>NC_141083.1:10135586-10735586 GCF_041138505.1 Cibotium barometz
ACATATATATGTATAAATATATATATACACATATGTAAATGTGTATATATGTATATGTTTATATATGTGTATATATATATTTATACATATATATGTATTTATTTATACATATACATGTATATATTTATACATATACATGTATATATATATACATATACATGTATATATATGTATATATATATATAATATATATATATATATATTGTATATATATATTATATATATAACGGTGAAAATTGGCGAAAATGGAGAATTGAATTTCGCCAGAATGCCAGCTTGCGCAGTTCTAGGTCTTTCCCACCGCATAACGTCGTTACCTACTGCTCATACTTGCTGCTCATCTTTCGCATCTTGCACAGTACCGACTACTCGATCATACGTCTACTCAGTACCGGTTGCCTTCCCCTGCTTCCGACACAGTATTTCCAGCTACAGCTAGCTGTTCTTGCACTGCAGTATAACCGGTACGTATGGCATGTTCGCGTCTTCGCATCTTGCACAGTATCGGTATGGCATCTTATCTTGGCATAACCTATATATACCTACAGCTAACTGCAGATCTATATCCCCTCTTGCCTGATCTCAGTCATCAATTAGCCTTTACCCCGTGATTAGTAGCGTCATTAGATTCTCCAACAGTTCAGAATGCCTGGCTCCGTGCTATCCACTTCTTTCACGGCTCCACACGTGGAGAAGCACTTCAACTCCAGCGAGCTGGTGCGCGACATTATCATTGGCATGTCGGATGGCCTTACCGTCTCTTTTGCCCTGGCGACCGGCCTCTCGGGCGCCACAGCAGCCTCCTCCATAGTCGTCAACAGCACTATTAATAGGTGCGCCTCAGCTTTCGCTCTTGCACAGTACCTGATCTTTGCATACGTCGCTTATCTTTTGCGTTGTTGCTAGCCACAGACGCCATAGCGTTTGCTGCAAGTCTTGTATTATATCACGACTACTTTACGTCTAATTAAGCTCCTCCAAAACATGGCACATGCAAGTTATTGATCAAATTACTCGATTAATCTAATGTATGCTATCATTAATTCATATAAGTATTACTCTGATCATCACGTGTGTGCGCGCCGCGCGCGCTAGCTAACTGCAGCCTAGGTAACTTCCGCAATAGCGTTTGCTGCAAGTCCAGACGTCCTTATCCTTATACGTAGCTCACAGTCTTGCATTAAATAGCAAACTGCAGCCTAGCTCAACTTCCGCAATAGTGTTTGTTACAAGTCCAATCCTTATACGTAGCTCTTTGTCTCGCTAGCCGGCCAGCGCCTCATTCTCTCTGCCACGTCCTTATACGCTCCCAGCGCTACTCAATCTGTTTCACATACCTTATGCATCTGTAAATGATGTCTTGCATAGCTGCTACCATCCGCCCATAACTTATACTTTTTCATTGTCTACAGCTCATGTGCCATAGTTTCCATGTTGACAAACCTACTCGCCATAGTTGTCAACGTCGTTGGAAATTACCTGCGAGCTTGCCTGCCAGCGAGAGTACGTGTGATCGCGTCCGAACTCCGGAGAGAGTGCGGACCTAGGTGTAGAGAGTATGGGAATCCGAGAGTCTACGTCTGTGACCTGATTAGCGCCTATAACATCCAGGTAATGGTTGTGCTTTTAATTTTAATACTATATATAATAAAGTAATAAAAGCATAAACCTAAATTCTTACATGTGTAACATCCATTAGATTAATCTAAAATGAATGCTCAAGGATAAGAGTGAAAAAGTCTTTGTATTTTGAAATCCTTGCGTTTCAATCCTTGTAACTCCAAAGCTTTCCCAAAGCCTATGTTCTTATTTTTTAAATGAAAAGCCTTGAAATAACTACTTAATATTGAATAAACAAAAGGATGTGCGTCATTGTTGACAAGGCTATGTAAGATGAACTCAAACATTTTTTTCATCTTTAAATTGGGTTGTATTCTCTTTTACAAGTTCTTGAGCAAGAAAGATCCCATTAATGGTACACCCTACTCAAGGTTGATCCACATAAAACATTTGAGTGATATGAGAGACCCAATCTAGCAGAGCGACCAAAGATATATATATATATATATACATATATATGTATATCTATGTATATACTTGTATATGTGTACATATATATATATATATATATATATATATATATATTCTTATTTACATGTGTATACCTTTGTTTTTGTAAAGATTACATACTCTGGTTATATGTGAATATTTTGATCATACTATTGATATATATTTTATGTTTTTTAAAAACCTTATAAACTTATTAATTTAATATAGATGGAGCTTGTGTCTCGTGCAACCTCAAGGATTAAATGCACTTGTAATTACAAATGTAGACAAACAAATCAAGGATGGCAGCTTGTTAGTAAAAGTACTTTTTATGAGAATTGTCATCATGATTTAATTAGAAATGTTTATCAAGATGTTCCAAGGTGGCTGTCTCAAGAAGCACAACCAAGTGTTTTACCAGTTGAAAATATTGAAAGAGAAGAAATCAATCAAAGAAATTTAAACTCTCCTATAAGGCCTCAAACAAGTCAAAGAAACTCTCTTTCAAGGCCTCAAAAGGAGGCAAAGAAAGATTTGGTGTGATTGCAATTTGTATTGTCACCATGGAGGACACAATGTTCCTCCATCTATATTTTCAAGGCACCAAAAGTTAAAGAATAGATTTATTGGACTTAGAGGTAACCTAGAACTATCTCCTCCTAGAGATACACGTGACCAAAGAGATATTGAATTGAATGTAGCTTAAATGCATGAGAATACATGCTTTGCGAGCATTGATGAAGAAGAGTTCCCTCCAAATATAAACCTAGAACATGAACCTAGTTTGGAGGAGCCACAAGGTATTAGCTTGGAGGACAAGATAATAGAAATAATTGTAGACCTTCAATCCCTTTGGGACGATCATCAAGTCTTAATTGATTTACAAAATAAGATGCTTCATTTGCTATTTGGAGATATGGGAGGATCAAGAGTCAAATCTAGAAGTGGAATTGCTAAAAAAGAGTCTCTTAGTAAACTGTTAATGCAACTACCATCATCTTGGGATGGAGATCTTGATGGTATTCAAGTTCCTGCTTGTTGGGATGGAGATCTTGATGGTATTCAAGTTCCTGCTTGTTGGGACCAACTAAAATCATTGTTTAAAGGTCTTGGAATGTTGTCTATACAATGATACAAGATATGTATGGGAGTAGATGAAAATATTCATAAGCCTAAGCTATTTTATCCGAGTAATGAGGATAACTATATTGGAAATCATGTGTACTATAATTGTAGTAGAGAAGGCAATAAAAAGAAACTCAAGCGCGATTGTGGAACTTGTTGTGATAAGTGTAAAATTTGTGGTGCTCCAAGAAAAGAAATGCTGGCATTTGATTACGTTCCTATTGGTGAACACAACTCAAGTTGCTAGTCAAGAGTAGAAGCTTTTGTCTCATGACTTTATGAGTATGTGGCGCATGAAACAAAGATGGTTGGCATAGACTCATGCGAACAATTAGAAAGCATTCATGATTTTGGGGATGGATCTAAATGTCGAGACGTTCAAGACTTTTGGAATCCAAATGCTTTTTATGAGTTGCCTGTTGTTTGTGCAAATCCATGTTGCAAAAAGAAATACACCACCTTTCCTCAAAAGAATATTTCAAATATATTACCAACATCATGGATGGAGGATCACCAAGAGTATAATTTTGTATGTAAGCAATGTCGTCTATTGATTCAAACTTCAAAGAAAACATGCAAGGGAGATCGTAGAAATTTTGCCTTATTGTTACATTGGAATGGTTTTCAAGCATCTAGGACAACTCAAAAAGATTGTGGAGCTACTGAAATGAAGATTTTAAATGCTACATAAGGTTCCAGCTTAGGAGATTTACCCATTTTATTTATACCTTTTAGTTGTAAAAAAATCATTCGTAATTCAGGTGATGTTTTTGGTGCATTTTTGAAGCCATTAGTAAAAGAACTTGAAAGCTTATTCATTGATGGTATTGATGTGGTGTATAATTATCCCCTTGAAAGAATTTTTGAGTATCCACATGAGGAAAAAAGGGAATGTAAGATAAGAGCTATGGTTATGATGGTTACTGGGGATCACCCAAACTTGGTCTTTTCAAAGATGGAGGGCAATCATTTTGTCGAACGGATAAAGCTAAAACTACCTTAGATAATAGTAATCCAAGATTTATAGGTCGTTATGTATATGACCAAAATAGATTTCAAGCAAGATATCCACCTAAAAAAATAGACATTTCAAAGATGGTGGAAGCTATTGAGGAAGCAAAGAGAATACACAGGAAGCTACTTTAAGAAAAGCAGGGTTATCAGGTGAATCTATCGTATTATGGAGGCTATATGATCTCTATGTTTTTTATTTATCACTTGATCTAGTCTATGATGTCATGCATATATTCTCTTTGAATATTCAAAAAGTATATTTCTTCTCTATTTTCAAAGAATTATAGTAATTCAATGAAGAAAGAAATCGATGATGCAATATTCAAAGTATCCAAAGTAGTGCCACCTACAATTCGGTATGGTCGATGGCCTAAGTCTCCTAGCAAGTACTTTGAGAGTTTCAAAGCCGAATAAAATCAAAAGTTTTTCTAATGGTGCTTGCTATAAGTTCTACGTGTGTAGTGGAAGGCATATTAAGTCTAATTAGTTTAATTATATATTTACAGGTAATGGAGAGATCTGAGATGATGTTGTAAGAGGCATGGTCTACATGATCGCTTTTGGTGTTATACCTTTGCGCGTAATGTGTCTTCTTATGTTGCAAAACTAATAATCTCAACAATGAAGTGACTTATGTACATCACTATAGTCGTGTTCTTTTCACCAAAGCCTATAAAGCCATGAAATTTGATAGAGATCATCTATTACCTAATGAAAGATTGCTACTAGAATTGCACGAGCTTCTAGTTACACCAAGTGGTTTTATGGTGGCTGACCATGAAAAACTCATGTTTGCCATGGCATAAACATGAAAATTTTGAGGTTTCATCAGATAATAAAGCTAAAATATTATGGAGTCATATGAGAAAGTATAGACAAGATTGTTATTGTGAAAGTGTGATAAAGAATAAGGGCATTGCAATTACAAGACAGAGATGTGAAATTTGTGATGCAAGCATAGATGAGAGAAGATATGGAAGGAAATTTTGGAATATTGTCAATGAAAGCTTAGATGCACTCCAAGTAACATGCTATAAAAGTGTTTTTTACAATGGAGACCTATACAATATTGGCGATGACATGGTAGTGAAGATAGATGGAGACCAAACACCACAAGATAATGTAGGCCATTGTAAGGCAAACATTACTTCTTTATGCTCTATGCAATATAATGGAGAGAGAATACTCTTCTTTGGTGTGGAGAGTATTATAAGAGCAATGTGTGGTTGGAGATGGTGGTGATGAACACTTGCGTATAGATGCCATCATAGGAATGAGTATTTTGGCAAAGAATCATCTTGCATTTGATTGGGATAGCATAGACCGATTTCTTCATTGTTATATAAGTTCTATTCTCTATCTTTGTGCTCAGAGCAAAAAGTAATTCCATATGAGGTAAAGGATTTGCAACAAAGAACTAGATTATTTAGATATGGATTAGTAGGAAATGTGCCACCTTGGTTGGAATCCCATGACATTGTCAAAGTGCAAAAAAGCAATGAGAAACATTGTAGCCTAGAATGTGCAGTGGGGTGAGAGAAGTAAACCATAGTGGAGAAGAAGTGAAGTTAGCGTTCTTGAAATGCGATGGAAGAAATGAAAAATATGGAAGGTTCAAGTGGAAGAAAGATCTTGGAGGCATTGGAGTTGTTGTGTAACAAGAATTTTGGGATGAACAATTACAAAACGACAAAGAGTTCATGAAGGCCAAGTGAAATAAATTCCTATAACATGGCAATCTTAAAATTTACTTTCTTTCCAAGTATGAATCTTTATCACAACTATTTTTAATTTATAAGGTCTTTTTCTTAAGAACATATCAAGCTAGCATCTCTCCAAGTCAAGTTAATCTCCACACTAATTCTTGGATAATAGTTTACTCTCTTTAATACTATGCATTCTTAAGTACATTGGTGTTTGTTTCTTTTTCTTAATTTGAAATGCTTATGCATAATAGTCTTTATGCACAAGAGTCAAATCTCTTAAAGACGTCTCTACACTCATCAAGTCAGCCTCTCTTAAACGAAGTCTCCACACACACACACACACACACACACACACACACACACATAGAGAGAGAGAGAGAGAGAGAGAGAGAGAGAGAGAGAGAGAGAGAGAGAGAGAGAGAGAGATTGTCTAGACTTGTTAAGATTTTTACATAATCTTATATGTATGATTTCAGCTATATATGGCAAGGATGCCATATGAAGTTCCAGAAAGATTGAAGGGGCTCGTGCATAGGCCACTTGTAAAACCAACTCTTGTTTCTAATTGTATAAACTCTTTCCTTCCTAGTGTACTAGCATGTCCAAAGATCCTTCAAGACCGTGTTCGAGAGCATATGGCAGGCAATCAAGTTATTGCACTAGATAAAAATGGAAAGAGGCATTCTCTGACTTATAGTCAAGTGTTAGATGGCGGGATAGAGGAATCATGCCTTTCTACTCTTGACTATTCCATTCCAAAAGTCAATTCAATGCTTCAAGAGCTAGAGGGATATCTAGAGTTTAGGGATGATATATATCTTGACTTCCTAGAATCTATTAAAAGAGGAAAGCATGATTCAAAAGTTTGCATCATTTACAGTGATAAATGATTCTTTAGTGCATCACATATAGATCCCATGTGCACTCTAGGATGGATGGGATTAGTGGAAGGAAAACAAACTTGGTATTTTTGGGACCCTAACGATGTTAACACTATGGTCATTAGGAAAAAATGTATGCAAGAAGGCAAGCATACATTACCTCCCGCACAATATTTCAGCTTTACATATGAGGCAGGTTCACTTGTTTTCATTCCTCCAGGATGGTCACATGCTGTTTATACATTTGAGAAATCTTTAGGGATTGGTGGATCCATGCTCACTTATGAGAGTCTTCATCAAATCTCTAATTGATCGAATTGGCTAGCAGATTTGTATCCTCAAGACAAAGTACCTTTGTTTGAGGATATAAAGGGCACTCTTGGAGGTTTACATGGCTTCTCCTCATTAAATCTTGACTCTGAGTTTTTAGTTTGTAATGCATTCTTAGATGATTGGTTAACAACAGATAATGACCAAACACACAATCTTGTGGTACTTAGTAGTAGTAAGAGAGGACGCAAGCTAGAAAAATGAAATACATTGACACCCAAGCCTATAACCACATTTGGAAAGAAGCCACATGGCAACAAACATTGCCAAGATCCTGAGCATGACCCTATAAAAGAGCAAATATTATAGAAGAAATTTATCTTCATATGCATATGGATTTCTATTATCTCCTGTTTGTGGAGTATGCTACAAGAGAAGCCATGTAAACAAGTATTTTCATACTCCATAAATCATAATAAAACTATTTTCTCAACTACTTTAGTGTTTAAGTTTATCTCATTAGTTTTAGAAAAAATTATTGTAGATGTTTTTTGCTTTACTATATTTTTGATTTTCTTTAATTTACACTCATGAAAGTACTCTGTGTGCCTTATAGATTTTTATTATGTTTCACTTTAACAAAAAAATGTAGTCTTATTTTTTTAGATAATTATTTAACTACACTCTATTCTTTAATTTGCACTTAGGAAAGTTTGCCATTGTTCCTCATGGACTTCTCTTGTGTTTCACTTAGGCAAAATACTTTTTTTGGATAATTATTCAACTACCTTGCACCATTAAATTTACACTGTATTTTTACCTTGTAGACTTTTCTTGTGTTTTACTTATGCAAAACTTTCCACTTCTTTGATTTGTACACAAGAAAGTACATGTTTGTACCTTATGGATTTCTCTTGTGTTTCACTTAAGAAAAATTTTGTATATTTTTTTGGATAATTATTTTAACTACATCAATTCTTTAATTTTCACTCGTGAAAGTATGTCTTTGTGCCTTACGTATTTGTCTTGTGTTTCACTTATGCCTTATGGATTTGTCTATGTTTCACTTAGAAAAAATTATACCTTAAGGATTTGTCTTCTATTTCACTCACGAAATATTATGTAAACTTATTTTTGGATAAATATTTCATTACATTTCATCCTCTTATTTACACTCTTGAAAGTATGTCTTTGTGGCTTATAGATTTTTCTTATGTTTCACTTAAGAAAAAATTTATATACTAATTTTTTTGAAAAACTATTTAATTGCATTCAACCCTTTAATTTGTATCCATGCAAGTACATCTTTGTGCCTTATGCATTTTTATTACGTTTCATTTTAACAATAAAAGATAAATATTCATATTTTTTGGGATAATTATTTAACTACACTCCATTCTTTAATTAGCGCTTGGGAAAGTTTGTCATTGTTCCTTATGGACCTCTCTTGTGTTTCGCTTAGGCAAAATACTTTTTTTTGGGTTAATTATTCAACTACATTACACCCTTAAATTTGCACTTGCGAAAGTATGTCTTTTTGCCTTGTAGATTTTCTCGTGTTTCACCATAAATTGTAAATTGACCATATCGCCACAGTTTAAACATATTTGTCCAACTTCTCATCGTTGGATTTTTAATGATAAGCTTCTTATTTGCTGAGATCTTGAATAGAAAATCACATGTTGTTTTAAATAATTAAGTGAAGAAAAAAAAACTTTGAAAAATAGATAAACACCAAAAAATTTCCAATAAATCAAGTTAAGCTCTATGTAATTATTTTTTTCATGATCATTGGACTTTGGATGTAGAAGTACTAATCATTTTGTGTATGACATATACTGCAGCAAAGGAAGTTGGATAATGCAAACATCAAAACTTTTGTGCAATGAAATATGCCCCCAAAAAAACATGG
Source organism: Cibotium barometz (assembly GCF_041138505.1). Taxonomy (NCBI): domain Eukaryota; kingdom Viridiplantae; phylum Streptophyta; class Polypodiopsida; order Cyatheales; family Cibotiaceae; genus Cibotium; species Cibotium barometz. The sequence continues at coordinate 10,144,544 of NC_141083.1, forward strand.
ACTTCCGCGATGAGAGAGGTGCGATTTGAATACCCACTATATGTATAATGTGACCCAAATGCCATGCCACAAAATTCCAAATGTAACCATGAGAAATTGGACCTTTAAGTTATGGAGATGCTTGTTTTCAAGCTACCTTCAGGGCACCCAATTGTCAAAAGTGGTGCCCCTTATCTTCTAACCACTTGATATTTTATCATCATTTTTATATATACATAAAAATGTAACCATGAGAAATTGGACCTTTAAGTTATGGAGATGCTTGTTTTCAAGCTACCTTCAGGGCACCCAATTGTCAAAAGTGGTGCCCCTTATCTTCTAACCACTTGATATTTTATCATCATTTTTATATATACACAAAATCTCTTTGATATTGCATTCATATCTTTTTTATTCATTCTATTGTGTAAGTACATTGTATCATTTGTATTTATAAACTCTCATAAAAAAGGAAGGTATATTTACATGTATGTTAACTAAAAATGATATTATAACTAATTAAATACATGAAATTAATAATAATGATAAGACAAACTTCATGGAGAGGACTCGTCGATGAGAGCTGAGTATGGAGTGTCTTATTACACAACAAATAAATACATGTTTATACGTACCTCGGTATCCTGTACATGATAATAAATCAATGATAGTTTGATGAGAAATGATTGTGTGAGTGAGAAATAGAGAGAGAGAGAGAGAGAGAGAGAGAGAGAGAGAGAGAGAGAGAGAGAGAGAGAGATGCTATAGAGATATGATATATTGTTTGAGTGGTGATATATTGCTTGATTGTGTGAGTGAGAAAGAGAGAGAGAGATGCTATGGAGAGATGATATATTGTGTGTGTGTGTGTGTGTGTGTGAGAGAGAGAGAGAGAGAGAGAGAGAGAGAGAAGAAGAAGAAGAAGAAGAAGAATAAGAAATATTTCAACCTACATTGCGACATTTAAAAAAAGGCATGATTGAATCCCTTGTATCGCTTCGCCACACAAATTGATTCACTAAGCCACTCTCTTTTTATGATATTATATTACAAATGATTAACTTAAATAATTAAAGGACAAATGCTATAAAACATGTCAGATAGAATATTCTTAACAACACTTTACAAGGGACCCATAGTGTCGCTTCACTTGTTGCTAGGGCCCCCATAAACTTGTAGTGAATGGTAACCCAAGTTCCTCTAAAAAACCATAGAAGTATGAGATCTAATAGTAGAAGAATCATGTACTCCCAAAAAGGTTTAAGTTATATTATACCCATAGGAGCCGTTTGTCACCACAAAAATCTAAAAAGTTCTCTAAACTTGAAAAATCGAGAGAAATGGGTTCTTGGCAAAAGCAACAAAGGTTAAAAAAAACATAAAGCTTACCTCTCTTAAAGGATATCAATTCAAAATCTTTATAAGCAAATAGATGATGATCGTATTTAATCTAATAAGAAACATGTTGCATATTTTTAACTCTTAAAAAAAGAATTATACTTTTAAAAAAAGAATTATACTTAAAAAAAAAGAATTATATTTTAGGATTTAGCAAAGTATATTATTTCTCTAGGTGCCATCAAGGAATATGGCAACCTTTTGTTGTTTGATTTGTAAAAAATCAAATAAGACCATATAATACCTCGAAGTACTCTCTCTCTCTTTAATTCTCACATGTATTCAAGAAAATAGTCACTTATTAGTAAGTGAAATCAAAGGTTAATCTTTGAAAAATATGCTAGATAGTTTTCTAGTTGTAAGAAACTTAGTATATTTGTAAGAGAGTTTGAGTTGCATTGGAATTCTCAAACTAAACATACAATCATTCTCAAGTTACATTTGGATTGTACGTGGAAATAGCCAACCCCTTGAGAACCCACATAAAATTGAATTCTTTGAGTAGTTTCACGAGTTCTTTTTCATTGAAATATTTATTAATAATAAAAATGTTTGTTTTGGATCTAATATCTCTTTTCACTTTCAACATTTACTTGATGAAGTAGGAGTGTTCGATCTTATTGGTGAAAATGTAGGCTTTGACAAAGTTAGGATTGACTTTACCAAAGAAAAAGAAATCTAGTTTGCCAATTAGGGTGGTGAAAGAGCGTATGTTGATGGTGCCATGTTTGTCCTTTTATTGAAGCTTATTGCCAAGTGAAGTTTTCTAAAAGATGGAAAAAGTAAGTAATAGTTAATAAAGATCCTTAGAGAGTCAACTATGATAGGTGCCACCCTTTGTATTTGTACAAGAAGCAGCCCTTGGTTTTGAAGGGTAGATCCATGATTTCATTTGAAGAGAAAAACTTGGACTAGCATTTATTCCTTATAATTATAATTTGGAAGGAAAACTTTAGCAAATTTTTCAAATTGAAGCCTTACTTTTGAAGGGTAAATTTTTTTTTAATCCTTATCTGAAGGATACAAAGCCTAAGAAGGGTTCCGCAGTCTTCAAAAATGAGGGTTGACAAGAAGGTTCGATATAATATTATTCGGACTTTCGCGAGTATGATAATGGTTTCAAATTGCAATATTTATACATTTATGCTACCTAGAATTGTAGGTCTAGAATAAAATAGGTGGTCGAAAAAGAAAGGACGATAAGAATATTGTTTTTAAATGTTGAATGATACACTTTTGAGAATTGTCATTTTGTAGTTGTTCATGCTTTGATACACTTTTTTTGTTTATGTAATAGTAGAATAATTCTTTAGCATATTATCCTTTTTATTTTCTTCTTTTGTTGTACTACATGGGCATTTTTTATTATTTTGTTGTTGTACGTGATAAAATCACCCTTCTGCTCTCTCTCTGTCTCTCTCTCTCTCTCTCTGTCTCTCTGTCTCTCTCTCTCACACACACACACACAATATAGAAGTTCTTTTCCCATGAGCTTGGAGACGATCAAATTTTGATAAATGGCAATGGCCCTTTTTATCCATTTCCTACTATGGCATTTAAAATGGAAAGAAACCCACAAGAGATCACCATGGATTAAAATAATCCAGCTGTCTGAAGGTTATCAAAGTGCAAAATATACACGACAATGTCCAACTTTCTAGAAACACAACACAAGAGAACACCAAGGATTATAATAATCCAATGTGAAGGTTATCAAAATTCAAAATATACCCCAACTTTTCTTTAAAGCAAACAACAATGTCCAACTTTCTAGAAAGACAACACAGAGTCTTCGCCCACACAGAGTGTTTTTATTGTTTATGTGATCGTTACCACTCGTATATATATAACTAGCAGCTGTGCAGCGTAAATAATTATTGAGCATTGTAGCCTATACAACTCTCTCAAAAACAAAGAGAAGAATGCTAGCAGACTTGGCTATGGGACACCGCAAGCTCTTAATCATTATTTGGGCTTTCACTGATCGTGCCCCTGCTAATTGTGTAGGTTCCGCATTCGACCCCTCGGCTGAAGTATACACTCTGTGCAACACAAACAACTATACCAATGGGAGCGTGTTCAGCAAGGACTTGAGCAGAGTGCTAATGGCTTTAGAGCGAGAGTCCCCCTCTGCAAGATACCACAGAAGCAGCTATGGCAAGGGTGAACGGGGTGTACCAATGTAGGGGAGACGTGTCACCGGACGTTTGCTCGCAGTGTGTAGGGGACGCGGTACAAAGAGCGCTGGAGAGCTGCCCGAACGCGATTGGCTCGAGGGTGCAGCTGGACGGCTGCTTTCTCAGGTACGAGAACTATTCTTTCTTCACAGAAGACTCCAGCATTGTGGTGGAGCTGTGCAATACGCAGAAGGACAACAACGTCACCGCCTTCCAGAGGGACATCGAGCAACTGCTGCGCGAAGTGGTCACTTGGGCTCCCAAGAGCAACGTGGGCTATGCCAGCGCAAGCGCAAGTGCAAACGTATCAAGCGGTCGTCTCTACGCCCTGGCCCAGTGCCTGGCTACCTCTCGGAGGCCGAGTGCGCCGATTGCCTGTCCGCCCACCCCAACTCCTGGCAAGACTGTGATGACGCTGTGGGTGCACAAGTCCACTCCGTCAGTTGCTACTACCGCTTCGAGACCTACTCGTTTTACAACATCGGTTGACGCGCACAAAAAGTGGTGTAGAGCTCTTCTGTGTGTACCGCGTGCCATAGCCCTTCGTATATTCAAAATAAAACAATAATCAACACAAGTATTGCAATAATACAGGAAGTTAAACACATTTTATCTTTGCAATAAATCTTCTCAATCTTTTTTAGGCAGTTCTTAACTAAACTATGTATACTAGATCACCATATCCGATGCTAATACCAACACTACAATCTACATGATGATAAAAAAAAACAAGCAAGAAGGATTCATTGGGATAGATCTTTTTGCCATATTCTCTTTCACATTTTTAATTTCCCAACGCTTTTGTTTACAACAAGCATGTACAAAGCTTTCATGCATAAACATTGAAGAATAATAATATAACAAGTTGGTATGTACAAAATAAAAAAATTAAAAAAATCTGCAATTTTAATGTTCATCATGTGCAACAAAACCCAAAGGCAAGTACAAAAAATGCCCAATGGGCTGAACTGAAAGGACATTCTCTTTTCTTTCAGGACATTCTCTTTTCTTTCAGGTTGACACTTTCTTCTTTTTCACCAAACTCTATGCATCCTTCTCCCTCCTCTTTGCATGTGTGTGCATTAATACATGCCCTATATACAACAGTGTATGCAATTGTTTCCTCCACTGACACGTCCTCCATAATATCATCATCGCTTTGATCATGACATACATTGAGAAACACTAAATGAACTGTCAACTAAGTATTTTTCCTATAAATTAAGTTCTCATTAATCGATAATATTGATCTTTTAAGGATGCTCCGTTACTCTTAGATCTTTTTATATTTTTTGGAATGTACAAATGACAAATCTTATTCAAGAAGAAAATTCACTATGTGGAGAGTTTACTATGCCATTGTGTCCAATTTGACCCCGATCACATACAATATTTGGGTTGTTGTAACGTACTTATATTGTCTCTCTAACACGTTGTGAGGTTGCTGAGTGATGGTCTCTATAACACCACCAACCGACACACAAGAAGAAAACATAAAGGGATAAGAGATGCGCGGGGACACTAAGATCCCAACTCCAAGGGCACTTATCAACTCTCCTCGTCGAGAACCATGCTTGGACCCCAAGTCTCTTTGGCTTGGAAATGACGACGTAAAATGACTTCCTCAACATATGTTGAAGTGGAAGTTTTAAAGCTTCTTAGTTTCCTAAATTTTATTTATCTTTTGCTTTCCTATTTTATATGGGTCTAGGGGTTCTCTGCATGGGTTGTCCCCCAAAATCTACATATTTTGGATGTATTTTGGAGCTGTTGTAAAGCCTTGATTCTATAAAAGGCAAAGGTGTATCTTATCCCAAATTAAGAATCAGGGGATACCATTAATAATCTCAGCTTTAGTCATAAGCTAATTGAGGAAAAAGTTATGGCACGGGGACGTGTGCATGGCTAGGTCGCCTCTTTACAGTGACGTGATTGAGTGGGAGGTTGGTTTCTTCTTTTGCATTTGGATCTCATCACTTTTCCTCCAAGTGGGGGTGTTGGAATTATTTGAGCCTCAATGGCATAAGATTGTTTAGTTCTTATCTATTCTGAACACACTCTTAGGAGTGAACACCCCTGTTAGGTTTGAATGCCCCTTATTGAGGGTTATATTAGAAGATAAGGCCTTAGTGCCTATAAGTATATACAGTGTACATGGTATGAATATGATTATTCATAATACAACCGTTATGTTCATGTGTAATCACTCACTCACTTGAGCTCTATTGCATCTCTCTCTCTCTAGCCCTAGTCACCATCACCAAGGCTTGAGCTTCCACTCCATCTCAACTCTCACCTCTTGTGATCGTGGCGCCATGCTTTCCAACACTCACTTGGGTGTGATACAAAACTGTCCAAGGCATGGGTGATGAGGAAGAGCTCACTCCCCTATACCCTTGAGTTGGAATCCACTCTTGTGTCTTGTCCTTGAGTGAGAGTGTGAGCTTGATCTTGTGCAAATCATCCTTTTGTTCCCCTTAGCCTCTTGTTAGGTAATCTTCGGTGTGACAGAGAGTGTGTGTTGCAACAAGGGTGGAAGATCCCTTGGCCCTTCTTCTTGCCATGTTTATAGTGAGAAGGTGTGAGGTTGTGTGCAAGAGGGAGGTTTGTGTGCTTGAGGGTTTGCATTCTTCTTGGAGGAGTATGGGTAGAGTGCTATGATCTTCTCTTGGGTGCATTGCATGTGGGATGGTGACAACATTCTATGTGTGAGAACCCTCAATATAATCATTGGGATTATTCATGGGAGAGAAGGTTGTGTCAAGGGATTTGTATAGTTGTGTTACTTGTTTCTTAGTTCATTCCATTCATTAGGATGTTAAGGAGTGTAGGCTTTCTCTAACCATCCCTCTCTCTTAAATCTCATCCCCAAGAGCTTGTGTGAGAAGCAAGCATTTAGGGCCCAAGCCTCTTTCACATCTTCCAATGGTGTGCGAACACTCGGGAGCACAAAAACGCTACATTGTGTGTGTGTGTGTGTGTGTGTGTGAGAGAGAGAGAGAGAGAGAGAGAGCGAGCTTAGAATTATAGAAGATCACATATGTGGATTTAGTAACAATGATACGGAATACAAAGTTACATCATAAGTAGTAGGCCAATAAAAAATATGCATGTACGACAACAAAATAAGAAAATCAAATGGGTGATTTTATCATGTACAATAGCAAAATAATTAAAAATAGTCATGTACTACAACAAAATAAGAAAATAAAAGGCTAATTATATCAATCAATACATTATGAATCACTATCAACTTTTGATTGGCCTCATTTGGATATAACACTAAATAATTATTCTACTATTACATAAACAAAAAAAGGTGTATCAAAGCATAAACAAATACAAAATGACAATTCTCAAAACTACATCATTCAATGTTAAAAAACAATAGTATTATCATGCTTTCTCTTTTGACCACCTATTTCATTCTAGAGCTACAATTCTAGATAACATAAATGTATAAACATGGTAATTCGAAACCATTATATTACTGGAGAAAGGTCGAATAATATGAGGAAAATAACCCTTTTCATGGTGCGCCACTCGTTCCCCAGTGACCCGATGAGGATGCTCAATAGCTTATCTCGAACGTTCCATCCTCATCTTGGACTTTGTATTTGTTCGTTCGAGGCTAAATCTTTGTCCTTGACCTCCATTTAGGACTTGCAATGTCTCAGCATGAAAACCTAGGCACATTTTTAGCACAAAGCTAGTCAAAGACCATTTTGGAGTCACCAAATGGATGTGAAATAATGCGAATCACAAAATTTTCAGCGGACCAAAGTTGATCTATGTACGAAATGGAAAAACTCTCTAATAAAAACTTCTCCTAATTCAACCTCGAACATAATCAACACTCACCCCGGAAAATGGTAACTACCTGAAAATGACCAAAACCAAAACAATTCCTACAACACAAAATTTTGCCAAAACACGTTAGATGTCCTAACAAAGCATTCTACACATTTCCTACAACATGAACTTCCAAAAAAATATTGATACAAAATTACAAAACATCACAAAATATTGCAATCTACATTGTGGCATGAAAAAAAAGGCATGATTGAATTGCTTGTATCACTTAGCCTCACAAATTGAGTCACTATGAGACTTTCTTGATATCATATTATATTACAAATGCTTCACTTAAATAATTAAGGGATAGATGCTATACAACATGTCAGATAGAACATTCTTCAACACTTTACAAGGGACCCATAATGTTGCTTCAGCTTTTGCTAAGATCCCCATAAACTTGTTGCTTGTAATATTTGTTGACATGGAAGCTCCACATGGGCATTCCTCATGCTAAAAGGTGAGGTGGCAATGCCATACATGTATGTATCATGTAGCACGCCATGTAGGCAGAGGTAGTCAACCAAGATGATTATGTTGATGTGGCAAGATAACATGGACATTGTTGATTACATGGTAATGACATGTATGCATGTGATGTGGCATGCGAATAGGCTTTAGGGAGTCAACCCTATTGACCTTGTTGAGGTGGCATGATGGCATGTATGCATATGATGTGGCATGCCAAGTCGGCTTTAGGGAGTTAACCCTATTGACCTTGTTGAGGTGGCATGATCATAGGACATGATGAGATGGCAAGATGCTTATGTGGCCTCTCCTCCATATGATGTGGCATGCACATGTAGGACTAAGACACTGTTATCATAGCTCAATTGCTTTCACAAATGGCATACTCTCTAGGTTTGGTGAAATTAGCCTTTATTTTAGACTTTGCCGGGATGAAGAGGGAAATTTTGATTAAGATGGTTGGAAAATAGGCTTCCCTAACTTAAATTCACTATTTTTTTAAAAAATTCATCATGATGACAACTACTTTCATCCATAAGAAATTGGAGTATAATGAGGGTCGTATTAAATTTATATTATTTAATTATTAAACTTCTACAAGCCCTTTAATAGATAAAGTGAATATTCTATAGAAGATTGAAAGAAGTTCAACCATTAAAATTCGAAATTGACCATATGACCACAATTTAATCATATTTGTCCAACTTCTCACCGTTGGATTTTTAATCATGAGTTTCTTATTTTTTGAGATCTTGAATAGAAAATCACATGTTGTTTTATAGAATGAAATGAAGAAAAAACAACTTTAAAGAATAGATGATCACCTAAATTTTTTCCAAGAAATCAAGTTAACCTCTATGTAATTATTATTTTCATGTATAAATTGGGATGATCACTGGACTTTGTATGTAGAAGTATTAATCATTTTATGTATGACATATATTGTAGTAAAGGAAGTTGGATAATGCAAACATAAAAAATTTCATGCAATGAAACATGCCCTTAAAAAACGTAGATTTCTTATGAGAGGGTGCCATTTGAAATATACCCACTATCTGTATAATATTCCCCAAATACCATGCCACAAAATTCCAAATGTAACCATGAGAAATTGGACCTTTAAGTTATGGAGATGCTTGATTTCAGTCTACCTCCAGGGCACCCAATTGTCAAAAGTGGTGCCACTTATCTTCCAATTGCTTTATATTTTATCATCATTTTTATATATACACAAAATCTATGTTATCTTGCATTAATATATTTTTATTAATTCTATTGTGTAAGTACATTCCTACATCATTTATATATACACAATCAATGTCATCTTATGTTTATACCTTTTTATTAATTCTATTGTGTAAGTACAATCTATCATTTGTATTTATAAACTCTCATAAAAAGAACCATATATGTGGGACCATAGGATGTGCTCCTCATGGAGAGTAGCCTAAGTGTGTCATCCACTGTTGCACAATCTAGAACACTAGTTGATTTCTAGTTGTGAGAAGCTTTGTATATTGGGACATGTTTCTTTATTCCTCACATGCATTCAAGCAAATAGTCACTTATTAGCAAGTTAAATCAAAGATTAATCTTTGAAAAATATGCTAGCTAGGTTTCTAGTTGTAATAAGAAACCTAGTATATTTGTAAGAGAGCTTGAGTTGCTTTGGAATTCACAAACTAAACATATAATCATTCCCAAGTTATATTTGGATTGTATGTGGAAATAGCCAACCCCTCGAGAACTCACATAAAATTCAATTCTTTGCGTAGTTTCATGAGTTCTTTTTCATTTAGATATTTTTAATAATAAATATGTTTGTTTTGGTCCTAATATCACTTCTCACTTTCAACATTTACTTGATGAAGTAATGGTGTTGGATTTTATTGGTGAAAATGTAAGCTTTTACAAACTTAAGATTGACTTAAGCCAAGAAAAAGAAAGCTAGTTTGCCAATTAGGGTGGAGAAAATGTGGATGCTCATGGTTCCATGTTGGTCATTTTATTGAAACTTAACGACAAATGAAGTTTTCTAAAAGAAGGAAAACGGAAGTAATAGTTAATAAATATCTTGATAGAGTCAACTACGACAAGTGCCACCCTTTGTATTTGTACAAGAAGCAACTCTTGTTTTTGAAGGGTATATCCATGATTTCATTTGAAGGGAAAAAATTGGACTAGCATTTCTTCCTTAAAATTAAAATTTGGAAGGACACCTTTAGCAAAACTTCAAATTGAAGCCTTTCTTTTGAGGGGTGGTTTTTTTGGTGTCCTTTGTTAAATAATCCTAAAGTGGGATTGATCATGGTGATAGACATAGATTAAGCAACATAATTAAGGTGGGTTAAACCACACTAAGAACTCCATAAGTGAGAGAGAGAGATTGCACACTTAACACGATCTCTATTCACTATTGCATTCCTAATAAACCATACAATGATATAGGCTTTCTAGCCTTATCCCACTTTACACATCATCATCCATGTGGCACTCCCTTTTCCACTCTTTTGGTCAACACTCACACACCATTAAATATTACATGTGGCATTCTTATCTTGCCACAATATCTTGCACCTCTAGGGCGCTTTCCCACATACACACAACACCACGATTACATCTCTCAACACCCCCTCTTAATCGAGGTGTTCCACAACTCACCCATCATCCATCACCCATATCAATGTAGCATCGCACAACCACAATCGCTACCTCTCAACACTCCCCCTCAATGATACATTGGAGTGTCCATCAAACAACATGTGTGCGTGTGTCTACCATCTTAGACTTCAAGTCCATTTTGAGCCGACTCGCTCACAGTGGAACCACTGAGTCCCATTTGATGAATGTAGAAGCTCGGGTGGGAGCCAACCCATGCGCATGCACCTCACACGTGCATCGCTCATGCACACATCACGCAACAACCATTTCGAGCTTTTAGGTGAGCTCAAGCAGGGCAACCCCCATACCATGGGGGTGATTACAAAAAAATCCCTCGTTTTTAGCTTCAAGCCCGGGTAAGTAAATACGATGCAATAACCACCAAAAACTAACTCCCATGACCGTCATATGCCTCACCATGGGCATTGTATTTCATAATCATGTCTCAAACTTACCTTGGCCTTGGTGATGCATACACTTCTTTATGAAACCACCTTCGTATGTCCAAGTATGCCTCCACTAACCATAGATGTAATTCATCACACATTTATATCAAATGCATGTGGATGATCTCTTAACATTGTGTGTGTGTGAATGAACTTTTAACTAAATAGAGGTTTGGGTTTATTAAAAAAATAAATCAAGGAGACATTGAATGGTGACATCTACACGCAGAATAGCTTTCCATACTATTCTCTATGCGACATTTACTGCACACCACACCAGAAAAATCTTGTCTCACTGGCATCTGCTGCTGTAAGCGACGAGCACACTGGCTGCAGCTTGTATTACCCCACGACTTCTTGAAGCTTCCATATGCGTGGGTCGATAACTCGGCTACAAAGTGTCTGCCGTGATCGTCCTCGCACATATTGTGTTATTATTGCTGAAGACGTTCGCCTACCTCCTCTCTTCTATGCTCCTTACTCTTCTCTAGCTACTGTCATCGGAGGTTGCCACAGCAGCCCCCACCTTGTCTTGGGCGTCAATCAGCCTGCTTCAGCTCCTGCTACTGCGCTACTTCCTAGCTCGGCCTCCTCTAAACTACGCTACTGACTCGCTTGCTCTTGTGCTTGCAATATGTTCCCATGTGAATGTAGCCATGATTCTCCTTCTTGCACGGCCATGTGCACCATTGGGTCGCAAAAATGATGCTACTACTATTTGAGCGTGGGATGTGTGCCTTTCATCGGCCACCTGTTTTGTAGCTTTCTTCTCCTCAAGCTTTTCTGCTACCTCTCCTCCAAGCACAAGTCACAAAGACTCCTATGAGGGCCTTCTTACTCTCTTTATCTAGCCATTGGAGCTTTCTTCTTCACTTCAATGTAGTGACTTTCGCCTCTTGCAAGCTGTTTGGTGTTAGCTTCTTGAAGATGCTTCATCGCAATCCTTCCTTACCTCAAACAATGTTTTCTCTTCTTTGTTTTCTTGCATGAATTTTTCTTCGAGGGTTTTACTTAGCCATCAATATAGCTACATGAGCCCCTAAACAAACTTCACTCACAATACATGGTATCTTGCACGCCCCTTCAAGGATTCTTTCTTTGAGTTTCTCCCTATGAGAAACCATAGGTGCATTCACATGTGAAAGTTTCCACTACTTCCACCACTCTCACTCATTTTCTATGAGCGAATGCATGTGCATCCTCCTCTTGATGCACATACATGGACTCCATCTTGAGGCTCAAACCTTGCTTGCTTCAGCCAAGCAAAACATGCACCTTAAAACATGCTCTTTGCCCAAATGCAAGAGCCATGGAATCCACATGCTCAATGCCCTGAGTCGGAGATACCCAGTAATGAGAGACTCATCTCTTGTTTTCTAGAAGGGCTGTGTAACAAAGAGCTTTACATGCATTTGTTCACAAAGAACCACACAGACTTGGATGAGTGTTACTTTGATGCTCAGAGACTGGATGACAATTGTAATCTTTTGCAAAAGAAGACTGATGAAGATCCATTTGTGTTTAGAGAGTCAAGCAAGAATGTAGATGTCCAAGCTTTGGTAGATCTTATCATCCAAAAGCTAAGGCTTGATCTTAAACTAACCCATCCACCTCAAAGCCATAATCCGAGTGAATCCCATCAGAACCCAACAAAGTGGTGCTACTTTTGCATCAAAAGGAAGGTATATTTATGTGTATGTTTACTAAAAATGATATTATAACTAATTAAATACAATAAGTTAAGAAGAATGATAAGACAACCTCCATGGAGAGGACTTGTCAATGAAAGCTGAGTATAGAGTGTCACTACACAACAAATCTACGTGTATACGTACTCATATCTCATACATGATAATAGATCAATGATAGTGTGAGTGAAAAAGACAGAGAGAGAGATGATATATTGTTTGAGTGTGAGAGAGAGGACATATTGTTTGATTTTGTGAGTGAGTGAGTGGGAGAGAGAGAGAGAGAGAGAGAGAGAGAGAGAGAGAGAGAGAGAGAGAGAGATGATATAGAGAGATGATATATTGTTTGATTGTGTGTGTGTGTGTGAGAGAGAGAGAGAGAGAGCGAGAGAGAGAGAGAGAGAGAGGATTGTGAGACAAAGGGAAAGAGAGAGACAGAGGATTATGATTATGTGTGTTTTTTTCTCTGTGTGTGTACACAAAGAGAGTGAGTGAGAGAGAGAGAGAGAGAGAAAGAGAGAAAGAGAAGAAGAAAAATTAAAAAAGACATGATTGAATCCCTTGTATTGCTCCACCACATAAATTGAGCCATTAAGAGACTCTCTTTATATGATATTATATATAAAATTATTCACTTAAATAATTAAAGGACGAATGCTATACAACATGTCAGATAGAACATTCTTCACAACACTTTACAAGGGACCCATAGTGTCACTTCAGTTGTTGCTAGGGCCCCCATAAACTTGTGAATGGTGACCCAAGTGTCTCTGAAAAACCATAGAAGGACGAGATCTAATAGTAGAAGAATCATGTACTCCCAAAATAGAATTAAGTTATATTATACCCATAGGAGCCTTTTGTTGCCACAAAAATCTAAAAAGTTCTCTAAACTTGAAAAATAGAGAGAACATTCTTAGCGAAAGAAACAAAGGTTTAAAAAAACATAAACCTTACCTCTCTTAAAGGTCATCAATTCAAAATCTTTATAAGCAAATAGATGATGATCGAATTTAATGAGTCTAATCTTTTTTCAGAAACACATTGCACATTTTTAACTTAAAAAAAGAATTATATTTTTGCATTTAGCAAAAGATGTGATTTTTCTAGGTGCCATATCAAAGAATATGACAAATGTTTGTTGTTTGATTTGTAAAAAATCAAATAAGACCAATTAATACCTCAAATTACTCTCTCTCTCTCTCTCACACACACTCTCACTCACACATGCACGTGCATGCACGCACACACACACACATATTTTTCCTATAATTCCTCGCATCAAATACATGTTCAAGTGCAAATCCATAGCAGAGCTCATGTCATGGCATTCCTCACATCGAATGATGGCATGTGGAGAATTCCCGCAGACACTCCTGCTTGGAAGCATATTGAAGATGAGTGGCCCAGCTTTAAAACAGAGCCCAGAAACTTGAGACTTGGCCTAGGTATGGATGGAGTGAATCCATTTGGTTTCAAAAGCACCGCATACAGCGTGTGGCCAGTTGTGTTGGTGAATTACAACCTTCCACTATCAATGGCGATCAAGAAGGGACATCCTATGTTATCTCTTCTAATTCCAAGGAAACATAAAGTCAAGCATATGGATGTTTATCTTGAACCGTTGATTGATGAGTTGGAGGAACTATGGAGAGGTGTTGCGGTGGTGGACATTAGTAGGCCTCCATCCTCTCGACACTTCGACTTAAAAGCAGTGTTGATGTGGACAATGCATGACTTTCCAGGATACAGCGATTGTTCTGGTAAGAATTCTAATTACCTCCCTACTCTAATACTATTGGCTATATATATTAATTATATATATTGACCTTATTATTCTAACTTTTATTTATATTTTAACAGGTTTGAAAACATCGGGTAAACATGCATGTCCTGTTTGTGGCCCTTCGTTAGTACATGAGTATGCTGACGATTTGTGTAAGACCATATTCGATAATCATCATCGATTTCTCCCCTCAGATCATCCTAAATATGTTGCTAGTAAGAGTAACATTCCTCCACAAACACTTCGTGCAAAAGATTGGAAGCGTATTTGGGAGTCTACAACTATTCTTCCTCCAGATGGCATGAACAGGTATAGTAATGTTTTTTTCAATCTTGTTTTGTGTAGTCTCTAATTGGATTAAAGGTCACATAGAGCAATCCCTTGTGTAGGTACTCCATTTTTTTTTCGGCTGCCATATTGGAGCCATCTTAAGATCAACCATCTTCTTGATCCCATGCACATCTTCAAGAATGTGGGATCTGGTATTTGGGAACATATTATTGGTAAACGAGACAATGTTAGCGTACGTGAGGACTTGCGGGTCGCAGGATGTATGCATCAAGCTCGGCCACGAGAGGTGGGTGGGCACGTTCGTCTTCCGCCTGCACCATGGATTATATCAAAGAAAGAGGAGAAGCAGGTAAAGCAGGCCATGACCACTTTGCGTACTCCCACTGGATACATGAGATCATTGAAGGGAGCCTTTACAACCACTAAAAAAAGAGGCGTTGAGCAACTATATGGGTTGAAGTCCCACGATTGGCACAAGATGCTTCAAGTAAGTGTTTTCCAAGTCTTGTACGTTGAAATTAAATTTTGTAATGCCATAAACCATACATACATGTGCTCTTATGTGCGCAGTTCATACTACCTACTAGCATCGACCATTGTGTAAATAAGAGTTAGAAAAAATGTATTTATAAGATGGGCGAGCTTGTGAGGTATGTAAAACCCATGTCAGATCACCCTTCGTTATACCTTGCAAAATGAACGTGCATGAGGTATAACGTACTATTTATTTATTTTTCAGATATGTTAGTTCCAAAGCAATTGATCCAGCCACGTTGGATGATGCGCGTGTTATGGCAGTGGAGGTGGTTTGTTTGGTAGAGGAGACTTTTCCGCGAACCATTCTCACAAGTCAACTACATCTCATTGTGCATTTAGTGGACGAAATCGCTTTATGTGGTACTGTGTATGCACGTTGGATGTTCTTCCTAGAGCGCTTCATGAAGACCTTAAAAGACTTTGTGAGGCAAAGTGCAAGGCCTGAAGGAAGCATGGCCGAGGGTTGGTTGATACAAGAGTCTCTTGTATATATTTCAGAATTTCTTGGTCAAGTGGACAGCTCTTTGCCACGACTATGGAGCAATGAAGAGGACTTGAGGATGACCTCTATTGTGCCTCAAGGAAAAGGATAGAGTAAAGTAATTGACAGAACATTGATTGATGATCTCAATTTCACTTGTATCCTTAATAGTGATGTGATGAGAAGATGGGTTACAAGATATGAGGATGCAAAGACAAAAAGGCAAGCAGAAAGAGCTCTCTTTCGGAGGCAACATGGCTCTCAGAAGACGTACCCTAAGCATCTAGCAACACTTTCGAATGATATCCATGTTGATTGGTTGCATGAGGAAATGGAGAGAGCAGAGAGCAACGAGGGGCTGCATATCACGGCGGAAGAATGGGAGTATGCACGAGGATGCATGTTAAAGGTACATAGAACTAATGTTTTGCATTAGTTGTAAGTGATTTGCTTTTAATATTTATTCACATTGCTTACACAAATATTGCTTCTATTTTGGTCCAGTGCACTATGTTCAATGCTATATGGTGTGAAGAAAAGCATTTTCGAACACAAAGAATTGATGAAAAGAGAAATACACAAGATTGCGGTGTCATTAGTAGCTTTGAGGGAGCTAATGGAAAAATGGATGATTATTATGGCATAATCCAAGACATATTTAGGCTTGACTTTCGTCGCTTCTTTGTGTATGTTTTGGATGTCAAATGGCAAATGAACGTGGTGGAAAAAGGGCCTGATGCAACGATAAAACGCCATGCAAGTGGCTATGTAACTATTGACTCTACAAAGTTTTGGCAAACAAAGAAAGATAGGCTCGTATTGCCACAACAATGTGAGCAGGAATGCTTTTTTTTACTAATGTGTTTCATGTACATATATATCTAAGCTTGCGTACCCCTTGACTTTTGATATGCTAATTAATTACTGTACTATGTGTATTTGAGTAGGTTATCTATCTACCAATGGTGCATGACATTAAATGGTGGTACGTCATCCCTATTGCACCACGTTCCAAAGTGATGTATAATACATTCACTGATATGGAGCATATGGAGGATGTAACAAGCCGCAATGAAGATGATGTCGAACATGCCAATGAAGATGTTGTGATCGATGATTAAGAAATAAGAGATGATCATGATAATGAGGATGAGCGTGCCATTTCTCATGATCATGAGAATGACCCTACTATTGAGGATGATGGTGATGTTGATAAGGATGATCAGGACATCGATACCATTATCAATGGAGTACAGAATATCGACAGTGGAATAAATTTAATCGTAGCCTTACAAATTGATCAAATGGATATTGATGTTGATCGTTTGGCAAGGATGGATCTTATTGAAGATGAGATCGAACCCTAACCAATCCGTCACTGTACGTTCTAAATTGATGACATTTCTATCATCTCATATGCATGATTTATTTTTGAATATATTTCATTGTTGTAAATGCATGTAGTCGAATTGTGTAATGATGTATACTGTAATGTACTATGAGATGGTTTAAAGAAAATAGTTCTTAATTTTGTAAAGGAATTCAGTTTTTCTTCAGTTTTTTTTCACTTTTTCTTTACCATGCGTGTATTAATCCGTGTATGGTGGCGTGTATTGATCCGTGTATGGTAGCGTGTATTAATCCGTGTATGGTAGCATGTATAGATGCGTGTATTACTGCGTGTATATAAACGCGTTTATACACGCATTGATAAATGCAAATATACACGCGATCTTAAATGATAAAATACACGCGCCTGATTCTATTCAAATACAGGCGCGACCATACACGTGCTCGTAATTTATCGCGTGTATGAAACGCGTGTATGGCAGCATTGTCTTGTAGTGATACCATGTTAAGAAGTCAGCAATGTGATGAGCTATGGTGGATCAAATTCAAGAATCAACATGATTAGCAACTAATTAGAAAGTGATTAAGATAAGATTAGTGTAATCTAATAGTATAATGTAGGCATGGATAATCAAAAACTAGCAAATTCTCATTAGGCTAATGCCTCAATTTATAGCTTTTATATCCACAAGGTGCCAAGCATCTAATCCCACTGATTTCTCCTTGATTTGTACCACCTCCCCTACTGGGGCACCTTTTCCTAGAATCTTTCCACACCCCTATATTCACTCATGCTACCCTTGATTCTCTCATTCATTAGATTCTTCTCACCTTTTCAGTCACTGCTACCCACTCAATTATAGACTCCCTTTTACAGTCTCTAGCTAAGGGCTTGTTTCCGCACACACCCATTCACTTGCATATTTTAACAAAAGGACATTCTCTTTTCTACCAGGTTGACACTTTCTTCTTTTTCAGCAAACTCTCTACATCCTTCTCACTCCTCTTTGCATGTGTGTGCATTAATACATGCCCTAATTAGTATGTGATATAATATATGAAATAGTTTTCTCCACACCGAAACGTCCTCCATAATATCATCATCACTTTAATCATGACATGCATTGAGAAACACCAAATGAACTGTAAACTAAGTATTTTTGCTATAAATTAAGTTCTCGTTAATCGATAATATTGATCTTTTAAGTATGCTCCCTTACTCTTAGATCTTTTAAGTATGCTCCCTTACTCTTAGATCTTTTTACATTTGGAATGCACAAATGACAAATCTTATTCAAGAAGAAAATTCACTATGTGGAGAGTTTAAATTATGCCATTGTGTCAATTTGACCCCAAAGCACAACAGTTGTACCAAAAACATTCGTTTCAAAGAGAGCAAAGGACGAATCCAAAGAGAGCAACTTTCAAAGAAGATCAACCCTAAAGAGACTTACCTTGGTGGATAGAGGTATGGAAGCTTCTTGTCCTTCTTCAAAACTGCTTCTCTTTCTTCTCTTCCTTGTTCACCCTTTGTTTCTCTTTCTTCTCTTCCTTGTTCACCCTCTTCTCTTGTGTGCTTGGAGATGATTGTGTAAGCCTGGAGATAAGTGTGGGTGCTTGAATATAAGTGTGGATACTAGGCTGTGGATCTATTAATAGCAAAGCAAGCCCGTTAAAAGTATGTGAAGAAAAGCAAGCGCGCTAAAAGTAGGTTTGAAAATCGCGTCTATAGGTACGTCTAATATCGCGTCTAAAACCACGTATGTTCTATGTAGATATGCGTTTATATACGCGTCTAAATGCGCGTTTAATTGCACGTTTATAACACGGTTTAGACACGCCTATAGACGCGCACCACATAGAACAAACGCGGTATTAAATGTGCCATACAGTTTTTAGATTAAATATTTGATACAAGAGCAATTTTTTTGGGTTGTTTATTTGTAGGATGTCTTCATCTTCAACAAGTAGCTCCAGTGAGGATGAATCCCTCCGTATCCACCATCGTGAAATGTGGTTGGAGCAAAAAATCAAATGTATGTGTGATCGATGTCGAGAAAACATGTATCGTGCACGCAGGATTACACTCAATCACATCTCAAAGTATGGAGAATGGGATGCGACTGTAAACATGGTAAGTGTTAAAGAGTTAAGGTTGATTGAGATACCTATGGGTGTTCATATGTTTGAGTTATGATCCCGTTTTAATTTGATATATAGGATGCAGTGCCACACCCATATTTGTTGCCCTATGCTCATCGTGATATGAGGAGGCAAAGCGTCGGCGATATGAGGTGGGATCTTCAGGAGGGATCGTTACGGATGCATGGAGTGATGGTGATAGTAGCCCTCCGCCATTACCTCATGAAGCCGTAGAGGAGGAGGTGTTTGATGATATGGTGTGGGATTTATATGTCCATCAATCCGAAGGGAGGGATGATAGCATGGAGCAGGATGATCTTTTTACCGCAGCATCGACTCCACTAATTGAGGGGTGCACATTCTCTGTTCTACGTGCCTCCCTTGAGTTACTAAACTTGCAAACCATCTATGGATGGAACAATGCAAGTTTGAATGCATTACTCAAGTAAGCTTTAAAGTCTATTTTGCAAACATGGTGAATTATGCTAGTGGGTCAATTACTCGAATGCTTTTCCTCATTTATGGTCTGCACGTGCAGGCTATTGTGTAAAATGCTTCCAAGGGAGAATAAATTACCGACCTCAAGAGATATGGCAAGGCAACATGTGACCTCTCTTGGAGGATTTGATTACAAGCGCATCCATGCATGCGTCAACGATTGCATTTTGTTTCATGGACTACATAATAAGGATGCAAGAGAGTGTCCCACTTGTGGGGAGAGGCAAGATATAGAGTAGATCTCAAAACTTTGGACGTGCCTCTCGTAAGGTTGTATGACATTTTCCCATAATCCCTCGTATCCCTCAAGTGCAAATCCATTGTGCAGAGCTCATGTCATGGCATTCCTCCCATCGATCAACCAATGGCAAGTGGAGAAATCCCGCAGACACTCTTGCGTGGAAGCATATTGAAGACACATGGCCAAGATTCAAGGAAGAACCTAGGAGCTTGAGACTTGGATTGGGTATGGACGGTGTGTGAATTATAATCTTCCACCCTCTATGGCGATTAAGAAAGGACATTTTATGTTATCCCTTCTAATTCCAGGGAAACATAAAGTCAAAAATTCTGATGTTTATTTGGAGCCTTTGATTGACGAGCTAGAGATACTTTGGAGAGGTATCGAGGTGCATGATGTGAGTAGGCCTCCCTCGTCACGAGACTTCAACTGCAAAGCAATCTTGATGTGATGCATGGCTTCCCAGGCTATGGCGAATGTTCAGGTAAGCATTGCACTTCTAATTATGAGTAGGCAAAGGATGTGGCACCCTAAACCCACCTTCAACTCTTAAGCTTGACTTTCGACGCTTCTTTGTGTATGTTTTGGATGTAAAGTGGTTTAAGGACGTGGTGGAAAGATATTATTAAGCTTGAATTTCGACGCTTCTTTGTGTATGTTTTGGATGTAAAGTGGTTTAAGGACGTGGTGAAAAGAGGCCCTAATGCAATAATCAAACGCCATGCAAGTGGCTTTGTAACTATTGACTCCACAAAGTTTTGGCAAAGTAAGAAGGACACACTAGTACTACCGCAACAATGTGAACAGGTACTGTACACACATATAAAAATACTCACTTTTAAATATTTGATACCTTCGATGCAAGGAAAATAACATGATTGTATTTGTGTTTGAATTAGGTTGTCTATCAACCAATGGTGGATAATAAGAGATGGTGGCATGTCATACCTATTATGCCACGTTCCAAAGTGATGTATAGTACATTTACAAATATGGAGCGTATGGAGGATGATCATGGCCATGGAGGTGATGATGACCGTGATACGAGAGAGAAGGATGATCATGAGATAGGAGATATAGATATTGAGGCCATTACCTGCCGTGAGGACGAGCCTACCATTGGTGATGCTGATTTCGATGAGCACATGAGTACATAAGTAGTAGTGGGTTGAATGTATTTGTAGATCTAAACACTTGATTGGATTTTGAAGTAGATAGTTTGGCAAGGGTTGATCTCATTGAGGATGAGATTGAACCATAGCCCATCAATGATATTGGCTAAACTATTTTACATATTGTCTCATTCTCCTCACCTCACTTAATTTTTGTGCTATAACTATGCCAGTCCCTAATAATCCAAAATGGTTATCACACAACCTGCCATCCCACTGGCCGCATATCACCCATAATATCACCAACCATGCTAGTGGTGTAGATGCAGAAGCTATAACCCAGGAGGGTCATCAATGTCTGCCGTAACACTAGTTGATCTCGATATCTCAACACTCCTCCTCGAGCTCAACTCCACACATTGCACTCCAAGTAAACTCCTAAACATGTGGAGCTTCTCTGTGCCCAATGCCTTCGTGAAGATGTCAGCCACCTAATCCTCTGTGTTGACATATACGAGATCTATATCTTCTTCTCCCTCACAAAGTGATAATGCACCTCAATGTTCTTCATTCTAGCATGATATATTGGGTTACTCGATAATCTTACGCTGCTTATGTTGTCACAATATATGACAACTGCCCTATCCACGCGATCTCCCATGTCACCAAGTATCTTCTGAAACCAAGCTACCTCACAAGCTGCCATTGTAGCACCCCTATACTCTGTCTTTGTAATTGACAACAAGGAAACTATTGGTTGCTTCTTACTGCTCCAACTCAGAGCAACACTCCCAAATGAGAACATAAAACCACTGATAGATCTCTTGTCTGCAATACTACCAGCCCAATCAACATCTATGATGTTGGAGCTCTATATATGGCTCACTCTACCTAACTTGGTCTCACCTATATATATGTATCTTGTCCTCAATATGAATCAGTCTTTGGGAGCGTACATGATGTGTCTCTTGACTCGTCTCTTTCTCTCTACATTTCAACATGCTATCAGAGCGTTTATAAGGGAAGCATCTGTCTTCTTGTTAAATTCATGATTATAATTTCATGTCTTACAAGATTGTTCTTTGATTATGTGTTGTCTACATGATTTTATAGCTGAACTTGTTGTAATTAGAGTTGTTTCTTAATCGCATCCTTGGTGCAGCTGCGTAGATTGTATTGTGCTGGTGAATCCTATCAAAAAAGTTTGTCAAACGGAGTTGTGAGTCAAAAGTTATGACAGTTCAGGCAAACTGCATCTGTAACAACAAAACAGGTTCAGGCAAACTGCATCAAAAAAGTTTGTCAAACGGAGTTGTGAGTCAAAAGTTATGACAGTTCAGGCAAACTGCATCTGTAACAGCAAAACAGGTTCTTTGGATAAGCAAACAGGTTCTTTGTGTGAGCACACAGGTTTCGTCTTCGTCAAGCGTCTTTTATTATTTTATTATTTCCTCTTCACAAACCACCAAATCTAGCTTTTTCGTCAAGCGTCTCTTATTATTTTGCTATTTTTAGCAAAACGACCAATCTAGCTTTTTCATCAAGCGTCTATCAATGAATCTTGCATCCCACGTCTCTCTATTTTGAGGACTCTTTTCTTATTGACGTCTCTTATCTCTTGCGGTCGTCCTCATCTATGGTGTGCAGATTTTGTGATTTTATCTTATACGTCTTCTCGCAGCAGTTAGATATGGCTATGACTGTTCTCGTCAATGGTTTTCCTTCTGGCCAATGTTCTATTCCTTCTTTTCAAGGCCAAGGGTTTCCCAGTTGGAAAGCAAAGATGTTGTTAATTCTTGAAGGCGATGAGCTCTCAGATGTTGTTATTGGCGATTCTCTATGTCCATCTCAGCCTACTATTCCGGATTTTGACAACGTTCTTATCACGGAAGGCCCTGTTTTTGATGCATGGCGTCTTGCTTATATGGATTGGAAGAGGCGTGATAAAGCAGCTTGTCACTCGGTACATTCTTTCTGCTCTTAGTGATTCTCTCATGCTTGATGTGTATGACTTTCCTACTTCCCATGACGTATGGGAGTATCTTCTAATAGCAAATTTTCAGAAAAAGTCTATTACAGAAACACTTTATTTGAGAGGTTTGCTTTCAA
Organism: Cibotium barometz; assembly: GCF_041138505.1. NCBI lineage: Eukaryota > Viridiplantae > Streptophyta > Polypodiopsida > Cyatheales > Cibotiaceae > Cibotium > Cibotium barometz. The sequence goes on from NC_141083.1 coordinate 10,167,763, forward strand.
AGTTATAGTATGAAGTTGGTACTGCTATGACGGGGCATATTGATTCTTTCAAATCTATTATTAATAAACTTGCTCTGCTACGGGTGATCCTGTTCCACAAAAGCAACTTATTACAATTCTTCTTGATACGATAAAGGATCCGTCTTATGACAACATTGTTACCATTCTTTCTAACAAGGACGGACCAAACTTGCATATCTTTGATTGAGTATTCTCAACGTCAACAACGACGTAGCGTTGGTCATGATGCAGCTATGTTTTCACAACAACAAGAGGAGCCTGAGTCACAACAGTTGGAACGGGCCTTTTATGTGCGAAGGCGTCCTTTTCAACGAGGCAACCGCAGAGGTGGTCGTCATGGTGGTAGTTTCTCTCATCTCAAATTTCCTAACAAGCATTGTTCTTACTGCAATAGAAATGGTCACTGAAGATGACTGTTGGGCACGTCAATATGATGAACACAACATTACCACAAAACAACCACGTTTATCTAGAGATTCTTCTTCTTGTGATTATTGTGGAAAATCTGATCATCCCTCTTCCATCTGCTTTAAGCGTCGATTTGATGTAGATCAAAATCGAGCATATGCAGCCGAGCATCATGATAATGTTGCGCCTGAAACAAGTTGTGTTTTATGTTTAGTTTCCCCGGACAGAATACTTCATGTACGTGATGGTTCACTTTTCATTATTGATTCTGGTGCTACAGGAAATATGACATATGAATCTAAGTGGCTACATAACTATCATTCTTTACCTATTAAGCGTGTTGTTTATCTTGCTGATGATACAACTTGTCAATTCAAGGGCATTGGAGATTTATATCTTGGCACCTTATCTTCTTCAACTCGAGTTTTACGAGGGGTTTTACATGTCCCAGAACTTCAACGTAATCTTCTTTCAGTTGCAAGACTTGTTGATCTTGGTTTGTTTGTTGGACTCGACCACACCAAATGCCGCATTGAGAAAGATGGATAGATTATTGCAACTGCTTCTCGTAATGGTAATTTGTTTGAGCTCTCTCTTAATGATGCTGTAGCAAATGTTGTCACTGCTCCAGGTGATCATGATTGCAAGATATGGCATCATCGCTTTGTTCATGCTGATTTCTCAAAGCCTCTTGATCTTCATCGTCAAGGTCTTGTACGTGGCATGGATCTTAAAGCTCATCCTCATATGGGAATCTTTGAGTTTGGTGCTCTTGGCAAACACAATCGTAATCCCTTTCCTCTCTCGAATTGAGTTCATTCTCATGATTTGTTGGATCTTGTTCATACTGACATTTGTGGACCTTTGCCTCCATCGAGAACACAACATCCTTATTTCATTACGTTTATTGATGATTACTCACGGTATATAGTTGTTTTCTTGCTTTGACAAAAATCTGAGGCGTTATATGTTTTTAAGCAATTTCACAAGGCTGCCGAACTTCAAACTGGTCGTCGCCTCAAGAAACTCCGCAGTAGCGATAATTGTGGAGAATATGTGTCTCGTGAGTTTGAGAGTTATTGTACGGACCATGGTATTCATCATGAACATACTATTCCATATTCACCTCAAGAGAACGGTGTTGCTGAACGTAAGAATCACACTATTATCAATGATATACGAGATGTATGCTGATTCATTCTGGGTTATCTTGTGTTTTCTGGAGTGAAGCTCTCTTGACAGTAGTCTTTGTTTAGAATCATCTTCCTACTATTGCTCCTTCTCGTAAGATACCCATCACAGCATGGACAGGTGAAATTCCTTCTGTATCTCATTTTCGAACCTTTGGATGTATTGCTAATATTCATGTTCCTAAAGAAACATGAGCAAAGCTTGATGCTCCTAGGCTTAAAGTTATTTTTATTGGGTATTCTGACACTTCCAAAGGCTACAAATTCTATGACCCGTCCTCCAAGAAAGTGCTTGTGAATCCTGATGCTATTTTCATCAATGAACAGCTTATGGGCGGTACATGGTCCATGGATTATTCTGATGATCCTAAATCTTTGCTTCAAGCTTTTCCATTCTTGTGTGATGATGAATCTTCTTCTATAGAGCAACTTTCCTCTTCACAACCATCTAAAGAGAAACTTTCCTCTTCACAACCATTGATTCCGAATGTTATCATTGATGATATTGACATTTTTATTGATCTGCCTATTGATTTTGAGCATGGTTCTTGTCATGTTTATGATGAAGATTTTGATGGTAATGTTTTCTCTACTTCTGAACATCCTGCCACGTACAGTGATGCTATATGTTCTCCACAAAAGGATCAATGGCAAGAGGCTATGGAAGCAGAGTACGATTCTCTTATCTCTAAAGGTACATGGATACTCACTGAGCTGCCTCCTGGCCATATTGCCATTAAGTGTAAGTGGGTATATAAGACAAAATTTAAAGCAGATGGATCCTTTGACAAATTCAAGGCACATTTAGTTGCCAAAGTTTATTCTCAAGTTGCTGGCGTTGATTATCATGAAACCTTTTCACCAGTTGTTTGCATTACTAGTATTCAGGTTTTATTGGCATTTGCTGTTCAATTTGACTTAGAAATTCATTAGATGGACAAGCGCACAGCTTTCTTGAATGGAGATTTGAATGAAGAAATTTACATGGAGCAGCCAAAAGGATTTGTTATTGCAGGTAAGGAAGATCTTGTTGCTCGTCTTCATAGGGCTTTATATGGTCTTAAACAAGCTTCACGGGCCTGGTAAATCAAGTTTGATCTTTTTCTTACCTCCCATGGCTTTCTCTCTTGCTCTTCTGATCCCAACTTATTTACCAAACACCAAAATGGTAGTTTTGTAATCCTTGCCCTTTATGTGGATGATACAATCCTTGTTTCCAATGATTTGGATTTCTACACCAAATTAAGCAGTTGTTATCTTCAGCATTTGATATGGTGGATCTTGGAGAGCTTCACTCGTGTCTTGGCATTCAGATTCAAAGGGATCGCAGCAAAGGTATTTTATTACTTTGACAGTCAAAGTTTATTGAAGATACTATTAAGAAGTTTGGTTTGGAATCTGCACATTCAGCAACTACTCCTTGTCTTGCGAGTTCCATGAAAAACACTTCTGATGGTGGTGGCCAGCTTGTTACAAATCAACCATATGCTAATTTGGTTGGATGTCTTCAAGTTGTTGGTTTGAACACTCGTCCTGACATTTTGTTTATTGCTAACTATCTCGGGCAACATCTTGCATGTCCTTCTCTTAAGCATTGGTCTTCAGCAAAGTGCGTGTTGAAATACTTGAAAGGCACTGCAGATTATGGTTTGGTTTATCAACGACAATTCACATCCGACTCCATTCCATCTCTTTCTCTTTTGGGTTACACAGATGCAGATTGGGCGAGCTCACATTTATCTATGCGATCTACTAGTGGCAATTGTTTCTTCATTAATGGTTGTCTTATTTCTTGGACCAGCAAGAAACAACGTTGTGTTGCAGTTTCTACAACCGAATCTGAATATGTTGTGGCATCACTTGTTGCAGCTCGTGAACTCATTTGGCTTCGGCAAGTGTTGACAGATATTGGCCATTCTCCTCTTTCTAGCACACCCTTGCGGTGTGATAATTAGAGTGCTATTAGTCTTGCAAAAGACTATGTCCAACATAACAAGTCAAAACATATTGCTGTGCATTACCATTATGTTCCGATACGAAGTACGCAAAGGCACTATCATGATTGAACATTGTCCAAGTGACCAGATGATTACAGATATTCTTACCAAAGGTCTCAATGAGTCACGCTTCATTCTCTTGCGCTCAGAGCTTGGAGTTGCCTCGGGCTCACTCTTTCTAGATTAGGCTCTTTACTCTTATGGTAGCTTTGTACATATATCGTTTGTAATCTTCTAGACACCATGCACTTTGTACATTTCACAATTGCACACTATGACCTCTTGGTCCTTTTGTATATTTGTACATAGATGCACAATGCACTTTCATATCATTACTTCTGGTTCATATTTTCACATTTGTATAGGGGCTTGGGTTTTTCCCTTGTACTCCCCAAGGGTTTTTTCATCCATAGCTAGAGACCCTTGTTTGAGTGGGGGTGTTGGAGCTCTATATATGGCTCACTCTACCTGGCTTGGTCTCACCTATATATATGTATCTTGTCCTCCTCTCTCTCTCATGGATAGATAGCACCGTGCAAAACTATTCACTATATAAAAGCCTTGATGTTTTTGTTCATAATTTTGAATCATTTTTAACCTTATACCATTATTCCTAGTTGAACTACGTATACTACAATCTATATACTTTGTTTAAAAATAGGCAAAGAGGATTCATTGAAATAGGTTTTTACCACACTTTTTCCCATTTTGCCCTTTTGGAATCAAATTATTCACAACAAGCATCTACAAAGATTTCATGCACACATATGAAATAAATGTAAGTTTGAAAATTGTAATTTTAATGTTCATACATAAATATATACAAAGTCAACTACACTTCAAAAGGAGAAGATTAAAGGACTTCCCACATATAGGGTGTTGCCAAGGAGTCATGCATGATGTGTTGATGGCCGTGTTGAGATGTGTAGGGAAGTCGATACATTGCCACTGCTGCTCTCAAACTCAATGCTTTGCTAGAGTTACTAGCTTTTCCATTTTTCAATCCCAAACCCCAAATTCTCAATGCGTGACAAAGTTAGAGACTATAGCCCCACCCCTCCTTCATACAGTGTGCGCACAACTGCTATCAGAAAGCCCGGCAATGTGTTGCCTAGTATGGCATGCCTTACTTCTACTATTGACAATCTTTCTTACATCCACATGTGATTCTTATCTAACTTGGATTTTAGTTCCACCTCTAAGGTTCATTAAATTAATACCCTCTTCTATTATCTATTCCCACTAAGATCTACAACAGCACAAGATTCTTATCTAACTTTGCCTTTTAGTTCTACCTCTAAGGTTTGAGAACTTAATACCCTCCTCTTTCTTACACATGTTTCATTTGATGTTATGTGTACTTTGTAAGTATCAATGCTTATCTTGTTGTTTTGGTACTTTTAGAATCAAGTGGTTGGTCGGACGGTAACGGGAGAAGAGGAGGACATTGCTCGCCACCATAACACATACTTTCTTTTGGAGAAGCTTGAGCGAGAAGGCATCAACCACAATTGGGGGAATGTTACAAATATGGTAAGTGCGGCAAGCCTTAACCTTATGATTTATATACTTGCTTTGCCATGTCATGTTAGATCGTTGTTTTGTATACCAAAAAAAAAGCGTCTTGTATAGTTTTTGCAAGGACCAATACACCTGACCCTGAGTGAGGGCTCTCGCATAGAGTGGACTTGCCAGTGCAGTCTTTCCTCTTGTATATACATATTTTGGTCAGCTCACATCTTTGTTTGAGCTTGTATAGCTTGTATGCAACCACTTTATGCAATTTTGGTCATCGAGTATAAAAACCATTTTGGCTTTCCATACCATACTATGGTCTTTTGTCGGCTCATCTCGTTAGAGCTTGTAATATAGTCTTTGATATGTAAATATCACATCTTGCAATATAATTTGGCCGTTGTTTGCACTTGTGTGTACAATGTACATACTTTGTAATGTTAAAAATGTTATGGCACTCCAACTTCTCCAACAAATTTGCTTCGTTCTTCACATCAGAGTACAATTGACTTTGGTACTCTATAAGTTTGGCATAATGGTACATCCAGCTCTACAAGATTGTAGCTGGGGTTGCACCATTATGCCAAAAAAAAATTATACCTGCACGCGTCGAACAAAGCGTTGAAAGTTCTTGCATCCTTCAAAAAAAGCGCCGAATGTTTCTTGCATCCCAAAAAGGATAATTAATGTCTACTAGCTCAACTTTCTTGCCAAAAGTTCCCATCGCACCACAATCAAATGTGTTTCTTTTAGAATCCACGTGCTTCGTGCGAAAGTGCCTTCCTTCAAATATGTTTATTTTGATTGAACATAACTTTACAATATTTAAGCATCAATAGGGAGCTTTCGAGATCATGTGGGTACATGAGCCACTAAAGAACATTGAACATATCACAATTGTGAAGACGTTGACATAATCTCTATAAAAACTACATTGTTTTTGTCAACCCCATAGTAGAAAAGATAATTTATTTACCAATATTTTATAGGTCCTTTTTGTTGGAAATACATAAACACGAAGAGATAGGGACATAGTGACTTAGAGAGAGAGAAGGAGGAAGAGAGTTACACCATATACGCTCCCAAAAGACTAGTTCATATTGATTATGAGTTTGTCTATATAGGTGAGATCTAGGTCAAGTTAGGGTGTGATATATATAGTTCCAACACCCCCACTCAAAGAAAGGTCTCTAGGTGGTGCGAGTGAAAAAACCCTTAGCGAGTACAAGGGAAAAAACCCAAACCCCTATACATACATATCATATACAAAAGATCAATGTGTGTAATGTGAAAGAGTATCTACAAGGATACAAAAATACATTTTGTACAAGTTTAATTATTTAGGGTGTGACTGTGAAAAGCATTAATCTCCAAAGCATGAAGCTGACAACTCCAAGTTCTCCACGTAATGATGTGAATCGAGCTTCACTCGGTTGAATATATCTACAATCATCTGATCTGTGGGGCAATGCTCAATCATTATTGATCCTTTCTTTACTTCATGTCAAACATAATGATAATGAATAGCAATATGCTTGGATTGCTCACACAAATATCATCATTCAAGTCAGTTGCCTGCAAATCATGAAATCTGAAACGCCGCAGTTTTTTGTCTGCAGAAACGCGTGTATACACCCGTCAAAAAACGCGTGTATACACCCGTCAAAAAACGCGTGTATACACCCATCCAGAAACGCGTGTATACTCGCGTGAAAAAACTCTGCAGACAGGTTACACGCGCTGCTACACGCGTTCGTACACGCGACCTGCGAAAAAAATTTCTCGAAAAGACCGACCCCCCGCGACAAAGACAGAATGTCCTTATAAAAGGACCAGCCATTGTCGCCCCTGTCAGGATGCAGTAACCCAATCGTGTGCAAAAAGACAAACCCAAAGAGCAAAGAGCAAAGTAAACAAATCTGACAAAAGAGACAAGGCACAGGACAAAGTGACTCACCTCTGAAAAAGTGAGTCCTCTCTGCTCCTTCTCAGCTCCCTCCTTCTCCCGTGTGTGTGCTCCTTTCTCTGCTCCCTCCTTGCCGTTGGAAGAGGCGAAAACAGGCGAAAACGCATGCACTGTTGATTTCTTAGTTCAAAATCTATATTTGGGGAAGGCAGGCTGTTTTTAGTTTAAACATACCGCCGCGTTTATATTCGCGTTTATAAACGCAGGTATATTCGCGTGTATATGATTTTAGCTGCGTTTATACACGCGTTTTGTAGAAATTAGCCGCGTGAATACACGCAATTTTTAGGAAGTAGCCGCGTTAATACACGCAATTTTTAGGAGATAGCCGCGTAAATACACGCGATTTTGTGCTTTCATTAAAAACATATAATGATTTTGTGTTTTCTGATTTGTACACAGGATGTCATCAACCTCTTCAAGCAGTTCTGGGGAAGATGAGACAATGCGTCATCGTAATCGCGATGTGTGGTTGGGACAACGGATCAAATGTATGTGTAATCGATGTCAAGGATGCATTGTACGAGCACGTCGAATTACCTTGAATCACATCTCCATGTATGGAGAATGGAATCAAACAGGTTTAGAGGTGAGTAGATGTAAATTGATGGTATTCAAATGACTCATGGTATCCAAATTAAATTAATAGAGTTGTAACATATAATTTGATAAATTGAAGCAGGATGCAGTACCACACCCTAACATGGTACCCTACGCGCGACGAGAGCACGTAAAGCGTCGACGAGATGATGCTGGAGCTTCGGGATCTATGATTGTCAGAGATGAGTGGGAAAGGGACGACAATAGCCCTGCACCCCACGAAGTTGTGGAAGAGGAGGTGCTTGATGATATGGTGCGGAATCTTTTTAAGGATGATCCCAAAGGTATGGACGACGATGATATGGAACAAGAGCATCTTTATAAGGCTTCATCGACACCGGTGTTTGAAGGGTGCACATTCTCAGTTTTACGTGCTTCACTTGAACTACTTAATATACAAACAGTTTATGGATGGAGCAATGCAAGTCTTGACGCATTGTTGAAGTAAGCATTCTAACTTACAAATTTGAATTAGTGGTTTAAGGTTTAGGATTTAAGACTAATTATAATTGATGATATTGGATGCAGGCTATTATCAAACATGCTTCCAAAGGAAAATAGACTACCCACCTCAAGAGACATAGCGAGGCGCTATGTGACATCTCTTGGAGGACTGGATTATGATAAAATACATGCATGCGTCAATGATTGCATTCTCTTTCGTGGGACGCATAAGGAGGCTCTACATTGTCCCACTTGTGGTGAAGCAAGGTACAGAACAGATATGAAGAGTTTTGATGTACCTCGTAAAGTCTTGCGACACTTTCCTATAATTCCTCGCATCAAACACATGTTCAAGTGCAAATCCATAGCAGAGCTCATGTCATGGCATTCCTCACATCGATCGGATGATGGCATGTGGAGAATTCCCGCAGACACTTCTGCTTGGAAGCATATTGAAGATGAGTGGCCCAGCTTTAAAACAGAGCCCAGAAACTTGAGACTTGGCCTGGGTATGGATGGAGTGAATCCATTTGGTTTCAAAAGCACCGCATACAGCGTGTGGCCAGTTGTGTTGGTGAATTATAACCTTCCACCATCAATGGCGATCAAGAAGGGACATCTTATGTTATCCCTTCTAATTCCAGGGAAACATAAAGTCAAGCATATGGATGTTTATCTTGAACCACTGATTGATGAGTTGGAGGAACTATGGAGAGGTGTTGCGGTGGTGGACATTAGTAGGCCTCCCTCCTCTCGACACTTCGACTTAAAAGCAGTGTTGATGTGGACAATGCATGACTTTCCAGGATACAGCGATTGTTCTGGTAAGAATTCTAATTACCTCCCTACTCTATTACTATTGGCTATATATATTAATTAGACGGTTTGACTTTATTATTCTAACTTTTATTTATATTTTAACAGGTTTGAAAACATCGGGTAAACATGCATGTCCTGTTTGTGGCCCTTCGTTAGTACATGAGTATGCTGATGGTTTGTGTAAGACTATATTCGATAATCAACATCGATTTCTCCCCTCAGATCATCCTAAATATGTTGCTAGTAAGAGTAACATTCCTCCACAAACACTTTGTGCAAAAGATTGGAAGCGTATTTGGGAGTCTACAACTATTCTTCCTCCAGATGGCATGAACAGGTATAGTGATGTTTTTTCAATCTTGTTTTGTGTAGTCTCTAATTGGATTAAAGGTCACATAGAGCAATCCCTTGTGCAGGTACTCCATTTTTTTCCGGCTGCCATATTGGACCCATCTTAAGATCAACCATCTTCTTGATCCCATGCACATCTTCAAGAATGTGGGATCTGGTATTTGGGAACATATTACTGGTAAACGAGACAATGTTAGCGTACGTGAGGACTTGCGGGTCGCAGGACGTATGCGTCAAGCTTGGCCACGAGAGGTGGGTGGGCACGTTCGTCTTCCGCCTGCACCATGGATTATATCAAAGAAAGAGGAGAAGCAGGTAAAGCAGGCCATCACCACTTTGCGTACTCCCACTGGATGCATGAGATCATTGAAGGGAGCCTTTACAACCACCAAGAAAAGAGGCGTTGAGCAACTATATGGGTTGAAGTTCCACGATTGGCACAAGATGCTTCAAGTAAGTGTTTTCCAAGTCTTGTACGTACGTTGAAATTAAATTTTGTAATGCCATAAACCATAAATGTGCTCTTATGTGCGCAGTTCATACTACCTACTAGCATCGACCATTGTGCGAATAAGAGTTTGAAAAAATGTATTTATAAGATGGGCGAGCTTGTGAGGTATGTAAAACCCATGCTCAGATCACCCTTCATTATACCTTGCAAAATGAACGTGCATGAGGTATAACGTACTATTTATTTATTTTTCAGATATGTTAGTTCCAAAGCAATTGATCCAGCCACGTTGGATGATGCGCGTGTTATGGCAGTGGAGGTGGTTTGTTTGGTAGAGGAAACTTTTCCGCGAACCATTCTCACAAGTCAACTACATCTCATTGTGCATTTAGTGGACGAAATTGCTTTATGTGGTACAGTGCATGCACGTTGGATGTTCTTCCTAGAGCGCTTCATGAAGACCTTAAAAGACTTTGTGAGGCAAAGTGCAAGGCCTGAAGGAAGCATGGCCGAGGGTTGGTTGATACAAGAGTCTCTTGTATATATTTCAGAATTTCTTGGTCAGGTGGACAGCTCTTTGCCACGACTATGGAGCAATGAAGAGGACTTGAGGATGACCTCTATTGTGCCTCAAGGAAAAGGACAGAGTAAAGTAATTGACAGAACATTGATTGATGATCTCAATTTCACTTGTATCCTTAATAGTGATGTGATGAGCAGATGGGTTACAAGATATGAGGATGCAAAGACAAAAAGGCAAGCAGAAAGAGCTCTCTTTCGGAGGCAACATGGCTCTCGGAAGGCGTACCCTAAGCATCTAGCAACACTTCCGAATGATATCCATGTTGATTGGTTGCATGAGGAAATGGAGAAAGCAGAGAGCGACGAGGGGCTGCATATCACGGTGGAAGAATGGGAGTATGCACGAGGATGCATGTCAAAGGTACATAGAACTAATGTTTTGCATTAGTTGTAAGTGATTTGCTTTTAATATTTATTCACATTGCTTACACAAATATTGCTTCTATTTTGGTCCAGTGCACTATGTTCAATGCTATATGGTGTGAAGGCAAGCATTTTCGAACACAAAGAATTGATGAAAAGAGAAATACACAAGATTGCGGTGTCATTAGTAGCTTTGAGGGAGCTAATGGAAAAATGGATGATTATTGTGGCATAATCCAAGACATATTTAGGCTTGACTTTCGTCGCTTCTTTGTGTATGTTTTGGATGTCAAATGGCAAATGAACGTGGTAGAAAAAGGGCCTGATGCAACGATAAAACGCCATGCAAGTGGATATGTAACTATTGACTCTACAAAGTTCTGGCAAACAAAGAAAGATAGGCTCGTATTGCCACAACAATGTGAGCAGGTATGCATTTTTTTACTAATGTGTTTCATGTACATATATATCTAAGCTCGCGTACCCCTTGACTTTTGATATGCTAATTAATTACTGTACTGTGTGCATTTGAGTAGGTTATCTATCTACCAATGGTGCATGACATCAAATGGTGGTACGTCATCCCTATTGCACCACGTTCCAAAGTGATGTATAATACATTCACTGATATGGAGCGTATGGAGGATGTAACAAGCCGCAATGAAGATGACATCGAACATGCCATTGAAGATGTTGTGATCGATGATCAAGAAATAAGAGATGATCGTGATAATGAGGATGAGCATGCCATTTCTCATGATCATGAGAATGACCCTACCATTGAGGATGATGGTGATGTTGATGAGGATGATCAGGACATCGATACCATTATCAATGGAGTACAGAATATCGATAGTGGAATAAATTTAATCGTAGCCTTACCAATTGATCAAATGGATATTGATGTTGATCGTTTGGCAAGGATGGATCTTATTGAAGATGAGATCGAACCCTAACCAATCCGTCACTGTATGTTCTAAATTGATGACATTTCTATCATCTCATATGCATGATTTATTTTTGAATATATTTCATTGTTGTAAATGCATGTAGTGGGATTGTGTAATGATGTATACTGTAATGTACTATGAGATGGTTTAAGGAAAATAGTTTTTAATTTTGTAAAGGAATTCAGTTTTTCTTCAGTTTTTCTCTGCCATGCGTGTATTAATCCGTGTATAGTGGCGTGTATTAATCCGTGTATAATAGCGAGTATTAATCCGTGAATAGTGGCGTATATTTATCCGTGTATAATAGCGAGTATTATCCCGTGAATATTATCGTGTATTTATGCGTGTATTACTGCGTGTATATAAACGCGTTTATACACGCGTTGATAAATGCAAATATACACGCGAACTTAAATGCTAAAATACACGCGCCCGATTCTATTCAAATACAAGCACGACAATACACACGTTCGTAATTTATCGCGTGTATGAAACGCGTGTATGGCAGCATGGTCTTGTAGTGTTGGCACATTGTCATTTCCTAGCATATATAGTTCACCCGCAATCAGTTGATGAGGTGCAGCAAGCTTGATAGGCCACCGCATTTTATCTTTTCTCAAGGGTATTTCCTATGGAAAACCATAAGCTAGATAATCTAAGATTTCCTCACTCCATTCGGGTATCATACCCAACTTGAACAAATAAGCATTAGAGAGATCATCATCAACACTAGTTGTGTGTGTGTGAGAGAGAGAGAGAGAGAGTAACAAAATAAGAAAATCAGAAGGGTGATTTTATCATGTACAACAACAAAATAATAAAAAATGCGCATGTAGTACAACATAAGAAGAAAATCAAAAGGATATTATGCTAAAGAATTATTCTACTATTACATAAACAAAAAAAGTGTATTAAAGCATGAACAACTACAAAATGACAAATCTCAAAAGTGTATCATTCAACATTTAAAAACAATATTCGTATCGTCCTTTCTCTTTCGACCACCTCTTTTATTCTAGAGCTACAATTCTAGATAACATAAATGTATAAATATTGCAATTTGAAACCATTATAATACTTGAAAAAGTACAAATAATATTATATCGAGCCTTCTTGTCAACCCTCATTTTTGAAGACTGCGGTCCTTCAGATAAGGATACCAAAAAATTTACCCTTTAAAAGAAAGGCTTCAATTTAAAAATTTGCTGAAGTTTTCCTTCCAAATTAAAATTATAAGGAAGAAATGCTAGTCCAATTTTTTCCCTTCAAATGAAGTCATGGATCTACCCTTCAAAACCTCTACTTCTTGTACAAATACAAAGCGTGGCACCTGTCATAGTTCACTCTCTCAAGATCTTTACTAACTATTACTCACTTTTTTCTTCTTTTAGAAAACTTCGTTTTGCAATATGTTTCAATAAAAGGACAAACATGGAACCATGAGTATACACTCTTTCACCACCCTAATTGGGAAACTAGATTTCTTTTTCTTTTCTTAAGTCAAGCCTAAGTTTGTCAAAGCCTACATTTTCACTAATAAGATCCAACACTCCTACTTCATCAAGTAAATATTGCAACGTCTCTCTCTCTCTCTCTCTCTCTCTCTCTCTCTCTCACACACACACACACACACAATCAAACAATATATCATCTCTCTCTCTCTCTATCTCTCTCTTTGTCATGCACACAATCATTTCTTATCACACTATCATTAATCTATTAGCATGTACAGGATATGAGGTATGTATACACGTGTATTTTTTGTGTATCGAGACACTCTATACTAAGATCTCATCGACAAGTCCTCTCCATGGAGGTTGGCTTATCATTATTAGTAACTTAATGTATTTAATTAGTTATAATATCATTTTTTGTTAACATATATGTAAATATACCTTCCTTTCCCTACTACATGATAGCGTAATACCGGCGCTTATTCTGACGTCGTTAAACGGGGTCTAAAAAAGCCTCGTCATCGGTATAAACCTCGGTATTTGTGCCGGAACCACAACATTAGTATTTGCATCGGTAATACTCAATATATATACCGGCGCTTATACCGGCGTGCATACCAACCGCCGGCATACCGGTGCTCATACCAGCACGCATACCGACGCATATACCAGCAGGCATACCGATGCTCATATCGGCGCATATATCGGCGCTTATACAAGCACGCATATCGGTGCTCACACCGACGCATATACCGGCGCATATACCAGCACGCATATTGTCGGCGCTCATACCGACGTCCATAGCAGTAAATTTTTTTGGACACAGGTGTTGCCTACTGCCTGCAGTCAACAGGACTCAACAGCAGTAAACAGACAGTACCATTCTGTCCAAAATAGAGCACAAAAGACAACCGTGCTCGTTTTTGTATTTTTCAGATAAACAAGAAACATTACTCATGATTATTTTGATCATATACTAATAGTTTAGAGGACTTACATTATGGTAATGCCTCCCAACTGATGGTCTCTCCTTCTGCTTCAAGCGTACTTCTCTTCTCGCCTTCTAATAGTTTAGAGGACTTACATTATGGTAATGCCTCCCAATTGATGGTCTCTCCTTCTGCTTCAAGCATCTCAAATAAGGCCACAAGGCCATATTTGTGAGCGTACTTCTCTTCTTGCCTACTTGGTGGGCGATTCATGGCCAACTCCTACATAAACGATTAACAATTACAACTTTTAGAAATCAACATTTAGCCCACATACATACATTTAGATAAACAAAACTGCTACAAATACTTATGAATTCATGGTGCATGGTTTCGTAACCACCACTCCCAAGATGAGAAGCCCCTACTATTTGGAGTCTTGTCCTTGCCGCCTCTCTTTGTTGTTGAAACCTCTCTGGTGTCTCTGTGAGCTCCTGAGCTATGGCTTCCCACTCCCTATCATCTAGCCAAATAGGTTTCTCTTTCCCCTATCTAAATGCATCCCTCGCCTCTGACCTACGATACCCCATCAAAATGCGAGCTGTATATTGTATCCACTCATTAGAGACGAGATTCATAGAGTCAGATGGCTAAAACTCTTGCTTTATCTTTGTATTTATGTAATTTTTCTTCTCCTTATCTTGCTGATCCCATAAAGTCATAACAGAGTTCTGAAACTATATAGTGCACAATTGTCGAATTCGTGTCTTCATTGCCTTCCCTGCACTATACATTATAGGTGCCCCATCCCTAATTGTGTATATCTTGTTGTTGTCATGGTCATGTGCACCCCAAGGAGTGGAAGGTGAACCCATGGGTGTGCTATCAACAGATGAGAGCGAAGGACGACGCTCACGTGGTGGTGGTGTCACAACATCTGTGGCACTACCACCACAACAACCTCCCCCTGAAGACCTACTACGTGAGCGACGTCTATGTGAAGAGGTGGTAGATCGAGCTGTAAGAGGAGTGGAAGACTGTGTGGTACGAGGTGTGGGAACTGCTGTCATACCTACAGGTGTGGGAACTGTCGTCTCGTGAAGCCAGATGGTGAGTCAGATGTCCCTGCTCCAAAACCCCAATAAGTCTGAGCCATGGCTCTCTGCTCTGGAGTCATGGATGAGAAAAAACCATATAACTGGTCGGGACTCATGCCCTAAGGTGTAGGGTTAAATGAGAAATCATGACTATAGTTGAGCGACGGTGAGTCATCACCCATGGCCTGTTGGACAAAAAACCATATGACAAACTTGTGCGAAATGAAAATTACATGGTAAACAATGAAAGAACCATATAACAAACATTAACAATGATAAACAACAATGGTAAACCATATCACTTTGCACCTGCACTAGTGATTATGACGGTAAACATTAACAATGGTAAACAATGAAAGGACCATATGACAAACATTAACTTCCCTAAACAACAATGGTAAACCATATCACTTTGCACCTTCAATGTCATAAAATCATTACAAATATATCATTAATATTTGCATAATCATTAAGGTACATCATTTTAAAAAATCATTATCTATTCTATAATCCTCATTAAGATCAGTAGCCCCAAAGAGATCTATTTCTATGTATATTTCAGCATCCTCATCATTAAAAGTCCCTTGATGAAGGCTGTCCTCATCATCTATGTCTTCTTTCTCAACAGGTTTTCCAGCTTCATTGGTTTGCACCTCTTCATTTGGATCTTGCTCTAGTTGCTTCTCTTCATTTGCTTGCTCCTCTTCATTGTTGATATCGGCTTGTTCTTGTTGCTCCCCACCACCCTGTTGTAGCTCTAATTCTTCACAAATTTGCTTAGTGCGGGGGGTGACTTGAACCACAAATAGCCAGCATGGATCTTTTGGATCCACTTTAAAGACAACCTGCTCACAATGCTCTAGGCGCACAAAAGTATCTTGCTGATCGGTCCATACCTTTGTGGAGTCCACTTGGATGAGGCCACTCTTGTCTCTACATACAGTTGCATGTGGCCCATTTTTGTGATTACCTTGAACCACTTCACATCAAAGATAAACAACTCAAAACTTCTAAAGCCAAGTTACCTTTAATATGTCTTGAAAAGGTAATCAAGCATTCCACTAATTGTGTTATCATCACTTGCACTTGCTCGACTTTCTTGAACAAATTGTGCGTGACACCACAATCAAAGGTTGCTCTTCTTTGGTCTATTCGTTCTACTCGAAAATGACGTCAATGTGACCAAAACGCCCCATATTTGTGATACTACAAATAGCACATAAAGATTGTTGATGGAAAAATAATAACTGAGACATGTAGAGAAAAAAAAGAGAGACATGTAGAACTTAAACACATACATGCCAATCGCATCCTTTTGTAAGCTCCTCCTCCTCCTCTGTTATAGTTAAACCAGCACGTTTGGCTTCTAAAATTGTAGCTTCTAGCCATCTACCTGTGGGAAAGTCTAGAAGAGCTTGCATACCTTCTGGATATGGGAGATTTCTTGTAGTGCGATTCCTTTTGAAACTTAAATGATCTTGTACTCGTCGCTGTCGCTTGAGAGCTTCATATGTCTCAATCCACTTCTCCATTACGTGCGAGTTCAAGATGCAAAATTTGTTGATTTTTTCCTGTAAATTGTTATCCATCTTTCTCTTAATGCCTTGGCCTTGAGGTTCCTCACCAATGACTCGCCTGTTAGACTCTTGAGACCATAGTCGAGGTATCTTTGGATTTGATGAACTTAAATATTCAGTGATGTAAACAAGGGACTCTTGTATCAGCCACCCTTTTGACATACTTCCCTCTGGGTGAGCCATTTGGCAAACAAATCCCTTTAATGTCTTCTTAAACCTCTCCAAAAAGAACATTTCTTTATCCCTGGCACATACAAAGCATCTGAAAGTGTGAAAGCGCTGCCATTTACAGCAGAGAGAGAATGGAAATGCCTAAATGTAATCAGTAATAGGCGTGAAGCCCCAAATCGTGATGCTCCAAGAGTGGATCCTAATTGGGATCCAATTCTTGATATCCCTTTGATCAGAGTTCATATTTGTGTTTTGCATGTGCTGGTTAGAATAATTGAGAAACTAGTCTACATGTACATCGAATTTTCATGGAATATGAAACCAGCATTAAAGAGTGAAACAACAATTAAAAAAATAGAGCAAGTGCTTTCAGATGCAGGTTTACATTGTGGTCAAGTGAAGATTGAGAAGGACTTGAGAAGATCAGGGAAGACCGGAAATGTTCCTAGAGCAAACCATGTTTTGGAGGTGCAAAAGCCAGAAAGTTCTTATCTAATCATACCCAGAGAGGTCATCTGGGTACAGATTTTGAGGTGTGGAGGAAGCTTCATTCAACTGTACCTGATCGAGGCTCTTCAGGACAAGCAAGGGTGGTAAAGGCCAAAGCGTGGTTGGCACTTGATCGCCTAGCACCTTTGTTTTGCAAAAAGCAAGGTTTGAAGATGGGGATGTTGAGAAATTTGAGGCAGTTGTGACAACGTTCTACACTAGCTATGAAAAGGCATGGGGTGCGACAAACTTGACACAATACATGGTTATTACTTAAATACCTATAGCTTTGAGTTTTTATTGTTGTTCAAAATATATTGTACGATACTAAATGTCTTGTTCTTGTTGAGCATTTGTAGCACATTTTGCATGCACATGGAACCTTTTTTGCAGAAGAGTTTGGAAGCCTTGGGATTTGGTCTACCCAAGGCATGGAAAGATGTCATTGGCAAGCACGTTGTGCCTATCAACATGGAGGAACGTGAAGAAAAGTAATCCCATGAAGCAACTATGTCAGTGGTGGTATAGGCGGATTCAAGTGAGGGCTCGTGCGAAGATCAAACAGTCTGAATCAGCTGTGTCATGTGCAATAAGAAAGATGCAAGCTGAATGGAGACGATCAATATATGTCTCCTCACAAGGAAGGCAGAATCATGCTGAATGGCTAAGACAACGACAAAGACAGGGCAGAGTGTGGAAGAAAATTGATCATTGAAATACATATTATAAAACAATGATGTAACTGTAAAAGATTTTAAAAGAACAAGAGCTTTCATCTATGTCCCATATAAATGTTTTCAATATATATACATTTCATAGTTTTTAATGGTAAGCAAGAAGAGTATTGAGAAATATGAAGAAACTTCTTAGCAACTGGAACAATCTAAATCTGTTAATCTGGAGCAGAGACTTCCCCCAACCGAGCCCTTTTTGATGAAGTTTCTACATCATCTTCTTCATCCTCTATCAATGGCACAACAGGGACCTTTGGCCTTGCTATTCTAAGAAGATGCTTCTTCCCGCAATCACTCAACAGATTAGGATCTGTGATTCCACATGCCAAGCCATAAGCAGGATATGTTAAATAATATTTACATCTCAACAACGAATATACTCCAGGTTCTCCAAAAATTTGAACAACTGCTTGCCGCTCCAGAAGTATTGCCTTGTTTGCATTCAGCCTTAAGTGATAGAGCCACCTAAATACATGGATAGAGTCTTTATTGCCATCAGAGGAAAACTTGCATTGTCCTTGGAGAAGCTAGTATGAAATATCACAATTTGAGGGAATTTTAGGTGATGTATATATGTTCCTAGTGTCGACCAATCCTGCCATACGCTTGCCTGAAGCATGTTTGAGGAATGTGTCTTCCTATATTTCCAACTAAAAAAATAAAGGAGCATTAGCCAGAAACAACATCACCAAACATTTCAGGACAAAGTTGATAAAGCCAAATCCGCAACAAAAGTACGAAAACACAACAAAAGTACGAAAACACAACAAAAGTACGAAAACACAACAAAAAAAACTAACCTCTTGGTTCTCATTTGCTTCAAGCAAGGCGTCTTGCCCATAAATTAGTGCTCGAACTAGGAACGGTTTCCGCTGTCTTACTTGGCACATCCCTAAAACCTCCCATGTTGGTAATATTCAGTCTTTCCCTTGCTTCTTGTAGCTCTTCCTCTGTCGCATCTTTTCCTTCATATTTAAGGGCATAAGCATAGATCATCTTTAGTGTTGCTGCACCAGATAGGAACTCGGTGTCTTTCACATGGCTATCCACTAGTAAGTACTTATCTATCCCATCATCATCTACAAAATTGTCATCGACCTCCAGATTTTGGGCTATGAAAGCTATGCAATGGTCCTCCCTTAAGTTAAATACATGTATGTCTGTCAGCAATATATACTCTGAATGTCCTACTTAGCAGGAGGGGAGTAATGGCGTTGGAATGGGGGAGAAGTCATCCGATTCAATCACAAGCTGACCTATATCAGTGTTTTGTTCTCTCACTGCCTCAATATCAACCGCCGAACTGAGCTTCCTCTCTTCTTCAACATTGAACTCCTGAATCACACGAGGAGTGTCCTCCTCTTCAGCAACATCCTCAATGGTGGGACTAGCCTGACGAGAAACCATGTCTTCACTTTCATTTGTTGCATGCGGCTCTATACATTCTTCATCTGTTAATTGCACGTTCATGTGCAAGAAGCATAAGAAGGCATAAGAGTATTCCATCAAGCGGCATTTTCTTTTGTGAAAAGGGCATGGCAAAGCTCTCTTCTTATCACATGGTACCTTATGCCAATCCCTGTTTAACCTCTGCTTCTTCTCCGACGACACCTCGAGATTAAAATGAATGTGATTTTTCCCATCAATCATCACTAGATCTTCATTTGTGAGCTCATCAAACTCTTGCTTTGCCTCTTCAAAGTATCCGGGATGGCTAGAAAATGTATCCTCCAGAGAAAAATCGCAATTGAACATCAACGAAATTGAAGGGTGCAAATCATGACGTCGACATTTGTAGAGGAAGTCATACAACAGAGTTGCAAGTGTTTCTTTAATCTCTTCGTCCACATCAAACTCGACTTGAACTTGCACCATGGCTGAATTGAAGGGTGTAGATAAGACATGGAAAATATTAGTTCAAGCAATGAATCAAGAGACAGTCGGTCTTAAACAACAAATCTCTATGTGGCGAATGGATTCAACATAACGCGAGAGGAGATGCCAGAGGAATCCAGGTATTCCTCCTCACGTTGTAGTGAATCTATTTTCCCTAACGCAAATAAAATTGTAGCTTAGTCAAGGACCTCTTCTCGCGTTATGGTGAATCGATTCATCATAATGCGAGGAGGAATATTGTGCTTCCTATGGGACCTTCACTCGCATTATGGTGAATTGATTCACTGCAACATGATGACTTTTTCATCCTTTGGCGTCGCCTCTCACGTTATGGTGAATTACAAATAAAGATACTTCTCAAGTACCCATACTGAGAGAGGAGATGTCAAACAAATTAAAATAGTCTTCTTCGCAGTCAATTCACCATAATGCGAGGAGTCATAGGTTTTCAATTCACCTTAACGCGATGAAAAGACAAAGCAAGGAGTTCTGCACGAATGAAACCAAAAGAACGAAATAACAAAAGAAGAAGGAAGCACAAAAGAGATAAAAATACCAGGAAAACGAATTGTATACAAACGTCGCAGGAGATGGAGATGAAGGAGATTGTCGTTATCTTTGATGGAGATGAAGGAGATTGGAGGTTTGTCTTTGACGTTTGATACAGGAGGATGAAGGAGGATGATTGATAAAGGAGGGTTGGAGGAGATAGTCGTTGATGGAGATGAAGGCCGTTGGTGGGGAGATAAATGAGAAGACAAACTCCAAGAGAGGCAATAAATGAGATGGGTATCCTAGAGAAGCAATTAAAAACCATTTTTAACGCTATGCGACACATCAGCATCGTGTTTTCACCCGCCATTCCATGAATGCCACGTGGTAGCCTGCCATGTACCTAACACGTGTACATGCTATAAAGACTAATCAAAGCAAGAGAGGCAATTAAAAACCCTTTTTAATGCTATGCGACACGTCAGTGCCGCCTAGTCGTCTTGGCAGCCCGCCAGCACGTGTGTTTGCTCTAAAGACTAATCAGAGCCGTTAATCACGCCACCTTTTCGTCCTCTTATCGATTTTGCCTTGTCCGTCCTCCTGCTTGCCTCCAGGTGACTTCCGACTACCCCCACAGTACTGAACCAATATTCCACCTCCTGCGCACGATAGTCTCCATCCATTCCCACACAAGAAATGTGAGTTTTTGTATATTACTTGATTGTTTTGTAAGTTTCTTGTATATTGCTTGTTTGTTTTGTTTTTTCTTCGACTCTTTGCCCTCTGCCATTGTTTTTTCTTCGACTGTTTGCCTTCTGCCATGGTGATTTGATTCACCTTAAAGCACACGACGGACCATTAGAATCTCAATATGGCTCCATGTGTTATGGTGAATCGAATCACCAAAATGCAAGATGGAATGGTAAGAGATTCGCGATAATCCTCCTCCCGTTGTAGTAAATCGATTCACTATAACACGAGGAGGATTGTTTTGCTTTGACTGGCCCTTAGTCTCGCATTATGATGAATCAATTCACTATAACGCAAGATCAAAGGGAAAAGGATTCACGATAATCCACCTCTTATTAGTGTCAATTAATTCACCTCCTACACGACAGTCTCCATCCATTCCCACTCATAAAATGTTATGGACGTGTATTACTTGATTGTTTTGTGAGTTTCTTGTATATTCCTTGATTGTTTTGTTTTTCCTTCGACTGTTTGCCCTCTGCCATTGTTTTCTCTTCGACTGTTTGCCCTCTGCCATGGTGATTCGATTCACCTTAAAGCAAATGACGAACCATTAGAATCTCAATACGGCTCTATGTGTTATGGTGAATCGAATCACCAAAATGCAAGACAGAATGGTAAGAGATTCACGATAATCCTCCTCCCGTTGTAGTAAATCAATTCACTATAACGCGAGGAGGATTGTTTTGCTTTGACTGGCTCTTAGTCACGCGTTATGGTGAATCAAATCACTATAATGCAATATCAAAGCTCAAAGGATGCACGATAATCCACCTCTTATTGGTGTCAATTAATTCACCATAATGCGAGGAGGATTATTGTGTTTCGGTGGGCCTTCATCTCGCGTTATGGTGAATGGATTCACCATAACGCGAGGAAGTGCATATTGCTTTCTTGTCCACCCTCTCTCGCTTTATGCTGAATTGTTAATCGTGTACTACTGAATAGCTAAGTTTTCTGCTCTTGCTTGCGTTTTCAGATGGCTCGTGTAAGGCATACAGCTAGACCCATTGACAATGTAGGTCCCTCATCTAGTGGGAAGAAGATGGGTACTCTAAAAGCCTCAAGATCGAGGAAATCAAGCAGTCCTTCCTGATTATCCAAAATGCAGCCTAGACTAAGGCGTTTCATAGAGCATTCCTCAGCTCTGCGAGAAATCACAAAATTTATGAAGCACCCGACTGTTGCTATTCCAAGATTGCCTTTCCAGAGGCTTGGCCAGGAGAATTTGTGAGCAAAATGGAATTTTGTTTAGGTGGAAGGCATCGGCCCTGTTTTGCTTGCAAGAGGCCACAGAAGATTGGATGATTGAATTTTTTTTGCATAGTTACGTTCTTGCTGCCCATGCACACAGGGTCACAGTGATGAACAAAGATTTTTTTAGCCTAGTAGCCCTTCGTTTTAGATATGATAAGTTACTTAGACTAGTTACATTTACTGATGCATGAATGGTGCAAATTTTGGATGTCCGTCCTATACAAAAAGTGAGAATTGAAGAGGTGACCGAGGGAGGTCTCGATCATGAACATCAGACTCGGGCAAATTTTCTGACAAGCGCTCAAAGGGAACATCAAGTGGCAATGCTTGCATTGCAAACAAAAAGAGAAAATGTTTGTGCACTCCATGCTATGAATCGGGAGGCGCTTCAATTTTTGTTGCCGGAGTTCTATGTAGCCTTCAAGGCACTTGGAGGAGATCTTCCTAGATTACCATCCCACAATTCATGATTTTTTGGAAGATACCTAACATGTTCTTGGTAGACATTCTTTCGTAATGCTTTTGAGTATCTTGAATCAAGTCGAGGACCACATAGAGGACATGCATTATAACCCGATATAGACAAACCTGAGCATTCTCCATAGCCAGGCCAATCATGCATTGTCCACATGAGAATACCTTGCACAGTTGCAAGTCTTTGGCCACTCTGCTGCTTTGACATGTCCACTTCAATTCTGTTCCACAAGGTGCGTAACTCATCAATAAGTGGTGCCAAATATACATCCATGTTCTTCACCTTGTACTTTCCTGGAACTATTAATGAGAGCAACAAATGACCTTTCTTTATTGCTAACCATGGGGGAAGATTATAATTCACAAGGCAAACAGGCCATGTGCTCCATGAAGAGCTCCGTAAACCAAAAGGGTTTACACCATCCATTGCTAGGCCAAGACGGAGGTTACGAGGATCTTCCCTAAAAACCGGCCATTTCTCTTCAATGTGTCTCCATGCATGTGAATCAGCAGCAGGCACACGCATCACTTCATCTATGGATCGAGTTGTGGCATGCCATGTCATCAAGCTTGTTATAGATTTGCACCTGAACATGCTTTTTATTTTTGGGATGATTGGAAAGTGCCTAAGAACCTTTACTGGGACAGCTTCCCCCTGAACATCTTCTCTATATCTGTTAGAGCTACAATGGGGACATTCTTGCAAATGCTCATATTTAAAGCGTCAAACGAGCTTCTTTTCCCCAGCCGTTGAGGGAGATCAAGTATACATTAGCGATGTTTAGGCATATACATTAGCTTATGGATATGTGCTTTAGGCATATACATTAGAGTGTGGGTATGCACCGACGAAAAGAAAATCTCTCTCTCTCTCTCTCTCTCTCTCTCTCTCTCTCTCTCTCTCTCTTACAAAGTGTGTGTGTGTGTAAAGACAAATAAGCACATACATTAATTTCTTATGCACTCACATATATGCTAATATTAGCATATATGTGCATAAAACAACAAACTTGCATACTCATAATTTCAATTAATAATTACAAATTGAGAACAAATTAAAACATAGCAAAAAGAGAAGTAATAAAACAACATAATTGGTAATGTGCTTACCTCTCAAATGGATTGGATAGTGCGTGTTCGAAGAAGATCTGCAAGCTAGGACACACGTGGGAGGAACAAACCTACACACACATTGCATACATTAGTAATAGATGCACATACACAAGCTCTCTCACTCTCTATGTCTCTCACAACACACACATACAAATCCTCTCTCCAAACATAATTAAGAAGGTAAGAAGAAGGATGGAGAGAGGGGAAGGAGATATACACACAAATCACACATTTACCCTAATCTCTCCACACACACACACACAGACACACACACACACACACACACACGCACGCACATAAGAAGATGAGGAGATGGGGAGAGGCAAAATGCCATAAGAAGATGAGGAGATGGGGAGAGGCAAAACGCCCAAGGAGAGAGAGGGAGATCTACACACACACTTCACTAATTCTCTCCACACACACACACACACATATCAAGAGTGGGTCAAATGGAAGAAGGCGAACGCGTGAGGGAGATGCACGCATACGTTGTCTAGACATTCGACGCCTTGCAAAACAGAGAATGATAGGTTCTCGGCTATAAAAAAGTTGTGGGCGTCAGTATCTGTGTCAGAATATCTGTCGGAATATGCGTCGGAATATTCATCAGAATATGCATCAAAATATGCGTCGAAATATTCGTCGAAATATGTGTCGGAATATGCGTCGATATACGCGTCAGTATAAGCGTCGGTATACTCACTTTTGAAAATTACCCGCCCGAATCTTTGCCTCCAAGTTTAGGACGTACATACCGACGCTCGACATTTGCATCGGTGTTCTAGCGTCAGTATGCCCTAAACCTCTAGTAGTGTTTTTTCTGTGAGTTTATAAATACAAATGATAGAATGTACTTACACAATAGAATTAATAAAAAGATAAAAACATAAGATGACATTGCTTGTGTATATATATATAAATGATGTTAGAATTTACTTACACAATAGAATTAATAAAAAGATATTAATGCAAGATCACATAGATTGTGTGTATATATAAAAATGATGATAAAATATAAAGTGGTTGGAAGATGAGGGGCACCACTTTTGACAATCGGGTGCCGTCGTGGGGTAGACTGAAATCAAGCATCTTCAAAACTTAAAGGTCCAATTTCTCAAGGTTACATTTGGAATTTTGTGGCATGGCATTTGGGGAACATTATACAGACAGTGGGTATTCAAATGGCACCGTCTCATCAGAAATCTACGTTTTCTTAGGCATGTTTCATTGCATGAAAATTTTGATTGTTGCATTGTATATGTCACACATAAAATGATTAGTAATTCTACATACAAAGTCCAATGATCATCCCAATTTGTACATGAAAATAATAATTACATAGAGGTTAACTTGATTTCTTGGAAACATTTTAGGTATTTATCTATTTTTTAAAGTTGTTTTTTTCTCAATTTATTCTTTATAACAACAAGTGATTTTCTATGCAAGATCTCAAAAAATTAGAAGCTCATCATTAAAAATCCAGCGATGAGCAGGTGGACAAATATGATTTAATTGTGGTCATATGGTCAATTTAGAATTTTAATGGTTGAACTTCTCTGATCTTCTATAGAAAGTTCACTTTGTTTATCAAAGGGCCTATAGAATTTTAATAATTAAATTATATAAATTTAATATGACCCTCATTATACTCTAGTTTCTTATGGATGAAAGTAGTTGTGAGGATGAATTTTTAAAAAAAATAGTGAATTTGAGTTAGGGAAGCCTATTTTCCAACCATCTTAATCAAATTTTCCCTCTTCGTCCCACCAAAGTCTAAAACAAAGGCTAATTTCACCAAACCTAGAGAGTATGTCATTTGTCAAAGCAATTGAGCTATGAAAACATAGTCTTAGTCCTACATGTACATGCCACATCATATGGAGGAGAGGCCACATAAGCATCTTGCCATCTCATCATGTCCTACGATCATGCCACCTCAACAAGTTTGGCTCCCTTAAGTCAAGATGGCATGCCACATTATATGCATACATGCCATCATGCCGCCTCAACAAGGTCAATAGGGTTGACTCCCTAAAGCCTACTTGGCATGCCACATCACATGCATACATGTCATTACCATGTAATCAACAATGTCCATGTTATCTTGCCACCTCAACACAATCAAGTTGGTTGACTACCTCTGCCTACATGGCATGCTACATGATACAAACATGTATGGCATTGCCACTGCACCTTTTAGCATGAGGAATGCCCACATGGAGCTTCCATGTCAACAAATATTACAAGCAACAAGTTTGTGGGGGCCCTAGCAACAACCGAAGCGACACTATGGGTCCCTTGTAAAGTGTTGTTAAGAATGTTCTATCTAACATGTTGTAGAGCATCTATTTTTTAATTATTCAAGTGAAGAATTTGTAATATAATATAATATAAAGAAAGCCTCTTAGTGACTCAATTTGTGTGGCTAAGTGATACAAGCGACTCAATCATGTCTTTTTTTTCATGTCACAATGAAGGTTGCAATATTTTGTGACACTTCATAATTTCATATCAATATGTTTTTGGAAGTTCATGTTGTAGGAAATGTGTAGAATGCTTTGTTAGGACATCTAACATGTTTTGAAAAAATTGTGTTGTAGGAATTGTTTTGGTTTCATTTTCAGGTAGTTACCATTTTCGGGGACGAGTTTTGATTATGTTCGAGGTGGAATTAGGAGAAGTTTTGTATGAGAGAGTTTTTCCATTTTGCACATAGATCAACTTTGGTCCACTGAAAATTTTGTGATTCGCATTATTTCACATCCGTTTAGTGACTCCAAAGTAGTCTTTGAGTGGTTTTGTGCTAAAAATGTGCCTAGGTTTTCGTATTGAGACATTGCAGGTCCTAAATGGAGGTCAAGGACAAAGATTTACCCTCGAAAATTAAATACAAAGTCCAAGAGGAGGATGGAACATTCCAGATGAGCTTTTGAGCATCCTCATCGGGTCATTGTGACACGAGTGGCGCAGCATTGAAAGGGTTGTTTTCGCAGTATTATTCGACCTTTCTCCAATATTATAACGTTTTCAAATTACCATATTTATACATTTTTTAAATAGGTGGTCAAAAGAGAAAGCATGATAATACTATTGTTTTTTAACGTTAAATGATGCCGTTTTGGAGAATTGTCATTTTGTATTTGTTTATGCTTTGATACACCTTTTTTTGTTTATGTAATAGTAGAATAATTCTTTAGTGTCATATCCAAGTGAGGCCAATCAAAAGCTGAGAGTGGTTCATAATGTATTAATTGATAAAATTAGCCTTTTATTTTCTTATTTTGTTGTAGTACATGCATATTTTTAATTATTTTGCTATTGTACATGATAAAATCACCCTTTTGATTTTCTTATTTTGTTGCCATACATGCATATTTTTTATTGGCCTACTACTTATGATGTAACTTTGTATTGTGTATCATTGATACTAAATCCACATATGTGATCTTTTAGAATTCTAAGCTCTCTCTCTCTCTCTCTCACACACACACACACACACACACACACAGAGTAGCATTTTTGTGCTCCCGAGTGTTTGCACACCATTGGAAGATGTGAAAGAGGCTTGGGCCCTAAATGCTTGCTTCTCACACAAGCTCTTGGGGATGAGATTTAAGAGAGAGGGATGGTTAGAGAAATCCTACACTCCTTAACATCCTAATGAATGGAATGAACAAAGAAACAAGTAACACAACTATACGAATCCCTTGACACAACCTTCTCTCCCATGAAAAATCGCAATGATAAGATTAAGGGTTCTCACATAGAATGTTGTCACCATCCCACATGCAATGCACCCAAGAGAAGATCATAGCACTCTGCCCATACTCGTCCAAGAAGAATTACCCATCAACCTCACAACCTCTTAGAGAGAAAATATAAGTACGTAACAACAACCCAAGTATTGCATGTGATTTGGGTTAAATTGGACACAATGGGGTAATAAACTCTCCACATAGTGAATTTTCTTCTTGAATAAGATTTTTCATTTGTGCATTCCAAATATAAAAAGATCTAAGAGTAAGGGAGAATACTTAAAAGATCAATATTATCGATTAATAAGAACTTAATTTATAGGAAAAATACTTAGTTTACAGTTCATTTGGTGTTTCTCAATGCGTGTCATGATCAAAGCAATGATGATATTATAGAGGACGTGTCGGTGGAGGAAATGATTGCATATCTAGTTGTATATATCACATACTAGTTAGGGCATGTATTAATGCACACACATGCAAAGAGGAGGGAGAAGGATGCATAGAGTTTGGTGAAAAAGAAGAAAGTGTCAACCTGGAAGAAAAGAGAATGTCCTTTTAGTTTAGCCCATTGGGCATTTTTTGTACTTGCCTTTGGGTTTTGTTGCAC
Organism: Cibotium barometz; assembly: GCF_041138505.1. Taxonomy (NCBI): domain Eukaryota; kingdom Viridiplantae; phylum Streptophyta; class Polypodiopsida; order Cyatheales; family Cibotiaceae; genus Cibotium; species Cibotium barometz. Next base: position 10,196,218 of record NC_141083.1, read on the forward strand.
ATGATGAACATTAAAATTGCAAAAAAAAAAAATTACATACCAACTTGTTATATTATTATTCTTCAATGTTTGTGCATGAAAGCTTTGTACATGCTTGTTGTAAACAAAAGCGTTGGGAAATTAAAAATGTGAAAGAGAATATGGCAAAAAGAACTATCCCAATGAATCCTTCTTGCTTGTTTTTTTTTTATCATCATGTAGATTGTAGTGTTGGTATTAGCATCGGATATGGTGATCTAGTATACATAGTTTAGTTAAGAACTGCCTAAAAAAGATTGAGAAGATTTATTGCAAAGATAAAATGTGTTTAACTTCCTGTATTATTGCAATACTTGTGTTGATTATTGTTTTATTTTGAATATACGAAGGGCTATGGCACGCGGTACACACAGAAGAGCTCTACACCACTTTTTGTGCGCGTCAACCGATGTTGTAAAACGAGTAGGTCTCGAAGCGGTAGTAGCAACTGACGGAGTGGACTTGTGCACCCACAGCGTCATCACAGTCTTGCCAGGAGTTGGGGTGGGCGGACAGGCAATCGGCGCACTCGGCCTCCGAGAGGTAGCCAGGCACTGGGCCAGGGCGTAGAGACGACCGCTTGATACGTTTGCACTTGCGCTTGCGCTGGCATAGCCCACGTTGCTCTTGGGAGCCCAAGTGACCACTTCGCGCAGCAGTTGCTCGATGTCCCTCTGGAAGGCGGTGACGTTGTTGTCCTTCTGCGTATTATTGCACAGCTCCACCACAATGCTGGAGTCTTCTGTGAAGAAAGAATAGTTCTCGTACCTGAGAAAGCAGCCGTCCAGCTGCACCCTCGAGCCAATCGCGTTCGGGCAGCTCTCCAGCGCTCTTTGTACCGCGTCCCCTACACACTGCGAGCAAACGTCCGGTGACACGTCTCCCCTACATTGGTACACCCCGTTCACCTTGTCCGCCCCCTTGCCATAGCTGCTTCTGTGGTATCTTGCAGAGGGGGACTCTCGTTCTAAAGCCATTAGCACTCTGCTCAAGTCCTTGCTGAACACGCTCCCATTGGTATAGTTGTTTGTGTTGCACAGAGTGTATACTTCAGCCGAGGGGTCGAATGCGGAACCTACACTAATTAGCAGGGGCACGAGTGAAAGCCCAATAATGATTAAGAGCTTGCCGTGTCCCATAGCCAAGTCTGCTAGCATTCTTCTCTTTGTTTTTGAGAGAGTTGTAAAGGCTACAATGCTCAATAATTATTTACGCTGCACAGCTGCTAGTTATATATATACGAGTGGTAACGATCACATAAACAATAAAAACACTCTGTGTGGGCGAAGACTCTGTGTTGTCTTTCTAGAAAGTTGGACATTGTCGTTTACTTTCAAGAAAAGTTGGGGTATATTTTGAATTTTGATAACCTTCACATTGGATTATTATAATCCTTGGTGATCTCGTGTTGTGTTTCTAGAAAGTTGGACATTGTCGTTTTTTTGGTGATCTCTTGTGGGTTTCTTTCCATTTTAAATGCCATAGCAGGAAATGGATAAAAAGGACCATTGCCATTTATCAAAATTTGATTGTCTCCATGGGAAAAAAGCTTCTATTGTGTGTGTGTGTGTGTGTGTGAGAGAGAGAGAGAGAGAGAGAGAGAGCAACAAAATCAGAAAATCAGAGCGTGATTTTATCATGTACAACAACAAAATAATTAAAAAATGCCCATGTAGTGCAACAAAAGAAGAAAATCAAAAGGATTATATGCTAAAGAATTATTCTACTATTACATAAACCAAAAAAGTGTATCAAAGCATGAACAACTCAAAATGACAATTCTCAAAAGTGTATCATTCAACATTTAAAAACAATATTCTTATCGTCCTTTCTCTTTCGATCACCTATTTTATTCTAGAGCTACAATTCTAGATAACATAAATGTATAAATATTGCACTTTAAAACCATTATAATACTTGAGAAAGTCCAAATAATATTATATCCCACCTTCTTGTCAACCCTCATTTTTGAAGACTACGAAACCCTTCTCAGGCGTTGTATCCTTCACATAAGGATAACAAAAAAATTACCCTTCAAAAGAAAGGCTTCAATTTGAAAATTTGCTAAAATTTTCCTTCCAAACTAAAATTATAAGGAAGAAATGCTAGTCCAATTTTTTCCCTTCAAATGAAATCATGGATCTACCCTTCAAAACCAAGGGCGACTTCTTGTACAAATACAAAGCATGGCACCTGTCATTGTTGACTCTCTCAAGATCTTTAGAATTAACTATTACTTACTTTTTCCTTCTTTTAGAAAACTTTGTTTGGCAATAAGTTTCAATAAAAGGACAAACATGGAACCATGAGTATACACTCTTTCACCACCCTAATTGGCAAACTAGATTTCTTTTTCTTTGCTTAAGTCAATCCTAAGTTTGTCAAAGCCTACATTTTCACTAATAGGATCCCACACTCCTACTTCATCAAGTAAATATTGCAACTCTCTCTCTCTCTCTCTCTCTCTCTCTCTCTCTCTCTCTCTCTCTCTCTTTCTCACTCACACAATTAAGCAATATATCATCTCTTTCTCTCTCTCTCTCTCTCTCTCTCTCACTCACTCACACACACACACACACACACACACAATCAAACAATATGTCATCTCTCTCTCTATCTTTCTCACACTCGCACAATCATTTCTGATCACACTATCATTAATCTATTGGAATGTATAGGATATGAGGTATGTATACACGTGTAATTTTTGTGTAGTGAGACACTCTATACTGAGATCTCATCGACGAGTCCTCTCCATGGAGGTTGGCTTATCAATCTTATTAACTTAATGTATATAATTAGTTATAATATCATTTTTTGTTAACATATATGTAAATAGACCTTCCTTTTTTCTGAGTTTATAAATACAAATGATAGAATGTACTTACACAATAGAATTAATAAAAAGGTATAAACATAAGATGAAACTGATTGTGTGTATATATATATATAAATTATGTTAGAATATACTTACACAACAGAATATACTTACACAATAGAATTAATAAAAAGATATGAATGCAAGAGCACATAGATTGTGTGTATATATAAAAATGATAATAAAATATAAAGCAATTGGAAGATAACGGGCAGCACTTTTGACAATTGGGTACCCTCGAGGTAGATTTAAATCAAGCATCTCCATAACTTAAAGGTCCAATTTCATGAGGTTACATTTGGAATTTTGTGGCATGGCATTTGGGGAACATTATACAGATAGTGGGTATTCAAATGGCACCCTCTCATCAGAAATCTACGTTTTTTTAGGGCATGTTTCATTGCATGAAAATTTTGATGTTTCCATTATCCAACTTCCTTCACTATAGTATATGTCATACATAAGATGATTAGTACTTCTACATACAAAGTCCAATGATCATCCCAATTTGTACATGAAAATAATAATTACATAGAGGTTAACTTGATTTCTTGGAAAAATTTTAGGTGTTCATCTATTTTTTAAAGTTGTCTTTTCTTCAGTTAATTCTATAGAATAACATGTGATTTTCTATTCAAGATCTCAAAAAATAAGAAGCTCATCATTAAAAATCCAACGGTGGGAAGTTGGACAAATATGATTAAATTGTGGTCATATGGTCAATTTAGAATTTTAATGGTTGAACTTCTTTTGATCTTCTGTAGAAAATTCACTTTATCTATCAAAGGGCCTGTAGAAGTTTAATAATTAAATTATAAAAATTTAAAACGACCCTCATTATACTCCAGTTTCTTACAGATGAAAGTAGTTGTCAGGATGAATTTAAAAAACATTCAACATTTAAAAACAATATTCTTATCGTCCCTTCTCTTTCGACCACCTATTTTATTCTAGACCTAGAGTTCTAGGTAACATAAATGTATAAATATTGCAATTTGAAACCATTATCATACTCGGGAAAGTTCGAATAATATTATATCAAACCTTCTTGTCAACCCTCATTTTTGAAGACTGTGGAACCCTTCTTAGGCTTTGTATCCTTCAGATAAGGATACCAAAAAATTTACCCTTCAAAAGAAAGGCTTCAATTTGAAAATTTGCTAAAGTTTTCCTTCCAAATTATAATTACAAGGAATAAATGCTAGTCCAAGTTTTTCCCTTCAAATGAAATCATGTACCCTTCAAAACCAAGGGTTGCTTCTTGTACAAATACAAAGGGTGGAACCTGTCATAGATGACTCTCTCAGGATCTTTATTAACTATTACTTACTTTTTCCTTCTTTTACAAAAATTCGCTTGGCAATAAGCTTCAATAAAAGGACAACACATGGAACCATTAGCATACGCTTTTTCACCAACCTAATTGGCAAACTAGATTTCTTTTTCTTTGCTTAAGTCAATCCTAAGTTTGTCAAAGTCTACATTTTCACCAAAGATCCAACACTCCTACTTCATCAAGTAAATGTTGAAAGTGAAAAGAGATATTAGATCCAAAACAAACATTTTTATTATTAAGAAATATTTGAATGAAAAAGAACTCATGAAACTACTCAAAGAGTTTAATTTTATGTGGGTTCTCAAGGGGTTGGCTATTTCCACGTACAATCCAAATGTAACTTGAGAATGCTTGTATGTTTAGTTTGAGAATTCCAATGCAACTCAAACTCTCTTACAAATATACTAAGTTTCTTACAACTAGAAAACTAGCTAGCATTGTTTTCAAATATTAACCTTTGATTTCCCTTGCTAATAAGTGACTATTTTCTTGAATGCATGTGAGAATTAAAGGGAGAGAGAGAGAGTACTTCGAGGTATTATTTGGTCTTATTTGATTTCTACAAATCAAACAAGAAAAGGTTGCCATATTCTTTGATGGCACCTAGAAAAATAATATACTTTGCTAAATGCAAAAAAATAATTCTTTTTTTAAAAGTATAATTCTTTTTTAAAGAGTTAAAAATATGCAACATGTTTCTTAAAAAATATTAGACTAATTAAATATGATTATTATCTATTTTCTTATAAAGATTTTGAATTGATGTCCTTTAAGAGAGGTAAGGTTTATGTTTTTTAAAACCTTTGTTGCTTTTGCTAAGAACCCATTTCTCTCTATTTTTCAAGTTTAGAGAGCTTTTTAGATTTTTGTGGCAACAAATGGCTCCTATGGGTATAATATAACTTTAATATTTTTGGGAGTACATGATTCTTCTACTATTAGATCTCATACTTCTATGGCTTTTTAGAGGAACTTGGGTGACCATTCACTACAAGTTTATGGGGGCCCTAGAAACAACTGAAGCGATACTATGGGTCCCTTGTAAAGTATTGTTAAGAATGTTCTACTTGACATGTTTTATAGCATCTGTCCTTTAATTATTTAAGTTAATCATTTGTAACATAATATGATATAAAGCGAGTGGCTTAGTGAATCAATTTGTGTGGCTAAGCGATACAAGGGATTCAACCATGCCTTTTTTTAAAATGTCGCAATGTACGTTGAAATATTTCTTCTTCTTTTTCTTCTTCTTCTTCTTCTTCTCTCTCTCTCTCTCTCTCTCTCTCTCTCTCTCTCTCTCTCTCTCACACACACACACACACACACACACACACACACACACAAACACACACAATATATCATCTCTCTATAGCATCTCTCTCTCTCTTTCTCACTCACACAATCAAATAATGTATCACCACTCAAACAATATATCATATCTCTATAGCATCTCTCTCTCTCTCTCTCTCTCTCTCTCTCTCTCTCTCTCTCTCTCTCTCTCTCTCTCTCTCTCTCTCTCTATTTCTCACTCACAATAATTTCTCATCAAACTATCATTGATTCATTATCATGTGCAGGATACGAGGTACGTATAAACGTGTATTAGTTGTGTAGTGAGACACTCTATACTTAGCTCTCTCATCGACGAGTCCTCTCCATGAAGGTTGTCTTATTTTTCATGTATTTAATTAGTTATAATATCATTTTTAGTTAACAAACATGTAAATATATATTCCTTTTTTATGAGAGCTTATAAATACAAATGATAGAATGTACTAACACAATAGAATTAATAAAAAAGATATGAATGCAATATCAAAGAGATTCTATGTATATATAAAAATGATGATAAAATATTCTTATCGTCTTTTCTCTTTCAACCACGTATTTTGTTCTAGAGCTACAATTCTAGATAACATAAATGTACAAATATTGTAATTAAAAACCATTATAATACTTAAGAAAGTCCGAATAATATTATATCAAACCTTCTTGTCAACCCTCATTTTTGAAGACTGTGGAACCCTTCTTAGGCTTTGTATCCTTCAGATAAGGATAACAAAAAATTTACCCTTCAAAAGAAAGTCTTCAATTTGAAAATTTACTGAAATTTTCCTTCCAAATTAAAATTATAAGGAAGAAATGCTAGTCCAATTTTTTTCCTTTAAATGAAATCATGAATCTACCCTTCAAAACCAAGGGCTACTTCTTGTTCAAATACAAAGGGTGGCACCAGTCATACTTTTTCCTTCTTTTAGAAAACTCTATTTGGCAATAAGTTTCAATAAAAGGAGAAAATTTGTTTGGCAATAAGTTTCAATAAAAGGAGAAACATGGAACCATGAGTATACACTCTTTCACCACCCTAATTGGCAAACTAGATTTCTTTTTCTTTTCTTAAGTCAATCCTATGTTTGTCAAAGCCTACATTTTCACTAATAAGATTCAACACTCCTACTTCATCAAGTAAATATTGCAACATCTCTCTCTCTCTCTCTCTCTCTCTCACACACACACACACAATCAAGCAATATATCATCTCTCTCTCTCTCTCTCTCTCTCTCTCTCTCTCTCTCTCTCTCTCTCTCTCTCTCTCTCTCTCTCTCTCACGCACACACACACACACATACACACACACAATCAAAAAATATATCATCTCTCTCTCTGTCTTTCTCACTCACATAATCATTTCTGATCACACTTTCTTTAATCTATAGCATGTACATGATATGAGGTACGCATACACGTGTATTTTTTGTGTAGTGAGACACTCTATACTGAGATCTCATGGTGGACGAGTCCTCTCCATGGAGGTTGGCTCATCATTCTTATTAACTTAATGTATTTAACTAGTTATAATATCATTTTTCGTTAACATATATGTAAATATACCTTCCTTTTTTCTGTGAGTTTATAAATACAAATGATAGAATGTACTTACACAATAGAATTAATAAAAAGGTATAAACATAAGATGACATTGATTGTGTATATATATATAAATGATGTTAGAATGTACTTACGCAATAGAATTAATAAAAAATACTAATGCAAGATCACATATATTGTGTGTATATATAAGAATGATGATAAGATAAGGCGCACAACTTTTGACAATTGGGTGCCCTCGAGGTAGACTGAAATCAAGCATCTCCATAAGTTAAAAGTTCAATTTCTCAAGGTTACATTTGGAATTTTGTGCCATGGCATTTGGAGAACATTATACAGATAGTGAGTATTCAAATGGCACCCTCTCATCAGAAAATCTACATTTTTTTAGGGCATGTTTCATTGCATGAAAATTTTGATGTTTGCATTATCCAACTTCCTTTACTATAGTATATTTTGATGTTTGCATTATCCAACTTGTTTTACTACTGTATATGTCATACATAAAATGATTAGTACTTCTACATACAAAGTCCAATGATCATCCCAATTTGTACATGAAAATAATAATTACATAGAGGTTAACTTGATTTCTTGGAAAACGTAAAGGGATCAGAACTCAAGGGACACTAAAATCCTAGCTCCAAGGGCACCAATCAACTCTACTCCTCGAGAACCATGCTTAGACACCAAGTCTCTTTGGCTTGGAAATGATGACGTAAAAGGGCTTCATCAATGTATGCTTAAGTGGAAGTTTCAAAGCTTCTTGATTTCCTAACTTTTATCTATCTTTTGCTTTCCTATTTTATATGAGTCTAGGGGTTCTCTCTGCATGGGTTGTCCCCTAAAATCTAAATATTTTGGATGTCTTTTGGAGTTGTTGTAAAGCCTTGATTCTATAAAAGGCAAAGATGTATCTTATCCCGATTAGGAGTCAAGGGGTGGCATTAATAATCTCAGCTTCAGTCATAAGCTAATTGAGGAAAACATTATGGCACGGGGACGTGTGCATGGCTAGGTCCCCTCTTTACAGTGATGTGATTGTGTGGGAGGTTGATTTCTTCTTTTTCATTTTGGTCTTGTCACCTTCTCTCCAGGTGGGGGTGTTGGAATTATATGAGCCTCAATGGCATAAGATTGTTTAGTTCTTATCTAGTGTGAACACCCCTGTTAGGTGTGAATGCCCCTTATTGAGGGTTATATTAGAAAATAAGGCCTTAGTAACTATAATTATATACATTGTACATGGTATGAATATGATTATTCATAATACAACCGTTATGTTCATGTGTAATCTCTCACTCACTTGAGCTCTATTGCATCTCTCTCTCTCTAGCCCTAGTCACCATCACCATGGCTTGAGCTTCCATCTCCATCTCAACTCTCACCTCTTGTGATCGTGGCGTCGTGCTTTCCAACACTCACTTGGGTGATAGGAAACTGTCCATGGAATACTAAAAAACATGGAACATGCGAGGAGTGAGCGGAGAGAGAGAGAGAGAAAGAGAATGGGAGACAAGAGAGAATGAGAGAGAGAGAGAGAATATTAAACATGTACTAAAGATCCATGCCCATGTACTCGCTGCTGCAAATGGACAAGAACGACATGAATGCATACATTGTCAAAACACGATTCAAGACAGACATGAATGCAATACTATCAATTCACGATTCAATATTACTATCAAAATTTTATGTGTACACATATATACAAGGGAGTCCATATGTCAAAGTAGCCCATGGCTTCAGTTACAAAAATATATATACAACCACATCCTCAATATGGAATGTGATACTATAAGTCTGAGTACTACTCAGACACCCAGATGATGACTCGCTGCTCCCTCCATGATCAGATGAGCTCACATCGGTCGGAATGTCCGATGAGTAGTGCTCACGTCCACCCTCTACAGTGGCGGCGGGTGGATCATCAGCAGGTGCAGCAGCAGCTTGTGCCTATTCAAGTAATATATAGTATATAAGTATATATATATGTAATTCAATAAACCAAAATCATTCGTTTAGAGTTTTCAAGTACCTGTCGACCGTATGGTCTCATGGCCATCTCAAACTACGCGTCCATAATACGTCCCTCGGCTCTGAAGAGGGCCCACGTGTCATGTCTGCTATGCCGGCGAGAGCATACCCAGTATCGTGGGCTGTGGGCTTCCTCCCCGTAACCCGTCACTATATCATAATCAACATAATTTGTAAGATTAAAACAATCATAGAATCAATGAATTAAGTAAACAATCAAGTAAAGTGGCAAGATACTTACAAACTCTGTCTCCCATGACTCGACGCCGCCAGATCTGAAATGTAAAGATCCAATGGTCTCTATCTGGATCCGTTGTGCCTCCACATGGTGCCTGCTCTTCACGCCACCCCCTACTCGTTTCTTTGCCTCCTTCCACTCGTGTTTGTGCGCAGTGTGGCAGGTTTCTCGGCAGGATAGCCACCCGCAACTACATTTAGCCCATCATCATACGCGAGTTTCTTAAAGTGAGATCTTTTATTACTTAAGATCTCCCTTATTCGCGTCCTTCCCCATACATCCGAGAATGTCTCATGTGGGGGATTGGGGTACCGACTATGTACAGCATCTATCACCTCCCCAACTAATCGGCTATTTTGATCTTTAAATCTAATAAAATAATTTCTATACAAGTTTGATACTACCCCACGCATGTACTCCATTACCTCTTTCCTCCTCACATCCATCACTATCCCGCCCCTATCCGTCACATCATAGCAGATCACTCCCTCCACCTCTCTCATCTCCTCATCATCTTCACTGTCTCCTCTAACTCTTCTCCCTCTATCTCCTCTCTCACCGCGTGCCCTACTACCTCCCCCACCAAAGCACCCGCCGCATCCTCCACTCCCACTCTTCTTGCTGCTTTGCGGGTGGAGTCACGACTGGGGGATTGTCTACGTGACTGTGGCTGTGAGGGAGTACATGATGGTGGCTGTGAGACCTGACGTGACGGTGCTTGGGAGGGTGTGCATGAGTGTGTCTAGGATGGGGTATGTCTCCTCGGTGGGCATGGAAGAGGAGAAGCTGCATGCCGTCTCGTCGGACTCGCAGCAGCAGGCATAGACGGCAGTGGAGTGACCTGGATACTCGGGGGCGGGGTATAGATACCAGGCAATCCAAGAGGGGGATGGGCATACATGTACTCTGTAAGCTCAACTGGACCAAGATGGCGCCCAAAATGATTTAGCATCTCCATCATCCAAGTGCCGTACGCAAATGGATCAGATGAAGAACCTGGATCCATAAAGAATCTGCAAAAATAAAAGTATATACATGATTGCATCAAAGCACAAATGCAAGCTAGCATGGGTGAAACACAGTCGCGTGTATACACTCGTCCAAAAATGCGTGTATATGTGCGTGAATGTCTGTGCAGACACGATACACGCAGACATACACGCGTTCCTGCATGTGGCCTGCGCAAAAAAAATTTTGAAAGCGACGGACCTCCGACACATCGTCCTTATAAAAAGCCCATTGTCACAATCATTTACAAAAGTACTACCAGAGAAGGACAAGGATGGAGACAAACGCATAAAGGAAAGAGACAATAGCATAAACAAATGGAAGGAAAGAGACAATAGCATAAACAAATGGAAGGAAAGAGACAGGACAAACGATAAACTGACTCACCTCTGAAAAAGTGAGTCTTCTTTTTGGCTGGTTTCCTTCACCCGTGTGTGCTCCTTGTCTATTGCTTGCACTTAGGTTTAGTGCTCTGTTGGAAGAGGCGGACGAAGGAGAGTAAATCTTAGTTTGAAAATGTTTATTTAGAGAAGGCGGATTATTTTTGGGTATGGACAGGTCGTCGCGTGTAACAGCGCGTGTATTTTCGCGTTTACAATAAATCAGCTACGTTTATAATAAATCAGCTACGTTTATACACGCGATTTTTAAGATGTAGCCGCGTTTATACACGCGATTTTTAGGATGTAGCTACATTTATACACGTGATTTGTAGGGTATAGCCGCGTTTATACATGTGATTTTTAGGATGTATTCACGTTTATACATGCCATTTTTAGGATGTAGCCGTGTTTATACACGCGATGTTCATGTAGCCGCGTGTATACATGCGATTTTTATACTTTCATTAAAAACGGATTATGATTTTATGTTTGCTCTTTTGTACATAGGATGTCATCAACCTCCTCAAGCAGTTCTGGTGAGGATGAGACAATGCGTCATCGTAATCGCGATGTGTGGTTGGGACAAAGGATTAAGTGTATGTGTAATCGATGTCAAGGATGCATTGTACGAGCACGTCGAATTACCTTGAATCACATCTCCATGTATGGAGAATGGAATTAAACAGGTTTAGAGGTGAGTAGATGTAAATTGATACTATTCAAATGACTCATGGTATCCAAATTAAATTAATGGAGTTGTAATATATATACTCTAATTGAAGCAGGATGTAGTACCACACCCTAACATGGTGCCCTATGCGCGGCGAGAGAACGCAAAGCATCGACGAGATGATGCTGGAGCTTCGGGATCTATTGTCAGAGATGAGTGGAAAAGGGATGACAATAGCCCTGCACCCCACGAAGTTGTGGAAGAGAAGTGTTTGATGATATGGTGCGGTATCTTTTTAGGGATGATCCCAAAGGTATGGACGACAATGATATGGAACAAGAGCATCTTTACAAGGCTTCATCAACATCGGTTTTTGAAGGGTGCACATTCTCTATTTTACATGCTTCACTTGAACTACTCAGTATACAAACAGTTTATGGATGGAGCAATGCAAGTCTTGACGCATTATTGAAGTAAGCATTCTAACTTGCAAATTTGACTTAGTGGTTTAGGGTTTAGGATTTAGGACTAATTAATGATATTGGATGTAGGCTATTATCAAACATGCTTCCAAAGGGGAATAGACTACCCACCTCAAGAGACATAGCGAGGCGCTATGTGACATCTCTTGGAGGATTGGATTATGATCGCATAAATGCATGCGTCAATGATTGCATTCTCTTTCGTGGGATGCATAAGAAGGCTCGACATTGTCCCACTTGTGGGGTGAAGCAAGGTATAGAACAGATGTGAAGAGTTTTGATGTACCTCGTAAAGTCTTGCGACACTTTCCTATAATTTCTCGCATCAAACACATGTTCAAGTGCAAATACATAGCAGAGCTCATGTCATGGCATTCCTCACATCGATCGGATGATGGCATGTGGAGAATTCCCGCAGACACTCCTGCTTGGAAGCATAGTGTGAAGATGAGTGGCCCAGCTTTAAAACAGAGCCCAGAAACTTGAGACTTGGCCTAGGTATGGATAGAGTGAATCCATTTGGTTTCAAAATCACCGCATACCGCGTGTGGCCAGTTGTGTTGGTGAATTACAACCTTCCACCATCAATGGTGATCAAGAAGGGACATCTTATGTTATCCCTTCTAATTCCAGGGAAACATAAAGTCAAGCATATGGATGTTTATCTTGAACCGTTGATTGATGAGTTGGAGGAACTATGGAGAGGTATTGCGGTGGTGGACATTAGTAGGCCTCCCTCCTCTCGACACTTCGACTTAAAAGCAGTGTTGATGTGGACAATGCATGACTTTCCAGGATACAGCGATTGTTCTGGTAAGAGTTCTAATTACCTCCCTACTCTAATACTATTGGCTATATTAACTATAACTATTGACATATGTTGCTAGTAAGAGTAACATTCCTCCACAAACACTTCGTGCAAAAGATTGGAAGTGTATTTGGGAGTCTAAAAATATTCTTCCTCCAGATGGCATGAACAGGTATAGTAATGTTTTTCAATCTTGTTTTGTGTAGTCTCTAATTCGATTAAAGATCACATAGAGCAATCCCTTGTGTAGGTACTCCATTTTGTTTCGGCTACCATATCGGACCCATCTGAAGATCAACCATCTTCTTGATCCCATGCACATCTTCAAGAATGTGGGATCTGATATTTGGGAACATGTTATTGGTAAACGAGACAATGTTAGCGTACGGGAGGACTTGCGGGTCGCAGGACATATGCGTCAAGCTTTGCCACGAGAGGAGGGTGGGCACGTTCGTCTTCCGCCTGCACCATGGATTATATCAAAGGAAGAGGAGAAGCAGGTAAAGCAGGCCATCACCACTTTGCGTACTCCCACTGGATGCGTGAGATCATTGAAGGGAGCCTTTACAACCACTAAAAGAAAAGAGGCGTTGAGCAACTATATGGGTTGAAGTCCCACAATTGGCACAAGATGCTCCAAGTAAGTGTTTTCCAAGTCTTGTACGTTGAAATTAAATTTTGTAATGCCATAAACCATACATACATGTGCTCTTATGTGTGCAGTTCATACTGTTGAAATATACAAGTGAACAGGGTGTGTGTGGGAACAAGCTCTTGGATAGAGGCTGTAAAAGAGGAGATGTAATTGTGAAAGAACCTGTGAAAAGGTGAGAAGAATCTACTGGGAGAGAATAAAGGGTAGCATGAGGGAATTTAGGAGTGTGGAGATATTCTGGGAGATATTCAGGAAAAAGAGAAGAGGTGGAGAGAATCAGGCAAAAGGTGGAGATATTCAGGGAGTAAATCATGGAGAAATCAATGGGATTTGATGCTTGATGTAAACTCTATAAATTGAGGCATAGCCCTAATGAGAATTTGCTGGTTTTTGAGTATCCATGCCTACATTAATCTATCTGCTAATTATTCACTAATTACGTCTTAATCATTTCTTAATCACTTTGTTAATCATGTTGATTCTAGTGTATGATCCACCATAGCTCATCATTATGCTCAAATTTTAACATGGTATCAAAGCCATGCCTAGAATCAACCAGATTTATGAGCGCATTAGTGAATTAATCAGGATTAGTAAGTAATTAGCAAAAAAAATCAGTTTTTAGTGAGTTTTCACTCTTCCCCTTCACCCCCAGCCAGTGGAGGATTCTATTCTTCATGCACAATCAACATTAGGCCTTGCCCTCTTAACACAAGCTAGCCAACACATCTAGCTACAAGCACATCAAACGGCGCAGCAAAACGCGAAAGCGTTGAGGAGAAATCGGCATTTCTTTCAGCGCTGTTTTTTCTGAGTAAAATGCAGATCTACACTCCATCAGTTCAAATTGCTTCAATTCCTCTTAGCCCAAGGGGTAATCAAGCATGCTCTACAAGCTGGTGAAGTCAGAATTGAGTTTCATCAAGTCTACAGTGAGATCCAAGCTCTTCATCAAATCTGCAGGTGACTTTGGCAAAACAGAGATTAAGCTTTCATTATTTGGTCAAATCTTGTGTTTCTTGGCTTAATCCTCTACTAGACTCATTGTTATTGATGCCTTTGAAAGCATTTGAGCTCATTTGAAGTGGAAGGCACCAGATCTGGGCTCCCCGCATACTCTGTTTTCTGTACACAAACCAGAGCATTAATTTGCTAATCAGTGATTAATCAGTGCTAATCACTATACTTTGGTGCAATTGAGGGTTCAAATTAACCATTAGGTATCTGATACAGATCTCTATAACTTCAGATTGCAAATCGGAGTTGGTTTGATACTCCAACCATCCCGTACAAATTGGTTACCCTTAATTTAGTGTAATTTTTGGTAAAATTGTGCTGATAAATTTGTGAAAATCATCATTTTGCATTCAACCCTTGGTTAATGCCTGTAAATCTCACTCAAATTCAAGATTATTCACAGCCAAAGTTGCATTTGGAATGTGCATGAGAATGAATGCTATACGCATTATGTATTGGGCACATTTTATCAGTGTAAAAATGGGAACAGACACTGCCCTTGTCTAGATTAAGGCAAGAGGTAAGACCTCCCACATAAATTTGGGTTTGCATTGCATAATGATACAAAATAAACATAAAAAGCCCAAAGGAACTGTCAGCAAAACATTGAAACATGTTGCTCACATGGAGCAAAATGACCTGACGGACGAGCTCATGGCCCCAGCCATGAAAGAAGAAGAATATCTCTTTCCAAGAAGAGGATCCACACCAAGAAGAAAAGCTGAAGGAAGACATGGACACGAGAAGAGAAGCTACCACAAGAAGAGAAGCTGCCCCGAGAAGAGAAGCTGCCCCGAGAAGACTGAAAGAAGAGACGGACGCGTGGAGAGATGTTGCCACGAGAAGAAGACTGAAGACAAGAGAAGATGTGAGGCTCCAAAGAGTGAGGAGCCATGTGAAAATCTCTGAGAGAGAGAGAGAGAGAGAGAGCCCACAACCCAATGTAACCTGCCCCAATAAAGTAAAACCACCTCTGAGCCACCGATGATGTAGGCCACGTGGTAGATGTATGTGTGAGCACTTTAGTCAAGGTCGCGGGCAACTATAGTAAGCCTTGGACACATAGAGAGAGAGAGTGTCAAGGACTATGGGTTTAGGAATCTGAGGCACTGGTCGCGGACTGTCAAGTAAGAGAGAAACTTGATACAGGGTCCAGGTGTGCTGAGATAACTTGAGGGGAGGAGTAGACACTGGTCGCGCGGACTACCAAGTAAAGGGGAGGCAAACTTGGTATAGGGTCTAGGTGTACTAGGAGTATTCACTTGAGGGGAGGTGTTGAAATATACAAGTGAATAGGGTGTGTGTGGGAACAAGCTCTTGGATAGAGGCTGTAAAAGAGGAGATGTAATTGTGAAAGAACCTGTGAAAAGGTGAGAAGAATCTATTGGGAGAGAATAAAGGGTAGCATGAGGGAATTTAGGAGTGTGGAGATATTCTGGGAGATATTCAGGAAAAAGAGAAGAGGTGGAGAGAATCAGGCAAAAGGTGGAGATATTCAGGGAGTAAATCATGGAGAAATCAATGGGATTTGATGCTTGATGTAAACTCTATAAATTGAGGCATAGCCCTAATGAGAATTTGCTGGTTTTTGAGTATCCATGCCTACATTAATCTATCTGCTAATTATTCACTAATTACGTCTTAATCATTTCTTAATCACTTTGTTAATCATGTTGATTCTAGTGTATGATCCACCATAGCTCATCATTATGCTCAAATTTTAACACATACTACCTACTAGCATCGACCATTGTGCAAATAAGAGTTTGAAAAAATGTATTTATAAGATGGGCGAGCTTGTGCGGTATGTAAAACCCATGTCAGATCACCCTTCATTATACCTTGCAAAATGAATGTGCATGAGGTATAACGTACTATTCATTTATTTTTCAGATATGTTAGTTCCAAAGCAATTGATCCAGCCACGTTGGATGATGCGCGTGTTATGGCAGTGGAGGTGGTTTGTTTGGTAGAGGAGACTTTTCCACGAACCATTCTCACAGGTCAACTACATCTCATTATGCATTTAGTGGACAAAATTGCTTTATGTGGCACTGTGCATGCACGTTGGATGTTCTTCCTAGAGCGCTTCATAAAGACCTTAAAAGACTTTGTGAGGCAAAGTGCAAGGCCCGAAGGAAGCATGGCCGAGGGTTGGTTGATACAAGAGTCTCTTGTAGATATTTTAGAATTTCTTGGTTAGGTGTACAGCTCTTTGCCACGACTGTGGAGCAATGAAGAGGACTTGAGGATGACCTCTATTGTGCCTCAAGGAAAAGGACAGAGTAAAGTAATTGACAGAACATTGATTAATGATCTCAATTTTACTTGCATCCTTAATAGTGATGTGATGAGCAGATGGGTTACAAGATATGAGGATGCAAAGACAAAAAGGCAAGCAGAAAGAGCTCTCTTTCAGAGGCAACATAGCTCTCGTAAGGCGTACCCTAAGCATGGCTCTTGTAAGGCATACCCTAAGCATCTAGCAACACTTCCGAATGATATCCATGTTGATTGGTTGCATGAGGAAAGTTGCATGAGGAAATGGAGAGAGCAGAGAGCGCAACGAGGGGCTGCATATCACGACGGAAGAATGGGAGTATGCACGAGGATGCATGTTAAAGGTACATAGAACTAATGTTTTGCATTAGTTGTAAGTGATTTGCTTTTAATATTTATTCACATTGCTTACACAAATATTTCTTCTATTTTGGTCCAGTGCACTATGTTCAATACTATATGGTGTGAAGGCAAGCATTTTCGAACACAAAGAATTGATGAAAAGAGGAATACACAAGATTGCGGTGTCATTAGTAGCTTTGAGGGAGCTAATGGAAAAATGGATGATTATTGTGACACAATCCAAGAAATATTTAGGCTTGACTTTCATCGCTTCTTTGTGTATGTTTTGGATGTCAAATGGCAAATGAACGTGGTGGAAAAAGGGCCTGATGCAACGATAAAATGCCATGCAAGTGGCTATGTAACTATTGACTCTACAAAGTTTTGGCAAACAAAGAAAGATAGGCTCGTATTGCCACAACAATGTGAGGAGGAATGCATTTTTTTACTAATGTGTTTCATGTACATATATATCTAAGCTCGCGTACCCCTTGACTTTTGATATGCTAATTAATTACTGCAGTATGTGTATTTGAGTAGGTTATCTATCTGCCAATGGTGCATGACATTAAATGGTGTACGTCTTCCCTATTGCACCACGTTCCAAAGTGATGTATAATACATTCACTGATATGGAGCATATGGAGAATGTAACAAGCCGCAATGAAGATGATGTCGAACATGCCAATGAAGATGTTGTGATCGATGATCAAGAAATAAGAGATGATCATGATGATGAGGATGAGCGTGCCATTTCTCATGATCATGAGAATGACCCTACCATTGAGGATGATGATGATGTTGATGAGGATGATCAAGACATCGATACCATTATCAATGGACAGAATATCGATACCATTATCAATGGACAGAATATCGATGTGGAATAAATTTAATCGTAGCCTTACAAATTGATCAAATGGATATTGATGTTGATCGTTTGGCAAGGATGGATCTTATTGAAGATGAGATCGAACCCTAACCAATCCATCACTGTATCGTTCTAAATTGATGACATTTCTATTGTATATGTTGTCTTTTAATTATCATCTCATGATTTATTTTTGAATATATTTCATTATTGTAAATGCATGTAGTGGGATAGTGTAATGATTTATACTGTAATGTACTCTGAGATGGTTTAAAGAAAATAGTTTCTAATTTTGTAAAGGAATGGAGTTTTTATTAATAAAGCACTCACGTGTAATAATGCATGTATATTTGCGTGTATATACACGCGCTGATACACGCGTTTCTGAAACCAATATACACACGATTTTAGATGCCAATATACACGCGCTGGTAGACGCGTTTTTGAAACTTCAATACATGCAAATTTAGATGCCAATATACACGCGCCCGATACTACTCATATACAGCAGTGTCTTGTAGTGTCTACTACCTCAACACTGTCAATAGGTTAGTAACCCAACCAATCAATAAATCTTGATGTAGTATAATGAAAGTGTAACTCCTTTGCTTTGTGATTTTAGGTTGTGTTTCATGCCGATCGAATTGATCCAAAGTTGTGGTATGTCATACAAGTTTCCCCTTGTTCAAAACATATCTTTCAAGATCAAGATGTTGAGACTGAATCTCTAGATGAGGTGCAAGTACTATCTTAAATAGACTCAAGATGTTGAGACTGAATCTCTAGATGAGGTGCAAGTACTATCTTAAATAGACTCATTGGAAGAAGATGATTAATGAAAATGAAGAAAACAACTTAAAGATGGCCGATCAAGAGCATGAGGAACATTATTCCAAAGAAGATAACGATAGTGCTATTCATATGGAACCCCATATTTTCATTGAGCTTCCATTAGATATAGAAATTTATGAAGGAACACAAATGGATCTATTACACGATGAGATGGATCCATGATTTTTGTAATTATTTCCCTTCAAAAGTTTTCAACTATCTTTAATTTTTTTCAAACATGGCTTCAAGGGTTTTAATGGATGTTTTTTAAATCTATCATCATTTTTTGTATGTATGTCACATGTATTATCTAATTTCAATAGTCAACAACTCACTAGAATTTCAAATCTCAGTATAGGAGAGAAATGGCCTAAACGCTGCTAGAAAACACTCTTATGCCCTTGACGTGTTGTAGTGAAAATTACACCTTTTAAATCTTGGAATGGAAGAAATCCCTATGTGTCTCACATGCATTTTTGGTTGTCTTTCTTATGTTCTTGTGCCTGAGAAAATTTACACAGTAAGCTTGATGGTAAGGGTGTTAAATGTAGTTTTGTGACATACAACTCAAAAGTGAAGGTTACCGTCTCTATCATCCTGCTACCAAAAGTGGTTTCTTGTGAGTAGAGATGTTGTATTTGTTGGAAGATGCAATTCATCCCTTTCTTTTGTGTAAAAAACATGAAAATGTATGTTTGTAAGACATATTTTACATCTCCTTCCATTGTTCGATACATAACACATTGATGTAGGGAAAAGGAATGTTGAAAACGAGCCCTTACATAGGTTAAAAATCAATATGTTTATAAGTAGGGGGAACTAGCCCCCCATGGACCCACTCGTAAAGTGTGAAGGATTTTTTTTACATGTTCTTTTTTGCATAGTGTCCAAGGGGTCCCCTATGCAAAAAAGAGCGAGTCCACGTAGGCAATCACACCCATTCAGCATGTGATGTGGTGAAACTCTGCGAGCGGGTCCATGGAGTTGCTGTCTTCCCCCTCGCTAAGTTTCATACCCATCGGATGTTAGATGGGTGCATGGGTCCATGGGGCTATTCTCTCGCCACACTTGCTAAGTTCAATCTCAATTGGATGTCTGATGGGTTTGACGGTGTGTTGCCACCTGATCGTTTTTGTATAGTGTGATAGGTTTTCCCTATGAAAAAAAGAGCCGGTTTAAAGACCAAGACCATGGCACCTTATACATAAAACTTTTTAAAAATATAAAATTGGTCAGAAGGAAGGCACTTTCGCATGGAGAGTGTAGATTCTAAAAGAAACACATTTAATTGTGGTGTGATAACTTTTTAGAAATAAAGTTGAGCTACTAGACATGATAACAATGTCATAGAGGATAATGTTGAGTATTGTGAAAATATTAAATATATTCTTGAGGTTGGGTTTAGATCATATAGTCTATTCATTTTTTATGTCAAATGCTTTAAGGGGATATTTAAAGGTGCTCCAATCACTCCCATTCCGCATGCAATGGGTGGAGGTGAAACTTTGCAAGTGGTTCCATGGGGCTACTCTCTCCCCACTCGCTAAGTTTCATCCCCATTGGGGATGTGAGATGGGTGTGTGATGGTGTGTTGCACTTGCTCTTTTTGTATAGTGCACTAGGTTTCCCCTATATATATAAAAAGCCGGTTAAAGACCAAGACCATGGCCTCTTACATATACAAACTTTTTAAAAATATTAAATTGTAAAATGACATAGTCTAATATATAATTTAACATGTGAGAAACATCGAGTCCTGCTCAAAACCATTAAGATAAGGATACAAATAAAATACAAACAAATGAAAAGCCAACTCACAATATATATGGGCAGAAGTTGTAAACTGAGAGAAAGATACAAAATGAAGGGTCAAAGATACAACAAAAGAGGGAGGATTCTCCAATATCAATTCGTAGTTACTAGTATGTTTAGCTCTGAGGGTCTCCAAGATGCTCACATGCTCGTGTTCGTGCAGGGTCAACCCCCTTAGGAGCCTCCCTTCTTACAGTGCTCACACCAACAACTAGATGAAAGTATATAATCACCTTCTTGATTTACTCATACGCTAGGTTTCTAGTTGTAATAAACCTAGTATATTTGTAAGAGAGCTTGAGTTGCTTTGGAATTCTCAAACTAAACATATAATCATTCCCAAGTTATATTTGGATTGTATGTGGAAATAGCCAACCCCTTGAGAACTCACATAAAAATCAATTCTTTGTGTAGTTTCATGAGTTCTTTTTCATTTAGATTTTTTTAAATAATAAATATGTTTGTTTTGGTTCTAATATCGCTTCTCACTTTTCAACATTTCTTGATGAAGTAATGGTGTAATTGGATTTTATTGGTGAAAATGTAAGCTTTTACAAGTTCTTTGGATTAACTTAAGCTAGTTCGCCAATTAGGGTGGTGAAAGTGTGAATGCTCATGGTTCCATGTTGGTCATTTTATTGAAACTTAATGACAAATGAAGTTTTTAAACTGAGGGTTCACAAGAAGGTTGCAATATTTATACATTTATGTTATCTAGAATAAAATAGCTTGTCATCAAAAGAGAAATCATGATAAGACTATTCCGATTTTAATGTTGAATGATACACATTTAAGAATTGTCATTTTGTATTTATTTACGCTTTGATACACTTTTTTTAAATGTAATAGTAGAATAATTCAATATCGTATTATCCTTTTGATTTTCTTATTTTGTTGTACTACATGCACATTTTTTTATTGATTTGTTGTTGTACATGAAAAAATCACCCTTTTGATTTTCTTTTTTTTTTTGTCATACATGCATATTTTTTATTGGCCTACTACGTATAATGCAATATGTATTGTGTATCACAGACATTAGATCCACATGTGAGATCTTCTAGAATTGTGAGCTCTCTCTCTCTCTCTCTCAAACACACACACACACACACACTCGCTCACTCACTCTCTCTCTCTTTACCCCATGTGGAAAATATTTTTTGACATGGAATCTCCATGTGGGCATTCCTCATGCTGAAAGGTGAGGTGGCAATGCCATGCATGTACATATGATGTAGCATGCCATGTAGGCAGAGGTAGTCAACCAAGTTAATTGTGTTAAGATGTCAAGATAACATGCACATTCTTTATTACATGGTAAGGACATGCTTGCATGTGATGTGGCATGCCATGTAGGCTTTAAGTAGTCAACCCTGTTGACCTTGTTGAGGTGGCATGATGACATGTATACATGTGATGTGGCATGTCATGTAGACTTTAGGGAGACAATCTTGTTGAGGTGGCATGATCATAGGTCATGATGAGATGGCTAGATGTTCATGTGGCCGCTCCTCCATATGATGTGGCATATACATGTAGGACTAAGACTATGTTACCATACTCTCTAGGTTTGGTGAAAGAAGCCTTTGTTTTAGACTTTGGCGGGACGAAGAGCAAAAATTTGATTAAGATGGTTGGAAAATAGGCTTCCCTAACTCAAATTCACTATATTTTTTTGTTAAATTCATCATGACAACTACTTTAATCCACAATAAATTGGAGTATAATGAGGGTTAAATTATTAAACTTCTACAGGATCTTTTATAGGAAAAGTGATTTTTTTACATAAGATCGAAAGAAATTCAATCGTTAAAATTTTAAATTGACCATATGGCCACATTTTAAATATATTTGTCCAACTTCTCACCATTGGATTTTTGATAATAAGCTTATTATTTTTCTGAGATTGTGAACGAAAAATCACATATTGTTTTATAGATTTAATTGAAGAAGAAACAACTTTAAAAAATAGATAAACACCTAAAAATTTTCCAATAAATCAAGTTAATCTCTATGTGATTATTCTTTTCATGTACAAAATGGGATGATCATTGGACTTTGGATGGAGAAGTACTAAGAATTTTATGTATGACATATACTATAGAAAAGAAACTTGGATAATGCAAACATCAAATCTATCATGCAATGAAACATGCCCCAAAAAAACCTAGATTTCCAATAAGAGGGTTCCATTTGAATACCCACTATATGTAAAATGTGCCCCAAATGTCATGCCGCAAAATTCCGTATGTAACCATGAGAAATTAGACCTTTAAGTTATGGAGATGCTTGTTGTGAGGCTAGTAGCTACCTTTAGGGCACCCAATTGTCAAAAGTGGTGCCCCTTATCTTCCAACCACTTCATATTTTATCATTATTTTTATATGTACACACAATCTGTGTGATCTTACATTCATATATTTTTATTAATTCTATTGTGTAAGTATATTCTAACATAATTTTTATATATACACACAATCAATTTCATCTTATGTTCATATCTTTTTATTAATTCCATTATGTAAGTACATTCTATCATTTGTATTTATAAACTCTCATAAAAAAGGAAGGTATATTTATGTGTATGTTAACAAAAAATGATATTATGACTACTTAAATACAATAAGTTAATAAGAATGATATGACAACCTCCATGGAGAGGACTTGTTGATGAAAGCTGAGTATAGAGTGTCACTACATAACAAATATATGTGTATACGTACCTCATATCTCATACACGATAATAGATCAATGATAGTGTGAGTGAAAAAGACAGAGAGAGCGAGATGATATATTGTTTGTGTGTGAGAGAGATGACATATTGTTTGATTGTGTGAGTGTGTGAGTGAGTGAGTGAGTGAGAGAGAGAGAGAGAGGATATATTGTTTGATTGTGTGTGTGTGTGTGTGTGTGTGAGAGAGAGAGAGAGAGAGAGAGAGAGAAGATTGTGTGACAAAGAGAAAGAGGATTATGAGTATGTGTGTTTTCTTTTGGTGTGTGTGTAAGAGAGAGAGAGAGAGAGAGAGAGAGAGAGAGAGAAAGAGAGAAAGAGAAGAAGAAACATTAAGAAAGGCATGATTTAATCCCTTGTATCGCTTAGCCACATAAATTGAGCCATTAAGCGACTCTCTTTATATGATATTATATTAAAAATTATTCACTTAAATAATTAAAGGACAGATGCTATACAATATGTCAGATAGAACATTCTTCACAACACTTTACAAGGGACCCATAGTGTCACTTCAATTGTTGCTCTAGGGCCCCCATAAACTTGTGAATGGTCACCCAAGTGTCTCTAAAAAACCATAGAAGAATGAGATCTAGAAGTAAAAGAATCATGTACTCCCAAAATATAATTAAGTTATATTATACCCATAGGAGCCTTTTGTTGCCACAAAAATCTAAAAAGTTCTCTAAACTTGAAAAATAGAGAGAACATTCTTAGCAAAAGAAACAAAGGTTTTAAAAAACATAAACCTTACCTCTCTTAAAGGTCATCAATTCAAAATCTTTATAAGCAAATAGATAATGATCATATTTAATGAGTCTAATCTTTTTTAAGAAACACATTGCACATTTTTAACTTTTAAAAAAAGAATTATATTTTCACATTTACACTACAAGGGATCGGGCTCATACCCGTGCTCCTAGCCGCTAAAAATGACTTGTGAAAAAAAGTAGCGGGCCCGTGTATCAGCGCGTGTATCATCGCGGCCACAGACATGCGTGTAAAAGCGCGTGTATAGGACCTCCCAGACGCGCTCATACACGGGTGTATACACGCGTTCTGTTCAATTCAGATTTACTCAGACGCATTGATACATGCATCTATACACACGTTTTTTTAATTTAGATGCGCTTATACACGCGTAATTGTCAATTTTGATGCGTTTATACACGCGTATTTTACAGATTATCCGCGTATATACACGCAATTTTTAGCAGTTCTGATGCGTTTGTACACGCGAACAGACAGCAAAAAAAAAAAATCCAGAGAGTGCTATTTGGTGACTGAATACTTTTCCAGCATTCCAGCACCCAATAACACTCTCTGGATTTTTTTTTTTGTGCATTAGACCATCCCACGAAGAACATATGCACGAGGGAAATTAAGACAAGAACGACATGCATGCATACATTGCCAATTCACGATTCAAGACAGAAATGAATGTAATACTATCGATTCACGATTCAATATTACTATCAAAATTTCACACATATATACAAGGGAGTCCATATCTCGAAGTAGCCCATGGCTTCAGTTTACAAAAAATATATATACAACCACATCCTCAATATGGAATGTGATACTATAAGTCTGAGTACTACTCAAACCTAGATGATGACTCGGTGCTCCCTCCATGCTCAGATGAGCTCACATCGGTCGGAATGTCCGATGAGTAGTGCTCACGTCCACCCTCTACAGTGGCGGCGGGTGGATCATCAGCAGCTTGTTCCTATTCAAGTAATATATAGTATATAAGTATATATATATGTAATTCAATAAACCAAAATCATTCGTTTAGAATTTTTAAGTACCTGTCGACCGTATGGTCTCATGGCCATCTCAAACTGCGCATCCGTAATACGTCCCTCGGCTCTGAAGATGGCCCATGTGTCACGTCTGCTATGCCGGCGAGCATACGCAGTATCGTGGGTTGTGGGCTTCCTCCCCGTAACCCGTCGTCGCTGTATCATAATCAACACAATTTGTAAGATTAAAACAATCATAGAATCAATGAATTAAGTAAACAATCAAATAAAGTGGCAAGATACTTACGAACTCTGCCTCCCATGACTCGACGCCTCCAGATCCGAAATGCAAAGATCCAATGGTCTCCATCTGGATCTGTCGTGCCTCCACATGCTGCCTGCTCTTCACGCCACCCTCTGCTCGTTTCTTTGCCTCCTTCCACTCGCGTTTGTGCGCAGTGGCAGGTTTCTCGACAGGATAGCCACTCGCAGCTACATTTAGCCGGTCATTGTATGCGAGTTTTTTAAGGTGAGATCTTTTATTACTTAAGATCTCCCTTATTCGCGTCCTTCCCCATACATCCGAGAATGTAGCATGTGGGGGATTGGGGTACCGACTATGTACAGCCTCTATCACCTCCCCAACCAAATTATTTGATCTTTAAATTTAATAAAACAATTTCTATATGAGTTTGATACTACCGCACGCATGTACTCCATTACCTCCCTCCACCTCGCATCCATCACTATCCCGCCCCTATCCGTCACATCATAGCAGATCACTCTCTCCACCTCTCTCATCTCCTCCTCTTCCGAACTGTCTTCTCTAACTCTTCTCCCTCTATCTCCTCTCTCACCGCGTGCCCTACTACCTCCCCCACCTCCCCCACCTCCCCCACCAAAGCACCCGTCGCATCCTCCACTCCCACTCTTCCTACTGCTGCGGGTGGAGTCACGACTGGGGGATTGTCTACGTGACGGTGGCTGTGAGCCCTGACGTGACGGTGGCTCTGAGAGGGAGCACGTGATGGTGGCTGTGAGGGTGTACGTGAGTGTGTCTGGGACGAGGTATGTCTCCTCGGTGGACGTGGAAGAGGAGAAGCTGCATGCCGTCTCGTCGGACTCGTAGGCATAGACGGCACTGGAGTGCCCTGGATACTCGCGGTAGGGGTATAGACACCAGGCAGGGTAGGAGGGGGATGGGCATACATATACTCTGTAAGCTCAACTGGACCAGGATGGCACCCAAAATGATTCAGCATCTCCATCAGCCAATTGCTGTACGCAAATGGATCTGATGAAGAACCTGGAATATCCATAAAGAACCTGCAAAAATAATCCTCATGTACATCATGGGCTGTCTCTTGACTCACACAAATATCATCATTCAAGTCAGTTGTGTTGCCTACAAACCATAGAAATAGGAAACGTAGTCTCGTGTATACACCCGTGCAGAAACGCGTGTATACACCCGTCAAAAAATGCTTGTATACCCCCATCCAGAAACGCATGTATATCCGCGTGAACCGATTTTGCAGACAGGATACACGCGCTTTTACACGCGTTTCTACACGCGACCTCCGCAAAAAAAAATTTCAAAGGGACCGACCTCCGACAAAGTGTCCTTGTAAAAGGTCCACTGTCGCCCCTGTCAGAATCATTCACCCAATCGTGTGCACAGAAGCAAAAGGACGGAGACAAACCCAAAAAGCAAAGAGAAAATAGCATAAACAAATCTGAGGAAGGAGACAAGGCAAAGGACAAACTGACTCACCTCTGAAAAAGTGAGTCTTCTTTCTTGCTCGGTTTCCTCCCATGTGTGCTCCTTCTCTGCTCCCTCCTTGCACTTAGGTTTCATTTCTGTTGGAAGAGGCAAAAACGAAAGCAGTGTTGATATGTTAGTTCAAAATCTATATTTGGGGAAGGCGGGCTATTTTTAGTTTAAACAGACCGTCGCGTTTATAAACGCATGTATGTTCACGTGTATGATAATTTAGCTGTGTTTATACACGCGTTTTGCAGGAATTACCCGCGTTAATACACGCGATTTTTAGGAAATAGCCGCGTTAATACACGCAATTTTTAGGAAATATCCGCGTCAATACACGCAATTTTTATAATTTCATTAAAAACATATTATGATTTTGTGTTTTCTGGTTTGTACATAGGATGTCATCAACCTCTTCAAGCAGTTCTGGGGAAGATGAGACAATGCATCATCGTAATCGCGATGTGTGGTTGGGACAACGGATCAAATGTATGTGTAATCGATGTCAAGGATGCATTGTATGAGCACGTCGAATTACCTTGAATCACATCTCCATGTATGGAGAATGGAATCAAACAGGTTTAGAGGTGAGTAGATGTAAATTGATGGTATTCAAATGACTCATGGTATCCAAATTAAATTAATAGAGTTGTAATATATAAACTCTAATTGAAGCAGGATGCAGTACCACACCCTAACATGGTGCCCTACGCGCGACGAGAGCACGCAAAGCATCGACAAGATGATGCTGGAGCTTTGGGATCTATTGTCAGAGATGAGTGGAAAAGGGATGACAATAGCCCTGCACCCCACGAAGTTGTGGAAGAGGAGGTGCTTGATGATATGGTGCGGAATCTTTTTAAGGATGATCCCAAAGGTATGGACGACAATGATATGGAACAAGAGCATCTTTACAAGGCTTCATCGATACCGGTGTTTGAAGGGTGCACATTCTCTGTTTTACGTGCTTCACTTGAACTACTCAATATACAAACAGTTTATGGATGGAGCAATGCAAGTCTTGACGCATTATTGAAGTAAGCATTCTAACTTACAAATTTGAATTAGTGGTTTAAGGTTTAAGATTTAAGACTAATTATAATTGATGATATTGGATGCAGGCTATTATCAAACATGCTTCCAAAGGAAAATAGACTACCCACCTCAAGAGACATAGCGAGGCGCTATGTGACATCTCTTGGAGGATTGGATTATGATCGCATACATGCATGCGTCAATGATTGCATTCTCTTTCATGGAACGCATAAGGAGGCTCGACATTGTCCCACTTGTGGTGAAGCAAGGTATAGAATAGATATGAAGAGTTTTGATGTACCTCGTAAAGTCTTGCGACACTTTCCTATAATTCCTCTCATCAAACACATGTTCAAGTGCAAATCCATAGCAGAGCTCATGTCATGGCATTCCTCACATCAATCGGATGATGGCATGTGGAGAATTCCCGCAGACACTCCTGCTTGTTGGAAGCATATTGAAGATGAGCGGCCCAGCTTTAAAACAGAGCCCAGAAACTTGAGACTTGGCCTAGGTATGGATGGAGTGAATCCATTTGGTTTCAAAAGCACCGCATACAGCGTGTGGCTAGTTGTGTTGGTGAATTACAGCCTTCCACCATCAATGGCGATCAAGAAGGGACATCTTGTGTTATTTCTTCTAATTCCAGGGAAACATAAAGTCAAGCATATGGATGTTTATCTTGAACCGTTGATTGATGAGTTGGAGGAACTATGGAGAGGTGTTGCGGTGGTGGATGATTAGTAGGCCTCCCTCCTAATGATTAGTAGGCCTCCCTCCTCTCGACACTTCGACTTCAAAGCAGTGTTGATGTGGACAATGCATGACTTTCCAGGATACAGCGATTGTTCTGGTAAGAATTCTAATTACCTTCCTACTCTAATACTATTGGCTATATATATTAATTATACATATTGACTTTATTATTCTAACTTTTATTTATATTTTAACAGGTTTGAAAACATCGGGTAAACATGCATGTCCTGTTTGTGGCCCTTTGTTAGTACATGAGTATGCTGACGGTTTGTGTAAGACCATATTCGATAATCATCATCGATTTCTCCCCTGAGATCATCCTAAATATGTTGCTAGTAAGAGTAACATTCCTCCACAAACACTTCGTGCAAAAGATTAGAAGCGTATTTGGGAGTCTACAACTATTCTTCCTCCAGATGGCATGAACAGGTATAGTAATGTTTTTTCAATCTTGTTTTGTGTAGTCTCTAATTGGATTAAAGGTCACATAGAGCAATCCCTTGTGTAGGTACTCCATTTTTTTTCGACTGCCATATTGGACCCATCTTAAGATCAACCATCTTCTTGATCCCATGCACATCTTCAAGAATGTGGGATCTGGTATTTGGGAACATATTATTGGTAAACGAGACAATGTTAGCGTACGTAAGGACTTGCGGGTCGCAGGACGTATGCGTCAAGCTTGGCCACCACCACGAGAGGTGGGTGGGCACGTTCGTCTTTCGCCTGCACCTTGGATTATATCAAAGAAAGAGGAGAAGCAGGTTAAGCAGGCCATCACCACTTTGCGTACTCCCACTGGATGCATGAGATCATTGAAGGGAGCCTTTACAACCACTAAGAAAAGAGGCGTTGAGCAACTATATGGGTTGAAGTCCCACGATTGGCACAAGATGCTTCAAGTAAGTGTTTTCCAAGTCTTGTACGTTGAAATTAAATTTTGTAATGCCATAAACCATACATACATGTGCTCTTATGTGCGCAATTCATACTACCTACTAGCATCGACCATTGTGCAAATAAGAGTTTGAAAAAATGTATTTATAAGATGGGCGAGCTTGTGAGGTATGTAAAACCCATGTCAGATCACCCTTCATTATACCTTGCAAAATGAACGTGCATGAGATATAACGTACTATTTTTTTTTTTTCAGATATGTTAGTTCCAAAGCAATTGATCCAGCCACGTTGGATAAAGCGCGTGTTATGGCAGTGGAGGTGGTTTGTTTGGTAGAGGAGACTTTTCCGCGAACCATTCTCACAAGTCAACTACATCTCATTGTGCATTTAGTGGACGAAATCGCTTTATGTGGTACTGTGCATGCACGTTGGATGTTCTTCCTAGAGCGCTTCATGAAGACCTTAAAAGACTTTGTGAGGCAAAGTGCAAGGCCTGAAGGAAGCATGGCCGAGGGTTGGTTGATACAAGAGTCTCTTGTATATATTTCAGAATTTCTTGCTCAGGTGGACAGCTCTTTGCCAGGACTGTGGAGCAATGAAGAGGACTTGAGGATGACCTCTATTGTGCCTCAAGGAAAAGGACAGAGTAAAGTAATTGATAGAACATTGATTGATGATCTCAATTTCACTTGTATCCTTAATAGTGATGTGATGAGCAGATGGGTTACAAGATATGAGGATGCAAAGACAAAAAGGCAAGCAGAAAGAGCTCTCTTTCCGAGGCAACATGGCTCTCGGAAGGCGTACCCTAAGCATCTAGCAACACTTCCGAATGATATCCATGTTGATTGGTTGCATGAGGAAATGGAGAGAGTAGAGAGCGACGAGGGGCTGCATATCACGGCGAAAGAATGGGAGTATGCACGAGGATGCATGTTAAAGGTACATAGAACTAATGTTTTGCATTAGTTGTAAGTGATTTGCTTTTAATATTTACATATTGCTTACACAAATATTGCTTCTATTTTGGTCCAGTGCACTATGTTTAATGCTATATGGTGTGAAGGCAAGCATTTTCGAACACAAAGAATTGATGAAAAGAGAAATACACAAGATTGCGGTGTCATTAGTAGCTTTGAGGGAGCTAATGGAAAAATGGATGATTATTGTGGCATAATCCAAGACATATTTAGGCTTGACTTTCGTCGCTTCTTTGTGTATGTTTTGGATGTCAAATGGCAAATGAACGTGGTGGAAAAAGGGCCTGATGCAACGATAAAACGCCATGCAAGTGGCTATGTAACTATTGACTCTACAAAGTTTTGGCAAACAAAGAAAGATAGGCTCGTATTGCCACAACAATGTGAGCAGGTATGTTTTTTTTTACTAATGTGTTTCATGTACATATATATCTAAGCTCGCATACCCCTTGACTTTTGATATGCTAATTAATTACTGTACTATGTGTATTTGAGTAGGTTATCTATCTACCAATGGTGCATGACATTAAATGGTGGTACGTCATCCCTACACCACGTTCCAAAGTGATGTATAATACATTCACTGATATGGAGCATATGGAGGATGTAACAAGCCGCAATGAAGATGATGTCGAACATGCCAATGAAGATGTTGTGATCGATGATCAAGAAATAAGAGATGATCATGATAATGAGGATGAGCGTGCCATTTCTCATGATCATGAGAATGACCCTACCATTGAGGATGATGGTGATGTTGATGAGGATGATCAGGACATCGATACCATTATCAATGGAGTACAGAATATCGATAGTGGAATAAATTTAATCGTAGCCTTACAAATTGATCAAATGGATATTGATGTTGATCATTTGGCAAGGATGGATCTTATTGAAGATGAGATCGAACCCTAACCAATCCGTCATTGTACGTTCTAAATTGATGACATTTCTATCATCTCATATGCATGATTTATTTTTGAATATATTTCATTGTTATAAATGCATGTAGTGGGATTGTGTAATGATGTATACTGTAATGTACTATGAGATGGTTTAAAGAAAATAGTTCTTAATTTTGTAAAGGAATTCAGTTTTTCTTCAGTTTTTTTTCAGTTTTTCTTTACCATGCATGTATTAATCCGTGTTGTATGGTGGCGTGTATTAATCCGTGTATGGTAGCGTGTATTAATCCGTGTATGGTAGCGTGTATAGATGCATGTATTACTGCGTGTATATAAATGCGTTTATACACGCGTTGATAAATACAAATATACACACAAACTTAAATGATAAAATACACGCGCCCGATTCTATTCAAATACAGGCGCGACCATACACGCGCTCGTAATTTATCGCGTGTATGGCAGCATTGTCTTGTAGTGTTAGCAAAGGATGTGATTTTTCTAGGTGCCATCAAAGAATATGAAAAACTTTTGTTGTTTGATTTGTAAAAAATCAAATAAGACTAAATATAATACCTCGAAGTACGCTCTCTCTCTCACACACACCCACTCACTCACACACGCACATGCGTGCGCGTGCACACACACACACACACACAATGAGGACTAAGGTTGGGGACAAGAATTCTCCTATTTTTCTCAATTAAAAAAAATAGCGATCCTTCTTATGTTCAAGGTTTTGATTCCATCTAAACAAATTAATGCATGGTCAAGAAGAACCTCCTTGTCTTTTTCATGATAAATATTGTGTTATGTTTTATAGTGAGATGAAAAAGCATCAATGACATACAATTGATTATGTAAATTATCCCTTATGTTATTATTGGGATGCATTTCTTTATTTCTCAGATGCATTCAAGCAAAGAGTCACTTAGCAAGTCAAATGAACGATTAATCTTTGAAAAATATATTAGCTAGGTCTCTGGTTGTGAGAAACTTAGTATATTAGGATGCATTTCTTTTGCATTCAAGCAAATAGTCAATTATTAGCAAGTGAAATAAAAGATTAATCTTTGAAAAATATGCTTATAGTAGCTAGCTTTTAGTTGTAAGAAACTTAGTATATTTGTAAGAGAGTTTGAGTTACTTTGGAATTCACAAACTAAACATACAATAATTCCCAAGTTACATTTGGATTGTATATGTGGAAATAGCCATTCCCTTGAGAACTCACATAGAATTGAATTATTTGAGTAGTTTCATGAGTTCTTTTTTATTGGGATATTTCTTAATAATAAATATGTCTATTTTGTTTTTAATATCTCTTCTCACTTTCAACATTTACTTGATAAAGTAGGAGTGTTGGATCTTATTGGTGAAAATGTAGGCTTTGAAAAACTTAGGATTGACTTAAGAAAAGGGTGGTGAAAGAGTGTTTGCTCATTGTTCCATGTTAATTGTCCTTTTCTTGAAGCTTATTTCCAAACAAAGTTTTCTAAATGAAGGAAAAAATAAGTAATAGTTAATAAAGATCTTGAGAGAGTCAACTATGACAGGTGCCATCCTTTGTATTTGTACAAGAAGCAACCCTTGGTTTTGAAGGGTAGATCCATGATTTCATTTGAAGGGAAAAAACTGGACTAGCATTTCTTCTTTATAATTATGATTTGGAAGGAAAACTTTAGCAAATTTTTAAATTGAAGCCTTTCTTTTGAAAGGTAAATTTTTGGGACCCTTATCGAAAGGATAAAAGCCTAAGAAGATTTCCGTAGTCTTTAAAACTGAGGGTTAACAAGAAGGTTTGATATTATATTATTCATACTTTCTCTAGTATTATAATGGTTTCAATTTGCAATATTTAAACATTTGTATTATCTAGAATTGTAGCTCTAAAATAAATAGTTGGTCAAAAGAGAAAGCACGATAAGACTATTGTTTTTAAATGTTGAATATGATACACTTTTGAGAATTGTCATTTTGTATTTGTTTATGCTTTTATACACTTTTTTTGGTTTATGTAATAGTATAATAATTCTTTAGGGAATTATCCTTTTAATTTCTTTCTTCTTTTGTTATAATACATGCACATTTTTTATTATTTTGTTATTGTGCATGATAAAATCACCCTTCTGATTTTCTTATTTTATTGTCATACATGCATGTTTTTTATTGACCTACTATGTATAATGCAATATGTATTGTGTATCATTGACACTAGATCCACATCTGTGATCTTTTGGAATTTTGAGCTTTTTCTCTCTCTCTCTCTCTCTCTCTCTCTCTCTCACACACACACACACACACAATAGAAGCTTTTTTTCCATGATCTTGGAGACGATCAAATATTGATAAATGGCAATGGTCCTTCTTATCCATGTCCCACTATGGCGTTTAAAATGGAAAGACACCCATAAGAGATCACCATGGATAAAAATAATCCAGCTGTATGAAGTTTATCAAAGTGAAAAATATATACACACACACAAAAATGACAACGTCCAACTTTCTAGAAACATAACACAAGAGATCACCATGGATTAAAATAATCCAATGTGAAGGTTATCAAAATTCAAAATATACCCCAACGTTTCTTTAAAGCAAACAAAAATGTCCAACTTTCTAGAAATAAAACACAGAGTCTTCACCCACCCCTACCACCTTTTCATGAGTGTTTTTATTGTTTATGTGATTGTTACCACTCGTATATATATAAGTAGTAGCTGTGTAGCAGATCGTTTTACAAGTTGGTATATGTACAAAAGAAAGAAATTTGTAATTTTAATGTTCATCACTCATGTGCAACAAAACCCAAAGGCAAGTACAAAAAATGCCCAATGGGTTAAACTAAAAGGTGTTAAATTTGCAGCAATGTGATGAGCTATGGTGGATTCAATGCAAGAATCAAAATTATTAGAAAGTGATTAGTAAGTGATTAAGATAAGATTAGTGCACAATTAATCTAATAGTATAATGTAGGCATGGATACTTAAAACCTAGCAAATTCTCATTAGGCCAATGCCTCAATTTATATCTTTTACATCCACAAGATGCCAAGCATCTAATCCCACTGATTTCTCCTTGATTTGTGTGCCACCTAAATCTAGGGGAACCTTTTCCTAGAATCTAAGTTTCACACCCCTATATTCACTCATGTTACCCTTGATTCTTTCATTCAATAGATTCTTCTCACCTTTTCATTGCTACCCACTCAATTACAAACTCCCTTTTACAGTCTCTAGCTAAGGGCTTGTTCCCGCACACACCCATTCACTTGCATATTTCAACACCTCCCCTTAAGTGAATAACTCTAGCACACATGGACCCTATACCAGGTTTCCCTCTTACTTGGTAGCCCATGACCAGTGCCTCAAGTCCCTAACTTATAGTCCTTGACACTCTCTCTCTATGTGTCCAATGCTACTACAAGTATCCCATAACTTTGACTAAAGTGCTCACACATACATCTACCACACATGGCCTACATCATCGGTGGTGGTTTTACCTTATTGGGGCAGGTTACATTGGATTGTGGGGTTTCTCTCTTCCTCTGTGAGAGAAGATATTCTGACTCCTCTACCTTAGGAGTATCCATGAAGTTTGCCGATATGCTGATCCTTCTTCATTTGGTTTGCTGTAGCAGTCTCTAGCCATGTTTCTTGGCTTCCCATAGTTGTGGCAAGTGAAGATCCTTGCTCCTCCCTTGCCTCTTCCTCATCCTTGTCCTTGTGTGAGGCCTCCTCGGGTGTAGAGTGCTTTCTCCTGGGTCCAATCCTTTCTTCTCTTTGACCTTGTTCTCTTGCTCTAGTAGATCTCCTTCTATCTCATGCAACTTCAAATCTAGTACATTCTTCAAGGTTTCCATAATGTTCTCATACTCTCCCTTGTCCACACTCTTTAGAAGCACTCCTAGTGCCTCGTCATCTTCTACTTTCTTTCCAATGGCTGCAAGTTGTTGTTTGATGCTTTTATATTTGTTCAAGTGTGTGGTTAGAGATTCACTTTCCTTCATGTCAAGTTTATAGAATTGTATTAGCAAATTTAACTTTGAATTCTTTGCTTGAGTGCCAAACAATTTGTTAAATTCATCCCATTCATCTTTAGCTTGTTATATCCCTACAATGTGGTGAATGATTTCATCATTTACGCTAAGTGCAATGAATCCTAATGGTTTCTCATTTCTGCTCTTCCACTCATTCTCCCCATTTTTCACTAGACATCCATCTCTTCCCTCAACTAGCCCCCATAGATTCTTCCTCATGAGCAAATACATGGTTTTTTTTTTTTGCCATGTATGGAATTGCTCCCCATTGAACTTAGCTACTTCTTGTGCAATGCTCATGATGATGTGAAGGGGATCTTAACTCTTGATCCAATTCAAGATTCAAGGGTAGTGTCACCCTTTTACAACTCCAATTTGGTGTTAAATGATGATTACATCAAGTTTACAAGCATGAATACACCAAAAATTACATAAAGCCAAGGATAATTGGTCATCACTTTAATCATGACATGCATTGAGAAACACAAAATGAACTACAAACTAAGTATTTTTCCTATAAATTAAGTTCTCATTAATCGATAATATTGATCTTTTAATTATGCTCCCTGACTCTTAGATCTTTTTATATTTGGAATGCATAAATGACAAATCTTATTCAAAGAAGAAAATTAACTATGTGGAGAGTTTATTATGCCATTGTGTCCAATTTGACATGCAATATTTGGGTTGTTGTTACGTACTTATATTGTCTCTCTAACACATTGTGAGGTTGCTTAGTGATGGTCTCTATAACACCACCAACAAACACACAAGAAGAAAACATAAAGGAATCAAAACTAGGGGGACACTAAGATCCAATCTCCAAGGGCACCAATCAACTCTGCTCCTATCCTCAACCCTCTAGCTGACATAATTAGATATCTCTACACTCCCAATCTCACTCGGCTGACTCCTTCAACTATCCTCCTAAGTCATCTTTGACCACCAACACCTCTGATCTTCCACCTTTGAGCCAGCTGACCACCTCTGATAGTTATAACTGACTACTATAAATTGACTTAGATGGCTGATGGTAACTGACTCAGAACCAAAATAAGTCCACCTAACTCCCAGAATGCCATCCAACATTAACAAAATTAAAAACCTACAACCCCTATTGAGCACCTTGCTAACTCTCTACTGACCTTGTGTTGACACCTTCCTGCTTGAACCAGGTGGAAACTGATGCAAGTGATTAAGATAGACCAGACTGATTCAACTGACTCAACTAGATCAAAATTGCTTGAACCAGGTGGAAACTGATGCAAGTGATTGAGATAGACCAGACTGATTCAACTGACTCAACTGACTCAACTAGATCAAAATTGCTCTCTTTTGTGTCCGTTGACACTTCTAGATCCTCAAAAAACACTCAAACCAAACATGGATCCAACTCTTTAGACCCTCGGATGATTGCATCTGACTCACAAATACTATTCAGCTCTCAAACCCATCTGATTGATGACTACTTTAGCTCTGACTCCTCAGACAAGCCAAACCAAGGCCTATACACCTTCAACTAACTTCATCTGATAACTAGCCGACACACAGCTGACTCTCTCTGGATCACTCATCAGACCACTAACCTGTCTTACTGTGCTAGACTGTTGATAGCTAACTACTACTGGCAATCCTATAACTATCATATCAGACTCACAAAAACACTTTCCTCAAACCCAAACAAGATAAGCCACCCAAGACATCTACACCTCTAGCTAATCATATCTAATGCTCAGTTGACATTAACCGACTCTATATCCTCTCAACTAATTCTGACTGAGTCAAAATCAGGTGATTCTACTGAGTCACCCACCACTGACTCAGAAATGCAGGTTACCAAACATCACACTCATATCAGACTCACAAACACTTCCCTCAAACCCAAACAAGCCAAGCCAAGCCCTCTTCACCTCCAGCTGATGATATCTAATGCTTAGTTGACCTTAACCGACTCTATATCCTCTCATCTAATTCTGGCTAAGATAGAATCAGCTCATTCTACTAAGTCACCCACTGACTCAGCAATGCGGGTTACCTAGCATCACACTAATACAGACAAATTCTCGATCATCAAGAAATTAACCAAAACAACTCACTCATCACAATAGAAAACATCAAATCAACAGACTCTACATCTAGAAGTCAACCAAAACAACCTATTCATCACAACAAAAACATCAAATCAATAGACTTTGCATCAACTCATAACAAATACAACCCAAACTCCCTGTCTAGTTCAAATAGATAAAAAACCAGTGTCTTAATATCCTTAAGACATGTGCTCCAGCATATCAAAAGAAAAAATAAAAAACCAAAGGGGTCCTCCATAGGTAGACCTCAACATATATGCACTGAATCGTCTTCACACTCACATATAAATCAACACTCAGTTGACATTCAACAACTACAGTTAAGTAAAATTGAACTGAATCAAGTCTCTAGTAGAGGCGCTTCACAGAGATTCTACGGGACACACATCCTAGGCTCTAGCCGATCCTCTAGTCTTCAACTCTCCCTCTTCTCTGATCCAATCAATTCCTCTCACACTACACTGTTCTCTTCACTACAATCTCCAAAAACTACATAATCTCTAGCCTGCAACCTTAATCAAGAAAATAGATACTCTTGTAGGAGACCACTCCAGTGTAGCCTCAAATCCACTCTCAGAGGAGCCACTTTTGTGGTCTCTCCAGCCACCTCTCTACATTCCATGCCGAAAACTTCCAAAATTGTGTACTTCATTAATGCATTGCCACCTTGCTTTCTTCTGGAACATTGCGCCGCCCAACTTACTCGCTATCCCACACTATTTCTTTTCTCATTTTTTTAACATCCAGTCTTATCCACTTGGCTACCATGTTGCTTTTGCCATCAAGGATCCTCTACACACTTTCATGTATACATTACATACATCTACACATGATTAGATTGGGCTCAGGACTCTCCTCACATATTGCCCAACCCCCTTAGATGCAAACATTCATATTTTCATGCCTTATTTCTCGAATCGCCTAAGCTTATGAAAATCTCCTTTTCACCGACCTACATCTCCATCTTTCCAAGACCATATGCCATAATGTCACCATAAAAATAACTACCAACCATGCATAAAGAAACTTTGTTGTAACCCATCCTCCAGGGTCAAATGGCATCATCTTTCCAAACTGAGGCACAAATCCTTGTAAAAAATCACCCAAATCTTCCTCGTCATCATGGCCAATAAACTGCACTTTTGGTACCTGCAAAGCCTCATATGTGATCACACCACTAACAACACTGTATGCATTGCCATTATCAAACAAGAACAAATCATTTATGCTTTCTACTGGAAGAACATTCGACAACCCACCATGAGGCACATTTGCGAACTCTTCACTTAAACAAACCACATCTCCAACATCTTCCTCCATACAAAATATGGCTCGCATAAGTCAACCATCATGCCACACACATCCTCGTGCTGCTCAACAAACCATGAGCATACACCTTCCGTATTCTCTCTTTCAATGGAATCATCTCCCAAACTATCCAATGAACACAAATCATCAAAATATGAGCATACACCTCCATATTCTCTCTTTCAATGGAATCATCTCCCAAACTATCCAATGAACACAAATCATCAATATCACATAAAGAAGGAAAATCTAAATAGCACCAATCAGCCATGTCCACACTCACGTCACTATTATAACAACAGCTTCAAACACTTCAATCTCCTCGCTCTGCTTTCCTATACCTTTAGCTTCAAGATTGTTGCACTCCATAGCTCACTGTGGTGGCAGAAGGATCAGTGGTAGTAGGAGACACAGTCAACCCACACCCCATGTCGTGAGCACCACCTCGGTATCGTACATGTAAGGTGGTGGGGGCGGACTATAACCACTAGAGAGCCATTTCCAAGAACAAGAAGTCTCAGCTTAAAAGGGCAACTGATCACTACTAATAGAGGGACACAAACACATAGATAGAACGATTGTATGAAGGGTGCAGTCATTTGTATGCTCCAACTAGTTGACAGTCCAGTGTTATGAAGTTTGTTATAGAGATAGTCCTCAAGAAGGCATAGCTTTGTTTTGGGAAATTTCTCTGTAATAGTATGTAATACTTCTGGAAAGTAATCATGAGTGATGTTGCTATTCCATCATGTCTTTGCATTTCTCTCTCTACTGTGTTGATTAAGCATGTTGTGTGTCTATTTTAATAAAGATGCTGTGTATGTGTGTGAGAATGAGTGTAATATGCAGTGGGGCAAATTGCACAGTGAGACCTGAGACAGTGTGAATGAATGTCTACATAGCAGAGTGGTGTTATAAGTGTCCCCATGACCACTTAAGAGTTGGTGTTGTATCCAGAAACTCTGGCGGGTGACTAAACATCTCTCACGACATTACCTAACTGGTCTGTCACACCAAATTGATGTCTTGCCATTCCACTAAGAGGGAAATCAATGAGAGTCACATGGCAATCCTACCAAGGATAAATTTCCCATTGGGAACTACACTGAGGAAAACCCTTACCGCAACTCTATTGGACCGCTATCGCAACTCTGCTAGGAAGCTTCCTGTGGAAGAAACTCTATAGCAACTTGGCTGGAAATCTTTTAAGTTGAGGAAATCACAACAAAGTAGAAAAGACTCCACTGAGTAGCATTCACACCTTAAGGCGAAGGAAAACACTGAAAAAGAAAGTTGTGGATCCACTTAAACCAAGTCTGTAGAGAAACCATTGTTGAGATTCAAGCTCGATGTCAGTGTGAGCCAGCTATGCCATGTGCTGGCAGATTAGGTAGGAACATGTGTGAGACATAAATGACCGCGTATCCAGCTGGTCATAGTGTGTGGACATTAGCTAGGGTTAGTAGAGTGTGGACACATCTCATTGTGTGTTGTGTGGATTATGGATTAGTGCATTATGCTTTGTGTGAGAGTGGACTTGGCTTCCCTCTATGGTTAGGGTTTGAAATATACATTAGGGTTTGCTCCTGTGTGTGTGTCTCCTCCTCCTCTACCGTTCTTTCAACATGGTATCAGAGCCTTGTGCTGTTTATTAGGGTTTATGAGTGAGTGAAGAGAAGAGGGAGAAGAAGCTGTGAAGAGAAGTTGTGAAGCTTGCCATTGGAGCTGTGAAGCTTGGAGCACACCGAATCTTATCAGATCTGAGAGCTTGGCCTACCGGGTAAGGTCTTCTAAACATCCTTGAGCGGATTGCAGGTGAAACAGGCAAAAGCAAAGCATTTTAGAGCAAATCAAAGCAAAGCAAAATTCTGGTTTTTGAAGCTTTCCATTAAAGCTTGGGAACATTGATGTATGGTGGAAATACGTGTGATTCTGGCAAAAGACATATGCATTTGTCAAAGAGGGATGTATTAGCAACCCATGTGCAAGCCTTGAACAACTTTTGGAGCAATTTGAATGCATTTAATTGAGTGGAAAACTCTAGTTTTTGAGCTCTCACAAAACAGTGAAAAAGAAGCCCAAAATTGAAGCATTTGGAGCATGTATTTGGCAAAAATCCAATCATTGGTGGATTACACACCTACCTAGGAGTGTTAGGGACTTGATTACATCATCAAATAGCATTACAACCTCTCCCAAAGGGCCGTACAGCAGGCGGCGCAGTCCATACAGAGAAAACAGAGCATTTTTCTAGTTTTTGCCTACGAGGAGATCAAATTCTCATTCGGCGCTTGATATCTTCCACAACTTCTTTATCAATTGGATGCTTTACATCTTGGAGAAGAGGGCTATGTGATTTTTTTGGCCAATGATGCTTAATTGAGCTGGGAATGAGCTGATTAAAACAGGCTGTCCACTGGTTGCAGAGAAACAGAGCATTTTTAATTGAGCAATTAATCTTTGGTGTTTTACAATTGGACAAATTCCTCTTACATGGAATAACTGGTTTTTCTGGTTTTTCTAGTTTTTCCAAAAACAGAGAAAGGGGTTTTCAAAAATTGATAATTACACATGTCAAATGGAGTTGATACTCAACATTGAGGTTCATTAGGTGTCAATGCAAGTTGCCTATACTTGATTGCACCATTACATTGCAATTTGGAGCCTTGGAAGGCGTGTCAATTCAGGGTATCCCGCACTGAGTGAGTCAGTTCATCTTGGATGATTACAGGTTGATTTCCTACATCAAATTTGGAGTTTGTTGTCTACTTTGGAGTATCTGGAACATTCATTGGAGTGTGGTTGAGCTGAGGAAGGCTCGGTTTCAGATTTGGAGTTGTGCGGAAGGTGCACATTGAGCAACATGTCGGACAATCCAGTTCAGATTGTTGGTGAAAAGCTGGATAGGAAGAACTTCCAGGCATGGAAGTACAGGATAAAGAGTTTCTTGAAAGGGAAAGGATTTTGGAATCTCATTACAGGTGCTGAGCCTGAGCCTGAGCTACCTCGACAACCTACACAGCAGCAGCTTATTGCTCATAAGCAATGGTCAGAGAGAGCATTCAAAGTGCTGCATTATTTGTCTATATGCATTTCTGATGCTATGCTCATACACATTCAGGATGCTGAGAATCCCAAAGATGCATGGGATACTTTGGTCAAGATGTTTGATACAGATACAAGTGCTCGCAAGTCTCAATTGCAATAGCAGATACACAATGTGAAAAGGAATAAAAGGAGCATACATGATTATGTGCAAGAAATCAAGAAGTTTGCAGATGCATTGGCCATAATAAATGCCCCCATGTGCCTGATGATGATTTAGTGGATATTACCTTGCGTGGTCTTGGCAAGGAATACAAATCTTTTAATACATCTATCTCAGTGAGGAGTACAGGTTTACCCGACTTCGATGAGTTGGTTTCCCTCTTGCTGGTTGAGGAAATCAAACTCAGTGATTCATTTTTGGATGCATCTACTAGCCATGATGATGGCAGAAATCAGGCTTTCTACTCGCAGAGAGGCTTTAGAGGTAGGGGGAGATTCGCATCACGTGGACGTGGTGGTAATGGTCGTGGATGGCAAGATAGACCTCCACAACAGAATTTTCAGCCTTCATATGGTGCTCGAGGTGGACGTGGATATGCACCTCAGCGAGGCAGAGGTAACCCCCGTGGTAGAGGACGTTGGCAAGGCCAACAAAATTCTATGCAAGAGTGGAATGCCATTACTGTGGCAAATATGGTCATATGGCGAGAGATTGTTTCCGCAAACAGAATGATTTGAGAGGGGGAAGAGCACAACATGGTGGTCATTATGGTGGAAACTATGCACAACATGGTGGTAAC
The DNA here is from genome assembly GCF_041138505.1 of Cibotium barometz. Taxonomy (NCBI): domain Eukaryota; kingdom Viridiplantae; phylum Streptophyta; class Polypodiopsida; order Cyatheales; family Cibotiaceae; genus Cibotium; species Cibotium barometz. The sequence continues at coordinate 10,238,877 of NC_141083.1, forward strand.
TATGCATCAAGTAGCAATGATGGAACTGCAAATCATTTGTTTGCCATGAAGCATGTTGTGGGTTCTATGACAACAAATGCTGAGAATGATGATACATGGTATATGGACTCAGGAGCATCAAACCATATGACATGTCATGGTGAATGGTTTGAGCACATGAAGCCTATGGATGTAAAAGGCTATGTGGAAACAGGTGATGATACCCAGCATGTCATTACACATGTTGGAAGTGTACCATTGGTCATGCATAATGGTCAGACAAAGTCTATGTCAGCAGATGTGCTGTATGTGCCTTCGATCACTAAAAGCTTGGCCTCAGTTGGTCAAATGGTGGAACAGGGATTACAGGTTCGTTTCAACGAGCATGGATGCTTCGTTGAAGACTTCAAACATGGATGTAGAGTGATTGCTAAAGGCAAGAAAGAAGGAAGATTGTTTAAGCTGGATGCTAGAATTCCTGAGCTAAAATCAGCCATGTTCTCAAAGAGCAGGAATGTGGTACAGGACATTGATATGTGGCACAAGAGGATTGGCCATGTCAATATACAGAGATTAAAGAACATGCAAACAAGAGGCATTGTCAATGGATTGCCTAGGTTCAAATATGATGGACATATGCATGTTTGTGAAGCTTGTCAGTTTGGGAAGCAGGCAAGATTGAGATTTCCTAGAGAAGGAAATATGAGTAACAGGCCACTTGAGATAGTACACAGTGATGTATGGGGTCCTGCACAAAACCCATCTATCAAAGGCAGTTTATACTATGTTACATTCATAGATGATTTTAGCAGGATGACATGGATATACTTTCTGAAAGAGAAGAGTGAAGTGTTGGAAAAATTCATGGATTTCAAAGCTTTTGCAGAAAAGCAGTATGGCTGTTGGATTAAATGTCTGAGGACAGATGGAGGTGGTGAATACACCTTCAAACCATACAATGCCTTTTTCAACCTGCATACGTGAGTGGGATATCTAGGGTGTACATACCCTTCTGGCTGTGCCATGTACACTTCCTCTTGTAGATCTCCATTCAGAAATGCATTCTTCTGATGCATTTCCCAGCCATTAGCTGCAGCCATAGCAATGACTCCTCTCACTATGCCCATCTTAGCCACTGGACTAAACGTCTCATCATAATCCAATCCTTGGGTCTGTGCATAACCCTTTGCTACCAATCTTGCTTTATGTCTCTCAATAGAACCATCAGATTTGCACTTCACTTTGTAAATCCATTTACATCCAATAACATTCTTGTCCTTTGGTAATGCAACCAAGTCCCATGTATCATTATGGACTAATGCGTCCATCTCAACATCCATTGCTTTCTCCCATACATGCTCTTCAATAGCCTCTGTATAGCATGTAGGTTCCACATGCTTCACCATAGATGTCATATATGCATAGTGCATAGCAAAATCTCTGTATGTCAATCTGTCAACAGGATATGTGACTCTCTGGGATCTCCGCAATGCCTGCGGGTCACTCTGTACACCTGTAACTCTAGCATGTGGTGGCACATATCTGTCATGTCTAGCACCAGGTGTGCGTTCGTGCTTGGAGCGATAAGATGAGCAGATATCTTATCTCACTTGGTTTTCAGATTTCTACAGTAGATTCTTCACTCTATGTGAAGAAGACACAGCATGGGATTGTTTTACTAGTCATCTATGTGGATGACTTGATTATCACAGGTGATCATGGTGCAGATGTGATGCATGTCAAGAAAGCTTTGAGTGGGCAATTTGACATGAAAGATCTTGGTGAGTTGAGATACTTCCTTGGAATTGAAGTGGTGAAAGATCATGCAGGTACTTGGTTAGTACAGTGCCAATATGCATTAGATATGTTGGTAAAGTATGGCATGATAGGGTGTAAGCCTATGAGTACACCATTGGAGCAAAATGTGAAGTTGCGGGCTGATTATGGCGAGGAATTGGATGATCCTTCTATGTACAGGAAAATGGTTGGTAGTCTCATATACATGACTATCACACGCCCAGATTTGAGTTATGCAGTGGGGCTAGTGAGCCAGTTTATGCAGAGCCCCAGGAAACCACATTTGGATGCAGTGAGACGCATCATGAGATATGTGAAAACCACAGCACATTATGGTTTATTTTATGAGAGTGGTAAAAGCTTGGACATACATGGCTACACAGATGCTGATTGGGCAGGTAGCGCATATGACAGGAGGTCTACTAGTGGATATGCTTTTACACTTGGAAGTGCTGTGGTGAGTTGGAGTAGCAAGAAGCAACCTACAGTTGCTTTATCCAGTACAGAGGCTGAGTACAAGGGTGCTGCCATTGCTACTTGTGAGGCTGTATGGTTAAAGAGTCTCTTGGCAATTTATGTGAGCCTCTTGATGGCAAAGTTGTCATTCATTGTGACAACATGAGCAGTATACAGTTGGCAAAGAATCCAGTGTTTCATGCGAGGACCAAACACATAGAGGTCCATTATCACTTTGTCAGAGAAAAGGTGCTGGTGGATGGTACAGTTGATCTTCAGTATGTGAAGATTGATGAGCAGGTGGCAGACATCTTCACGAAGCCACTTAGCAGGGAGAAGTTTGAGTACTTCCGGACTATGTTGGGAGTATATGGGATGAGCTTGAGGGGGAGTGTTGAGAGTCTTGAGATCCCAAGCTCATCTACATCTTCATCGGCAGTACATCATGAGCTTGAGAGGGGCTGTTGAGATTCAAGCTCGATGTCAGTGTGAGCCAGCTATGCCATGTGCTGGCAGATTAGGTAGGAACATGTGTGAGACATAAATGACCGCGTGTCCAGCTGGTCATAGTGTGTGGACATTAGCTAGGGTTAGTAGAGTGTGGACACATCTCATTGTGTGTTGTGTGGATTATGGATTAGTGCATTATGCTTTGTGTGAGAGTGGACATGGCTTCCCTCTATGGTTAGGGTTTGAAATATACATTAGGGTTTGCTCCTGTGTGTGTGTCTCCTCCTCCTCTATCGTTCTTTCAACAACCATAACATGGAAGAAATTTTCCATAAAAGTTAGTGTGGAGAACCTTTCACCACACAACCCAACCAGATTCAGGCATGCTTTCTGAGTGATCATGAATCTAAGGATGGAGAAGAGTAATGCCTTCCAAGAGATTCTCTAGGAAGCTCATAGCTGGGAGTGCCTCACACCATTATGATGAAGAATTTAGTTTGAAAACTTTTGCAACCTTGCACGAGCAAGAGAGAGTGTGAGAATTCACATACAATTTGGACAAAGAAAAGGAGTGCCAAGAGCGAGAACCCGGCCACAGTCCAAGTGTCTGAAAAGTCCTAAAAGGGTGGAGTAGCAAAACCATGAAGAACAACAACAACAAAACCCCTGAAAAAGGTTCAAGGAATCCATGGCGTCATTAGCCAAAACTTTCTTGGTGTTCTCAAGAGACAAAGGGGAAGATGTAGATGTGCATGTTTTGAGCAATACTTGAAAAAAGTGGCCTGACTAGCTCAAGATATGGAAGAGCTAGAGCTGAGCTAAATTTGCAAAGATACTTTCATGAATACCTTCAAAGACAGAGCCATAGAGTGGGTGTCAAGATAGCAAGACAACCATTTCTAGACCTATTAAGAGGGCATGACTACTTTTATAGGAATATTCCACAAGATAAAGTCTACAACTCAACTTTGAGATGAAATGAGAGAGCTCCAACAACAAGAGGACATGGATGTAGAAGCTATTGAAAAATGCGACAAAGAGCAAGAGAGAAAGAGGGGTACACGAGACATCGTTCCCAAAGTAGTGTGTATTATTGATAGTGCATAGGTATATATAGGTGAGATTTAGATCAAGCTAGGGTGAGCTATATATAGTGTCCAACACCCCTGATCAAACTAGGGTCTCTAGCAACAAATTAAAAAACCCTTGGGGAGTACAAGGGAAAAACCCGAGCTCCTATATACATCTATGAAAACTTTATATGCAAATGTGATAATCAACATGTGCATGAATGTGATAAGTTCTCAATAATATATATATACAACAACATCCATAAACCATGGATGAATTTGTTGTGTGTGGTGCATGTGTCTAAACTTTTGAATGAATATATACAATGATGATCATAGATCAGTTTGTAAGAAATTGCCGATGTCACTCCAAGTTCATTGAGTAGACAAGTGAATCCAGCTTCACCACGTCCTTTTCTTGTAACCATTTGATCATTTGGGCAATATTAAACCATAATAATCCCTTCTTCACTTCATGGCAAACATAAGGATAATGAACAACAATGTGTTTGGTTTTGCTATGTTGAACATAATCCTTTGCAAGATTGATAGCACTTTGATTATCACATCAAAGAGGAGTGATAGAAGGTGGAGGATACCCAATGTTTGAAAGTAACTAACGTAACCATATCAACTCACGAGCTAGTAATGACACCGCTACATATTCTACTTCTATAGTTGAAACTGCAACACAATGTTATTTCTTGCTCGTCCAAGAAACCAAGCATCCATTGACAAAAAGGAAATTCCTACTTGTAGATCTCATTGAAGAATGAGAACTTGCCCAATCAACATCACAATAATCAACTAAGCATAAAGGTGAAGTTTCAGATGAAGATGCATGTTATCGATAGAGGAGGCCATGATCTTTAGTGCCCTTTAAATACTTCAAAGAATGCATTTCTTCAATCCAATTTCCATGAGAAGGATGAGCAATATATTGACCAAGAAGATTTACAATGAAAAGAACATAAGGGTGTGTATTGAGACCAACAAATTATAGGCAGCCAACCAAGTTTGCATATGGGCCATAAACCATCAATGGATGATCATATTTTGAAGGTTGATTCTTAGCAGAATGCATAACAATAGGAGAATATACCAGATGTGCATCAATCAATCAAAATTTTTCAAGAGCGTCAGTAATAAATTTTGTTTGTCAAAGAAGCAAAATACCTTTCTCGCGAGATCGCTCGATTTAAATGCTAAGACAAGAATGAATTTCACCAAGATCTAGCATTTCAAATGCTGAGGATAAGGGCTTCTTAGTATGTAGAAAGAAGGTAAATCAAGACTAGGGTAGAAAGAGAATCACCATTACAAAAGGAAAGTGGAAAGTTCATGTTGATCTTTTCAATGCAAGGGGATTAGTAAAACCTTCTCAAAGGCCAATTCATGCTTAAACATACAACATGTCAGAAGGCTTTGATGATGATGAAGAGGAACAAAATACTGTGTGAACACCAAGACATTGTTCCCTTGTACGTGTGACATGTGGATAACTTAATAGGGAATTTTGCAGAAGAAAAGGGTGAAAATGTGGAAGTAGCAGACAAACAAATGAAGAAAAAAGAAGCATATTTCAAAAAAATTGAGGTCTCAAAACTGAGCAAAATCTTATAGGAGAAAGTCTCAGAAGAAATAAAATGGACCCGAAATCTGGAGCAAGAAGAAGAGATCCAATAGATTCGAGAGACTGGGAGCAAAAGTAAAAGGAGAACCAAAACAACAATTTCGCAAAAGTAAGCTCGAAAAAACTACAGGAGGTAAATCTAAGGGATGGAAAAGAAGAAAAGCATGTGAAGATCGGTCTAGAACTGGAAGAAGAATTCAAATAAGAGTTGGTTTCCTTTCTAAAGGAATAAATATGGCTAAGGCGGAGGCCATATCCAAAATACTCCTCAGAACATTAAATAACTTGAAAGGTTCCTTGGTAAGGTGAAGTGGCATGCTAGATTTTCAAAATATCTAGCACATGTAGCCTACCCATTCTATGCACTTAAAAAGAAGGATGTAAAAAATGAAGGGAGTTGGGAGTGTTAGAAAGTATTCTAATGTGGCTGAAGAGCATGGTGTCATATGAACCAATGATGATCAATTCAGAATGGAATCTAATGTTCCATGTTTACGTAGATGCTTCAAACAAAGCACTGGGCAATGCAATGATGCAGGAAAAGCAAAAAGGATATAGCAAAGCCCTTACAATGTCAAAGAGGAACTACAACATAATAGAGTGTGAAGCTCTTTCAATGATTTATGCCGTGAAAAAGTTTTGACACCATATCTTGGGAAATCAATTTGTTTTCCATACCATCAAGCCCTCACTTATCTAGTGAACAAAGCTTTTCTTATGGGAAAAATGGCAAGATGGATGCTCCTACTTCAAGAGTTTGAGTTCACCATCCAACACACAAGAAAGAAAATGCAGTACCGTACTTTTTATCCATACTAGATTTCAGAGAACCTGCTCTAGATCAAGATACCAACTTATTCATATAGTAGCAGGAGCTCCTAAGCTTGAAGAAAACTGGTATTATTATATGATTCAGTTTCTAGCAGATGGGACTTTTTTAAAAGGGTACACTACGGACAGGAATAAGAGAATTTCCCTAAGGAGCAAAAATTTCACCATGATTGTTGGGCAGCTCTACAAAAAAGGCATAGACCAGATCCTATGTAGATGTTTCTTAGATTATGTGAGCACTATTAAGAGAAGAACATTGTGGTATCATCTGAAGACACATGGGCGAAGAAATAACAACCTAAAAATTTTTAGAAACATGCCTATGGTGGCCAGCTGTCATGAGGGATGTCAACAAGGAAGCAAAGCAGTGTGATGTATGTTAGTGGATGGGTCAACCCGAAGATTTCGATAGATTTCTCATCTCGCGCGTACTGCTGCTATCTCCATTCATGAAGTGAGGATTGGATTTTGTTGGACCAATCAAGACACCCACAAAAGGCAGTAGATGTGAGTACATCATTGTGGGTGGCTACTACTGACTATTTCACCAAGTGGTTGGAAGCTAAAGTTGTAAAGAGAAACTCCGCAGAGGAGGTGGTGAAGTTCCTCTTCGAGGACATCATTGCTAGGCATGGGTTGCCGATGGAAATAGTTAGTGAGAGCAGAGCACGCATTTCATAAATAGAGTAATGAAAGTGTTGATGGAAAGGTACCTGATCAATCACAAGAAGTCCTCACCCTGCTACCCACATTGCAATGCCCAGGCGGAATCTACCAACGAGGTTCTGACCAAAATTTTGAAGAAAATTATAAATGCCAACAAAAATGATTGGGACCAAAAGCCAAAAGTTGCGGGATCACAAGTTGTATGCAAAGATGGGCAAGTGTTTCTTTGCTAAGGACAAGATTGTGTATTTAGGTCATGTTATTTATAAGGAGGGTATCCACATAGATCTGGAGAAGATTAAAGTTATTATGGAATGGCCTAGACCCAGGTGTGTGACAAATGTGAGGAGCTTCGTGGGATTGGCACAATTCCTGAGAAAACGCATTAGAGACTTTTCTAAGATAGCTTCTCCATTGATCGATCTCACCAAACAAGAAAAAAAGTTCAAGTGGGACGAAAGGGTTCAAGTAGCTTTTGACACTTTAAAAGCTAAGGTCGTTAAGAGCTATATTTTGAAAATACCAAAAATGGAGAAACCTTTTGTAGTAACTTGTGTTGCTAGTAGAACCCAAATTGGGTGTGTTCTCTCTCAAGATGGATGAGTAGTAGAATGAGTCAAGGAAACTTAGGAGCCATGAAGAGAAGTACCCTACCCATGACTGCGAGTTGGCCGCGATTGTACATGCCCTTAAGCATTGGAGACATTTCCTACTTGGTGTCAAGTTTGAACTTTGGACTGATCATCAAAGTTGAAAATATCTATTCACTGAACCTTTGTCGAACAACAGGCAAACGAGGTGGATGGATCTCCTATGTGAGTATGATTTTGAGAACAAATACATTGAGGGTAAGGGGAACAAGGTGGCTGATTCTTTGAGTAGGTGACCCTTGATTTGTGAAGTCCCTATCTCCACCGCGCAACGAATTTAGGGGTTCTAGCACGGGGCAGGGTCTCACACTTGGGGCATCGCCCATGGATATCCAGACAAGAGACTAATCCATCGGTTCTTCCAAAACCGATCCCGGAAAAATTTCCCTTGCCCGAAAAGCACGGGCAATTCCTCCAAGATAACTTTTCTCTAATGTAGCCAAAAGCCTTAACTAACTGAACTGATCTGACTGAACCCGTAAGTCCCAAGTCAGATCAAGGAAAAGATTGCACTTGGATCATAGAGACCAACGCTTTTTCCTCATTGAGAGGCACAGCCATTGATTCTTTTCCATAGAACAATTTTTGTCCGAGATTTACTTCATCTGTTGTACCATAATAGAATTGAGTCTCAAATTAAGGATCCATTAGTCCAGCCTAACCCCATCCACTCCTATGGGTTAGCCAACCGCCCAACCATTGTAATGGTGGGATCCAATTAAGAATTTGGTTAGGTTTTGTCCCGGGTACCAAGGAAAAGAGTTCCCAGGCCCCCTATTTTCTAAGGTAAAGGCATTCTGACTACCGGGTTTTTTACTATGAATGGTCCTATCCACCTAATTTTGAAATTTTCCAAGTGAGATCCGAGCTTGGAATTGTAAACCAATACAAGGTCTCCTTTCTCAAGAATCCTGTGCTAAAGATGCCTGTCAGTCTAAGCCTTTCTTCTCCATTGCACTATCTCCGCTTGTAGAGATTTGATTTGCCTTCCTTTCTCTAAGCTAGGAGTTGTTATATTTTGTGCTCTTGGGATGATTCTTCCATTAGGAGATTTTCTTAAATGGCCACTCTCAGACTGGAAACCACAAATTCCATGGGCATTACTGCCTCCAACTCCTAAACTATCTTGAATGGTGTTTGTCCAAGAGACTTTGTAGGATGTGTGGAATACCCAGTGCTTTCCTAAGATGAATTTCATGATCTTTTCCATTCTTTGAATACACGAAAATATCATCTATGAATACAAGAATGAAATCATCCAAATATTCACAAAACACATTATTCATCAAACACATGAAATTAGCAAGTCCATCAGTCAATCCAAAAGGAAGAACAGTGAGCTCATAATGCCCATACAGAGTCCTAAATGCAGTCTTAGGAATGTCCACTTCTCCGATGCAAAATTTGGTGGTATCTAGATTGCAAGTCAATCTTGGTAAAGACACAGAACCCACTCAGTTGACTCAGCAACTCATCTATGTCAGGTAAAGGGTGCGTATTCTTAATGGTCTGCCTATTCATCCCTCTATAATCAATGCAAAGTCTATAAGTCCTATCCTTTTTCTTTTGAAACAAAACTAGACTACCCCAAGGAGAAACACTAGGTCTAATGAAACCCTTTTGCATCAAGTCATCCAACTGAAGCTTGAGCTCTCTAAACTCATCCACATTAAACCTATAGGGTGCCCTAGAGTGAGGTTGGGTTCCTGGTTCTACTTCTATGGCATGATCTAAATCTCTAGGAGGAGGCATCACAGGTAGGTCATCCGGAAAAACATCACGTACGTGGGATTCCTTCTTTGTCTCTTCCTTAAGCTCATCGGCAAAGATTAAGAATGTCTCACACCCTTGCCTAATCCCTATCAAAAGTTTCATGGTCGAAATTAGAAAGGCCTCCCTATTCCTCTCCTCCCCTTGAATAACTTGGGTTTCTCCCTCCTCACTAGCAAAACTCACAATCCTATCCGCACAATTAATGAGGGCTTTGTTGGAGATTAACCAATCCATCCCAATTATTGCATCACACTTACCCATTTCAATGGCATAGAAGTCTACCTTACACTTCCTTCTTGCTAAGGTGAAAGAAAAGTTTTCCAAGAACCCTTGGGTATAGTGAGTTTTCCCATTGGCAAGTTGGATGGGCCTCTTTACTTGATTTCCTAATCTTAAGTGTTGTGATTTCACAAAGTTTTGGAAAAATAAAGCAATGAGTGCTAGCTGAGTCAACTAAAAAGTAAACATCTCGATTTCTAATCTTCCCTTTTATTCTTATCACTAAAGAATGTGCATGAGATGTAGAAGAAACCATACATTTCATTATAGGTTTACATAACTCAGCTTGTTCCCTTGCTTCCTCAATTGTTGGATCCGTCTCAGTCAACTTTGCTTGCATCTTTGGTCCAATTCCGAAATTGAATTTAGCTTTGTTCGGGCACTCAAATGAATGATATCCCTGCTCCCCAAATCTAAAGCACAACCCGAACCTCCTTGCTTGCTCAATGAACTAAGGATCATTCTGCCATGCTATTGGTTTCTAGTTCTTCTGATTCCCAATGTTCTCATTATTGGACTAATTCTGATTTCCAGAATTTTGAAAAGTTGGATTCTACCTACTCCGCTTATTATAGGGCGTAGATCCTTGGTTTTCCCCGTTGCATATTACGCCCTCCTTTGAAACTTGCAATTGTTTTAGAAAATTCAGATCTACGTGGAATACCTAAGTTCTAAAAACCTTAGGGATGATGGACCATTGGAATTAACCATGATTTTGTTGCCTTTCTTTGATTGTATGCTTCCATTCTTTCAAAATTTTTGGCTTTGGATACAACATCTAAGAAATCCCGCGATCATGTTCTCTTCATCATGTAGAGGAGGTCCTCCTTCAATCCCTCTACAAATTTGTGAGTAAGAGCCTCACCAAAGACTTCAGGTGCATACTTGTGCAAACGAAGGAACTTTTCCTTGTACTCTAACAATAGAAAGATCGTGTTTTCCCTCTTGAACCTGCTTGAAATTGTAAAATTTCATCTTCTTTTCCATATAGTAATGAGGAGAACAATATCTCTTTTCTGCAATAGCTTGGAATTCAGCCCAAGTAATTGGTTCATTTGGTTTGTCTCTAATCAAAACATGGGACTTCCACCATAATTTTGCGACACCGCGCAATTGCAGGCGAGGAAATTTTAGCCTTTCCCTCCTCATTAAATTCTCGAAGGGCAAAGAAATCCTCTAAATCTTCAAGCCAAGCCTCAAGATCTTCTCATGTCTTCTTTTCACCATCAAATTTCGAGAGTTTTGCTTTCTTGAAAACCTACTTTAGGGAAGATTTGGCCACATCTTCCTATGCTTTAGGTCTTTTTTGATTTTTTGGTTCACAATTAACATCGAGAGGAATCTCTACATAAATTCCCACCGCACCTAAATCATTCTCGTTCTGATTTAAAGGGTCGGCTATACTGCTTTTCCTTTAGCGTGGTCAATCGTTCAATAAGCTAAGCCTGCTTGGCCAACCTTTGTTGAATTGCATTATTATCAGCTATCTTTCAAGCACGATCAAGGACGTGACTGCTCTGATACCACTTGTGGTGCTCCCACTTAATAATCACAATACAATTCAACAAAATAGAATTTTGGTACAAACATATTTAAGGCAGAAAGAGGACAATTCTGTATATAATCAAGAAATCTTACAACAATCTGGTATGAATCAATCTTGAAGGAAAGAGTTCGAACCACCCTACCACCCTCGAGCTATCTCACTCACACTCTCACTCTCATGAAAATCTTGCACTCACACACACTCTCACTCTCAATCTCTTCAATTTTCTATGTAATCGTCTTGTTCATGTTCCCAAAAGCCAAATGTAGCCTTGCTGGAGCTTTCTCGATCCGCATGCCATAGTTTTGGGGATGTCGCCCTTTTTTGAAAAAGTATGTTCGGGAATCTTTCTTTATAAGACGCCGTCATTCTCAAAAGATTACATTTTGTTTAAAAAAACATTGGGAAAAAACCCCTTTTCCATGGTGCACCATTCGTGCCTCGATGATCCAATGAGGATGCTCAATAGTTCATCTCAAAGATTCCATCCTCCTCTTCGACTTTGTATCTCTTCGTCCAAGGCTAAATCTTCATTCTTGACCTCCATTTGGGACCTCCAATGTCTTTACACAAAAATCTAGGCACATTTCTAGCACAAAACCACTTAAAAGCCACTTTGGAGTCACCAAACAGATATGAAATAATGTGAATCACAAAGCTTTCACTTAAGTAAAAGTGTTCTATGTACAAAATAGAAAAACTCTCTTATACAAAACTTCGCCTAAATCCACCTCTAACCTAACCAAAAATCACTCACAAAAATGACTACTTGAAAATGACCAAAACCAAAAATTTCTTCCAACACAAAATTTTGTCAAAACATTTTATATATCCTAACAAAACATTCTATACTCTTTCTACAACAAAAATTTATGAAAAATATTTATACGAAATTATGAAGCCTCACATCATCTATTATGTGTTTTCTCTTTTTTCTCGCTTTCTATGCAATCTTCTGCTATTTCTCCTCATCATCTATATCATCTTCAAACAAACTAAAGGTTATTTTGGTGGCATTTGAGGATCCTCCCTGTGTTGTTGTTTGGCATAGGCATCTCTTGTCCTGTGCGATCTAGCGACCTGGCAGCCTAAGCAATCACCCTTAGTAGATGCGCATGTACTACTGTTGGTTGTTTCTCCTTGGCCCAGGTAGTTGCTCTCTTTGTTAGATTTTCTTTGTAAATGGCAATCCAGTTTATCTTCTCTCTTTCTTCTGTTACTCTTAGCAGCAGTCAGTAATTTTTATTTGAGATATCCTTTGGCTTGCCCACCATGAACATGATGTTTTGAAAAAAGAAGATGAACCATTCACGCCGGGTCTCATCCATCATGTCCTTCACCTCATGCATGTTGCCTTTACTTGGGATTTATTCTTCCACCTTAGGCTTCAAGCTTGTGTCCATCGCTCCTTCCATCCACACCCCTAGTACATGATGCAACCGTGAGCTATAACACCCTTATGGGCCCCTTCCCCTCTATATGCACCATGTTGGTTGTTTCTCCTTGGCCCAAGTGGCTGCTCTCTTTCCCAGATTTTCTTCGTAAATGGCAGCCTAGTTTATCTTCTTTCATGCTTCTCTTGCCCTTAGCAGTTTGTAATTTTTATTTAACATATTTTCCAGCTTGCCCATGAACATGATGCTTTGAAAAAGAAGATGAACTATTCACGCCGGGTCTCATCTACCACATCCTTCACCTGATGTATGTTGCCATTCTTTGGGATTGGTTCTTCCACCTTAGGCTTCAAGTTTGTGTCCATCTCTCCATCCATTGAAAAACCTAGTGCATGATGAACCTATGAGCTCTGACACCCTTATGGGCTCCTTTCCCTCTATATGCACCATGTTGGTTGTTTCTCCTTGGCTCAGGTGGCTGCTCTCTTTGCCAAATTTTCTTTGTAAATGGCAGCCCACTTTATCTTCTCTCCTCCATTTATTTCTCTTAGCAGTTTGTAATTTTTATTGACATATCCTCTGGCTTGCCCATGAGCATGATGTTTTGAAAGAAGAAGATAAACTATTCATGCCTGGTCTCATCCGCCACGTCCTTCACCTAATGCATGTTGCCATTTTTTGGGATTTATTCTTCCACCTTAGGCCTCAAGTTTGTGTCCATCACTCCATCCATTGACAACCCTAGTGCATGATGCACCTATGAGCTTCGACACCTTTATGGGCCCCTTCCCCTAGTCTATATGCACCATGTTACTTGTTTCTCCTTGGCCCAGGTGGCTGCTCTCTTTGCCAGATTTGCTTTGTAAATGGCAGCCCAATTTATCTTCACTCCTGCTTCTCTTGCTCTTACCAGTCTGTAATTTTTATTTGACATACCCTTTGGCTCGCCCATGAACATGATGTTTTGAAAAAAGAAAATGAACTATTCATGCCAGCCGGGTCTCATCCGCTAAGTCCTTCACCTAATGCATGTGGCCTTTCTTTGGGAATTCTTCTTCCACCTTAGGCTTGAAGGTTGTGTCCATCACTCCATCCATTGAAAACCCTCGTGAATGATGCACCTATGAGCTCCAACACCCTTCTGGGTTCCTTCCCCTCTATATGAGCCATGTTGGTTGTTTCTCCTTAGCCCAGGTAGTTGCTCTCTTTGCCAGATTTTCTTTGTAAATGGCAGCCCAATTTATCTTCTCTCCTGCTTCTGTTGCTCTTAGTAGTCTTTAATTTTTATTTGACATATCCTCTGGCTTGCCCATGAACATGATGTTTTGAAAGAAGAAGATGAACTTTTCACGTCGGGTCTCATCCAGCATGAAAGATCCCTGTTCCCTCCGTGCAACGAATCCTGGGGTGCTAGCAATGGAAGTAGCACTTCTTGCACGGGGCAGAGTCCCTTACTCGGGGCCTCACCCACGTATATCCAGGCAAGAAACTAATCCCTCGGTTCTTCCAAAATTGAACCCGGAAAAAACTTCCCTCACCCGGAAAGCACGGGCGATTCCCCACCAGGATACTTTTACTCTAACGTAGTCAAGATCCTTAACTAACTGAATTGATTTGACCGAACTCGTAAGTCCCATAGTCAGATCAAGGAAAAGACTTGCACTTAGATCATAGAGACCAACGCTTCGAATTCAGAAAACAACTCTTACTCCTGGATCCAAATATCTTCCCCAATGCACGTGTCGGTATCTTCGACGACCCAAAGCGCGAGCACCGTATGGTCAGTACCCTCTAGGATCCTTCGCAGGTCACCTAGCGCTTCACTCATTGGCGGTTTCCTTGGTCCCTCATCCACCATACCGGAAGCTCACCATTTAAATTGAACCAAGGCTGGTCAAGACCTCGGCCGACCTTGCTATGCTGCGAGACATCCTCCATTGACTCTCCGTCAGCTGTTGTAACTTTATCAGATAGGTCTCCACGACCTCATTCACAAGATGGTCAAAATGCTTCCCCAGCATTTTTGACATAAAACAGTCATTTAAAAACAATCATAAATATAGTTTCTATAATGAACTCTCGTCTTTCCACATTGTTCCACATCAATCCACATTATTTAATCCACCTCCATTTCATATGTATTCCCATTCTCATCCAATCACATCATTTTCATCTCATCACATCTTTCCTCATTTATCCTCATCGGATCTCATCCACTTGTATCTACCCATATCCACATCCCATCACATCACATTCATTCACAACTCATCCATTCATATCTACCTCGAAAAGTCATGCATTGTCCATATCAACACTGCTTTTAAGTCAAAGTGTCGAGAGGAGGGAGGCCTACCCATATCCTCATCGGATCTCATCCACTCGCATCTACCCATATCCACATCCCATCACATCACATTCACAACTCATCCATTCATATCTACCTCGGAAAGTCATGCATTGTCCACATCAACACTGCTTTTCAGTCAAAGTGTCAAGAGGAGGGAGGCCTACTAATGTCCACCACCGCAACACCTCTCCATAGTTCCTCCAACTCATCAATCAACGGTTCGAGATAAACATCCATATGCTTGACTTTATGTTTCCCTGGAATTAGAAGGGATAACATAAGATGTCCCTTCTTGATCTCCATTGATGGTGGAAGGTTGTAATTCACCAACACAACTGGCCACGTGCTGTATGCGGTGCTTTTGAAACCAAATGGATTCACTCCATCCATACCTAGGCCAAGTCTCAAGTTACTAGGCTCTGTTTTAAAGCTGGGCCACTCATCTTCAATATGCTTCCAAGCAAGAGTGTCTGCACAAATTCTCCACATGCCATCATCCGCCGCCGATCGATGTGAGGAATGCCATGACATGAGCTCTGCTATGGATTTGCACTTAAACATGTGTTTGATGCGAGGAATTATAGGAAAGTGTCGCAAGACTTTACGAGGTACATCAAAACTCTTCACATTTGTTCTATACCTTGCTTCACCACAAGTGGGACAATGTCGAGCCTCCTTATGCATCCCACGAAAGAGAATGCAATCATTGACGCATGCATGTATGCGATCATAATCCAATCCTCCAAGAGATGTCACATAGCACCTCTCTATGTCTCTTGAGGTGGATAGTCTATTCTTTCTCTTTTCTTATTCTCATTTTTTCTTTTCCTCTTCTTCTTCTTTTCTGATTTCACAGTGGCTTCCTATTTCTATCTCTCCTCTGGCTCCCTTTTCATTTCTTCTTCTGCTTTCATTTTCTTGACCTCTTCCGGGTCAGGTAGCATCTCTTCATCTATTATGTGTTTTCTCTTTTTGTTGGCTTTCTATGCAATCTTCTCCTATTTCCCTCATCATCTATATCGTCTTCAATCAAACTAAAGGTTATTTTAGTGGCATTTGAGGATCCTCCAGCTTCCTTGTGTTGTTGTTTAGCGTAGGCATCTCTTGTCATGTGATCCACTGACCTCAGAGCTTGAGAAATCTCCCTTAGATGATGTGCATGCACTACTGTTAGCTATTTCTCCTTGGCCCAAGTGGCTGCTCTCTTTGCAAGATTGCCTTTGTATTCTATCCTGCTTCTGTTGTTGCTATTAGCAGTCTGTAATTTTTATTTGACATATCCTTTGGCTTAACCATGAACATGATGTTTTGAAAGAAGAAGATAAACTATTCACACACCAGGTCTCATCCGCCATGTCCTTCACCTGATGCATGTTGCCTCTCTTTGAGATTTCTTCTTTCACCTTAGGCTTCAAGTTTGTGTCCATCGCTCCGTCCATTGACAACCCTAGTGCATGATGCATTGTGAGCTCTGACAACCTTATGGGCTCCTTCCCTTCTATATGCACCATGTTGGTCTCTAGAAATTTATTCATCAACTTCCCCCCATCCTCGAGGTCCTACAGCTCCTCCCATTGGTGATCCAAGAATTTTTTCGAACCGCACTTCCTCACCCACTCTTGATGTTCTTTCTTCCTCATGTTAGGAAACATCATGGGCATGGGGAGGCTTTTCCTAGGCCTTTTGTCTGGCCTTAGAGTCTTGTTGAATTTCGGCCTGGCATTGTCTTCTCGCATTGTCTTCTCAAAGATTGCTAGAGGTGTGTTAAAACCCTAAGATCTCTCTAGATAATTGTTATGCATAAACATGCATAAATCAGGCATAAACTCATCCACCTGACCACCCCCGAGCCCAAGGGATGCACACATGAATTATAAATGAAATACATCATTCCTCTACCTTGATGTCCCATACCATCAAGAGGTATAACTCCAATCCAATAGCATGTAGCTATAGTGTGAAATGGTAGGTGAGTAGATTTGATCCTCTATAAGAGACCATAGTATAAGCCTCCAAGCCTCCCTTGAGTGTGCCCCATGCCCCTATTATATAGGAGGGCCCTCAAGTGACTCTTGACTCTCCATTTCCCATGTGTGACCCTTGGATGCCAGACCCTAACCTTAACCCTTAAGATTAGTCCTAACCCATGCTCTACTAGAGCTTGTTTCCATGCTCCCATGCTCACAAGCCTAATGTGGGTTAGCCTCCTAGTATATGCACACATAATGTGCATATAACATAGCACACATAATGTACATATAACAAGATGGGTGAGACAGTTGTTAGAGCAAGAAGGTAGATTGTGAATGTGTGTGTTTAGACTCCTTGTTCTCTTTTTGTTGCGATGTTTTCTCCTTTTCACTTCCTTTTTTGGGGCATTGTCATTTTCAACTTCCCAATTTTTGATGTGATATGATCCTTGATTTGTATCATGCCCACCGTGTCGACTTAATGGCATTAAAGCATCCTTGACATCTTCTCGTCTTACCGTGTGCAAGTGAAGTTTTAATGCTATTGTGAAACTTGCTCTCAATGTAGTTGCTTGTACTAACATTGTGATGTGGAAGTGGATTGGGTGGCAACTTGCTTTTTTACTATCCTGGATTTAATTGGTTGCGAGAATATAAGCTTTTGCAAACTATTCACCCTTGCGAACTACCTACCCTTCTGCAGTTTTGTGGTTTTTTTAATTTTTCGCATCAACCTCTACTAGAGTAAGGTCATGGCACAGTGGATGCTTCAGACTGCCAGCTCCTAGTCCTCGGCTTGTCCGTCTTCTAGTGTAGTTACCACCGGTTGGTCTTTGTATTTTCTCATCTTGAAGCCATTTACTATTTTTGGAAAGGTGACCATATAAGTTTTCTAAGGTAAAGGCATTCTGGATGACCGGGGTTTTTACTATGAATGGTCATATCCACCTGATTTTGAGCTTTCCAAGGTGAGATCCTAGCTTGGAATTGTAGACCAATACAAGGTCTCCTATCTTGAGAGTCCAGTGCTTAAGATGCCTATTAGTCCAAGCCTTTCTTCTCCACTACTCTATCTCCGTCTGTAGAGAGATGATTTTCCTTCCTTTCTCTAAGGCTAGGAAATCCTATATTTTGTGCTCCCGAGATGATTCTTCCAATAGCAGCTTCAATGGGTGTGTGTAGCGGGAACAAGCCCTTAGCTAGAGACTATAAAAGGGAGTCTGTAATTGAGTGGGTAGCAGTGAAAAGGTGAGAAGAATCTACTGAATCAGAGAATCAAGGGTATCATGAGTGAATAAAGGGGTGTGGAAAGATTCTAGGAAAAGGTTCCCCCAAGGGAGGTGGCACAAATCCAGTGGGATTAGATGCTTGGCACCTTGTGGATGTAAAAGCTATAAATTGAGGCATTGGCCTAATGCGAATTTGCTGGTTTTTGAGTATCCATGCCTACATTATACTATTAGATTAATTGTGTACTAATCTTACCTTAATCACTTTCTAATTACGTACTAATCATGTTGATTCTTGCGTTTGATCCACCATAGCTTATCACATTGCTACAAAATGAACACCAGTTTATCTTCTCTCTTGCTTTTGTTACTCTTAGCAGTATGTAATTTTTTTTTGACATATTCTCTGGCTTGCCATGAACATGATGTTTTGAAAGAAGAAAATGAGCTATTCACGCTAGGTCTCATCCACCACGTCCTTCACCTGCTGGTGCATGTTGCCTTTATTTGGGATTTCTTCTTCCACCTTAGGCTTCAAGTTTGTGTCATTGCTCTATCCATTGATAGCCCTAGTGCATGATGCAACCATCAGATCCGACACCCTTATGGGCTCCTTCCCCTCTATATGCACCATGTTGGTTGTTTCTCCTTGGCCCAGGTGGCTGCTCTCTTTGCCAAATTTTCTTTGTAAAGAGCAGCCCATTTTATCTTCTCTCCTGCTTATGTTGCTCTTAGCAGTCTGTCATTTTTATTTGACATATCCTCTGGCTTGCCCATGAACATGATGCTTTGAAAAAAGAAGATGAACCCGGGTCTCATCCGCCATGTCCTTCACTTGATGGATGTTGCCTTTCTTTGGGATTTCTTATTCCACCTTAGGCTTCAAGTTTGTGTCCATCGCTCCATCCATTGACAACCCTAGTGCATGATGAGCTTGTGAGCTTTGACACCCTTATGTGCTCCTTCCCCTCTATATGCACCATGTTGGTTGTTTCTCCTTGACCGAGGTGGCTACACTCTTTGCCAGATTTTCTTTGTAAATGGCAACCCAGTTTATCTTCTCTCCTGCTTTTGTTGCTCTTAGTAGTCTATAAGTTTTATTTGACATATCCTATGGCGGCTTGCCCATGAACATGATGTTTTGAAAGAAGAAGATGAACTATTCACACCCAGTCTCATCCACCACCACGTCCTTCACCTCATGCATGTTGCCTTTCTTTAGGATTTCTTCTTCCACCTTAGGCTTCAAAATTGTGTCTATCGCTCCACCACAATATCTAGGAGATAAATTCAACTATTTTTTCTATTGAACAAAGTCTGAGAATATTTAGGAACTTTTAAATAAACCAACGCTCGTGGTTCAAAAGACCGAGATGAGCGTCCCCTATCTTTACTCTACCCTAAGCACTCTTGATAGAATCCTGAGATTCGGTCAGCATTTCTTCCACATCTCGCAAGAAATCCCTCGATGCATCAAGCTCGATGTCCTTAAGACCGAAATCAATAGGTGCCCTGGGTTGATACCCATACATAAGTATGCACGGACTAAAACCAATAGCCGTATATTTAAAACTATAGGCAAATTCCATCATTGGAAGATATTTTTCCCAATATGATGATTTTCTGAAGACATATGCACGAAGCATATCCTCTACAATCTTATTCATACACTCTGTTTGCCCATCAGATTGCGGATGATTAGAGCAATTCATATTCAAAGTAACTTCCTCATTGTAAACCATTCAGAATAAAGTAGGAAAACATGGCATTATAACAGCAAAAATCAGGGATTCATCGGCGCCCCTACATACCCACATCTGCACATGGAATAATCGACGTCCCGAGTTATCCATATCAACATAGAGAGTCATCAACGTCTCGATGAGTCACATATGTTCATCCGTAAACCTATCAAGTTGATTGTATAAATCATCTAAAGTACGAAACTACACAAAGAATGCCAACAAAGGAAAAATCTAAAATTCCTTAATCCGAACACAACAAGATAAACTTGAACTCTAAAGAAAGAGATTAAAGAAGTTTATCCAGATAATGCCCACATAATAGCTTCTAGTGAATTTAGAAAATGAGATTGTCTTTGAATGTTGAGGTCAACATGCTAAGTGATGTAAGCAAAGCAACAATCTTGAGCCCAAATTATCCTATAAGATAATATATGTGAGGGATCACTAGCGTTCCATACCACCATGATACCACCCATACATACCTTAACAATTTGAAACTCCCTAGTATGCCGTCTAGGAAATATGAATAAAATCCTGTATAAAAGGAATAAAATGGCCTTATCCTCCCAAACTTTCACATACTAAAACCTGTCTCTATATACATGAGACTACATCAAGAAATAACTCTTTTTGAGTACATCATTAGAAAAGAAATTAAATTATTGGTGCCTTTCTAATGATAACTACCCAAAACACAATAAAGCTTGGAAAAAAGCCTAAAAATTAGAGAAAATTTAAAATCGAAGGAAAAAAATTCTCAGAAAATTTTTAGAAATTTTTTCTTGGTGCCTTTTGGCTTTCTGCTTTCCCGAAAACTTTTGGCTTTCCGAATTTTGGAAAATCTTTTGACCTTTCAGATTTCGGAAGGCATCCAAGGGTCACACATGAATTATAAATGAAATACATCATACCTCTACCTTGATGTCCCATACCATCAAGAGGTATACCTCCAATCCAATAGCATGTAGCTATAACATAAGAGAGCATAACATAACCAAGCCTCAAGCCCTCCTGACCCTAACCTTAACCCTTAAGGTTAGTCCTAACCCATGTTCCACTAGAGCTTGTTCCCATGCTCCCATGCTCACAAGCCTAATGTGGGTTAGCCTCCTAGTATATGCACACATAATGTGAATATAACATTATAGTCTACCACTGAAAGATCCCTGTCCCTACCACATGACGAATTCTGGGGTGCTAGCAGCGGAAGTAGCACTTCTTGTGCGGGATAGGGTCCTACTCGGGGCCTCGCTCACGTATATCCGGACAAGAGACTGATCCCTCAGTTCTTCCAAAATCGAACCCGGAAAAAACTTCCCTCGCACGAAAAGCACGAGCGATTCCACCAGGATATTTTTACTCTAACGTAGTCAAGAGTCTTAACTAACTGAACTGATCTGACCGAACCCGTAAGTCCCATAGTTAGATCAAGGAAAAGACTTGCACTTGGATCATAGAGACCAATAATTTTTTCCTTATTAAGAGGCACAATCATTGATTCTTTTCCATAGAACAATTTTTATCTGGGATTTACTTCATCTATTGTACCATAACAGAATTGAGTTTCATTTTAGGGATCCATTAGTCCAACCTAACCCCATCCAGTCTCGTGGGTTAGCCAACCGCCCAACCACTGTGGTGATGGGATCCATTTAAGAATTTGGTTAGGTTTTGTCCTAGGTACCAGGGAAAAGAGTTCCCAAGCCCCCTAGCTCGATATTCATGCAGACTTAAAACTAGTCACACCACTTACACACCCAATATAAAATTGCCTTTTTCACAGATTGAGTTGTCTTTAAAACAGTCTTTTAATGAAACTATCGTATCACTGGTCATAATCCTCCAAAATATCCGGTTGAATTCTAATTTCTAATTTTTCCTTCATCGGTGTACCTATGGCATCAGTTGCAACCAGAACGCTCACTACCTGTCCACTCAGGGGCCTTTTCGATATTTCCTAGCTCATAGTACCACCCGATAATATATTCACGTAAAAAAATCAAAATGGAATCTCTGTTGAAGATCAGCAAAATCAACCAACAAATCCATAAAAAAGGGCCATGGACTCATTCGTTCAGGACCAGCAAGGACAATCAACCAGATCCATACCCGAATTCGGAAAACAACTCTTACTCCTTGATCCAAATATCTTCCCAAATGCACGTCTGGGTATCTTGAGCGACCCAGAGCCCGAGCACCATATGGTCAGCACCCTCTAGGATCCTTCGCTCGTCTCGCAGGTCACCTAGCGCTTCACTCATAGGCCGCTTCCTTTGTCCCTCATCCACCGTACTGGAAGCTTACCATTTAAATCGAACCGAGGCTGGTCAAGACCATAGCTGACCTTGCTACACGAGACGTCCTCCATTGAATCTCCATCACCTGTTGCAACTTTATCAAACAGGTCTCCACGACCTCATTCACAAGACGGTCAAAATTCTTCCCCAGCATTCTTGACATAAAACAGTCATTTAAAAACAGTCATAAATACAGTTTCTATAACGAACTCTCGTCTTTCCACATTGTTCCACATCAATCCACATTATTTAATCCACATCCATTTCATATGTATTCCCATTCTCATCCAATCACATCATTTTCATCTCATCACATCTTTCCTCATTTATCCTCATCGGATCTCATCCACTCGCATCTACCCATATCCACATCCCATCCCATCACACTCATTCATAACTCATCCATTCATATTTACCCTGATCCACATCACATCACATCGCATCCATTTCACCTCACATCTCATTCACATCTATCCCGATTCACATCCCATCACATCTCATCCATTGACATCACATCTCATTCATTCACATCTATCTCGATTTACATCACATCCATTTCACATCACATCTCATTCATTCACATCCTGATTCACAGCACATCTCATTCATTCACATCACATCTCATTCACTCACATCTATCCATTTCACATCACATCACCTTCATCCATTCACATCCATCACATCACATTCATTCATATCCATTGCATTCATTCTCATCACCATCCCATCACATACATTTTATCCACATAACATCACATCACATCTATCCACATCATATCTCATTCATTCACATCATATCTCACATACATTTTATCCACATAACATCACATCACATCTATCCACATCATATCTCATTCATACACATCTCATCTCATTCATCCACATCCATCCAATCGTTCACATGTACGACTACCCACATCTATCCATACATTCATATCTATCACTTCACATCCACATATATTCATGTCACATCACATCTCTTTACATCACATCACATTCTTTCACATACACATCCACATCCATTCTTTCACATACATATTCACATCCATTCATTCAAATACATATCCACATCCATTCTTCACATACACATCCACATCTATTCTTTCACATACATCCACGTCCATTCTTTCACATACACATCCACATCCATTCTTTCACATACACATCTACATCCATTCTTTCACATACATCCACATCCATTCTTTCACATACATATCCATATCCATTCTTCTCATACACATCCACATCTATTCTTTCACATACATCCACATCCATTCTTTCACATACATATCCACATCCATTCTTTCACATACATATCCACATCCATTCTTCACATACACATCCACATCTATTCTTTCACATACATCCACATCTATTCTTTCACATATACATCCATATCCATTCTTCACATACACATTCATATCCATTCTTCACATACACATTTACATCCATTCTTCACATACATATTCACATCCATCCATTCATTCACATCTATCTGATTCACATCACATCTCATTTCTATGCAAGTTTTCAGTTTGATTTTCTTTAACACCATATTGGGGAATATGGGAATTTCCCACAAGTTTGGGACACGTGGTCAAAAGTTTGGATTAACCATAACTTGAACACCACTAATCCAAAATGAGCGCTTTATAGCTCTTTAGATTCCATTTTTCAAGTGCTTTCCAACGATAGGTCATATGATAGGGTTTTGAGAAACTTACAAATATGTTATCCATGTCCCCTTTTTTAAGTATTCAAAAATGGGAATTGGGAAATTCCCAAATTCACTAATATGGTGTTCTTTTGAATACAAGGAGAATTTCTTCAATCAATATTCCCAAAACTTTTTGATCAGAATTTTGGATTTCATACTAGAATTCTTTGAATTCTATAACCTTGATCCACAGATCAATTCGAAGGCTCTAAAACTTAGTTTCAGATTTGGCAGGAGTTTTGAGTATATTTTTCTAAACTATTGATTCTTTTCCATAGAACAATTTATATTAGGGATTTACTTCATCTATCGTACCATAACAGAATTGAGTCTCATTTTAGGGATCCATCAGTCTAGCCTAACCCCATCCAGTCCCGTGGGTTAGCCAACCTCCCAACCATTGTAGTGATGGGATCCATTTAAAAATTTGGTTAGGTTTTGTCCCGGGTAGTAGCAGGGAAAAGAGTTCCCAGGCTCCCTAGCCGGATATTCATGCAAACTTAAAACTAGTCACACCACTTACACACCCAAGATGAAATTGCCTTTTTCACAAAATTATTTTTCTTTAAAACAATCATTTTATGAAAACATACTTTCACTGATCATAATCCTCCAAAATATCCAGTTGAATCCTAATTTTCAATCATTCCTTCATCGGTGTACCTATGGCATCATTGGCAACTAGAACGCTCACCACCACTCAGGGGCCTTTTCGATAGTTCCTAGCTCATAGTACCCGGCAATAGATTCACTTATAAAAAATGAAAATGAAATCTCTGTTAAAGATCATTAAGATCAACCAACAGATCTATATAAAAGAGCCATGGACTCATCCGTTTTGAGGACCAGCAAGGTCAATCAACCAGATCCATGCCCGAATTCAGAAAACAACTCTTACTCCTCCTTCCAATATCTTCCACGACACACGTGTGGGTATCTTCGGTGACCCAGAGCCCGAGCACCGTATGGTCAGCACCCTCTAGGATCCTTCGCAGGTCACCTAGCGCTTCACTCATAGGTCGCTTCCTTGGTCCCTCATCCACCGTACCGGAAGCTTACCATTTAAATCAAACTGAGGCTGGTTAAGACCTTCGCTGACCTTGCTAGGGGAGACGTCCTCCATTGACTCTCTGTCAACTGTTGCGAATTTAGCAGATAGATCTCCACATCTTCATTCACTCACAAGAAGGTCAAAATGCTTCCCCAGCATTTTTGACATAAAACAGTCATTTAAAAATAGGTCATAAACACACTTTCTATAACGAACTCTCGTCTTTCCACCTTGTTCCACATCAATATTCATTTATTTCATATGTATTCCCATTCATATCACATCATTTTCCATCTCATCACATCTTTTCCAATTTATTCGCATTAGTTCTTATCACTCGCATCTACCCATATCCACATCTCATTACATCATATTCATTCACATCACATATCACATCTATCCCAATTTACATCACATCTCATTCACTCACATCCTGATTCACATGACATCACATCTCATTCATTCACATCCCGATTCACATAACATCACATCTATTCACATCCATCACATTCATTTACATCACATCCATTTACATCCATCACATCACATTCATTCATAGTCATCACAATCATTCATTTATATCCACCACATTCATTCTCATATCCATCTCATCACATACATTCTATCCACATTATATCACATCACTTCTATCCACATCATATCTCATTCATACATATCTCATCTCATTCATCCACATCCATCCAATCGTTCACATGTACGACTACTCACATCTATCCATACATTCATATCTATCACTTCACATCCACATATATTCATGTCACATCACATCTCTTTACATCACATCACATTCGTTCACATACATTCACATCTATTCTTTCACATACATTCACATCCATTTTTTCACATACTCATTCACATCCGTTCTTCACATACACATCCATATCCATTCTTCACATACACATTCACATCCATTCTTTCACATACTCATTCACATCCATTCTTCACATACACATTCACATCCATTCTTCACATACACATCCACATCCATTATTCACATACACATCCATATCCATTATTCACATACACATCCATATCCTTTCTTCACATACACATCCACATCCATTCTTCACATACACATCCATATCCATTCTTCACATACACATTCACATCCATTTTCATCACATATCATCCACTCACATCCCATATCATTCATTTACATCTTGATTCATATGACATCATATCTCATCCATTTAAAATTAAACAAGTAAGAAAATTAACTTACATAGAGCTTGTAAGCTCTCCTTTGGCTTGAGGGATTGAGGGTTCTACTCTTTTTTGAAGCAAGAGTGGCCACCAATTCACTTTGGAGAGGATAAGGCCAAAAACAATTGAATTATTAAAAAATTCAATGTAGATGGCTCTCACGACAGGAGTAGAGTAACAGTGCATAAACACCATTAAGCTTTTACAGAGAGGGAGGCTTCTATTTATAGAAAAAGTGAGCCTCTAACCAAGCAAATTGATTCTAGAATTTTCCACATCAGTTTGGTCAATTTTTGACCATTTTTGGGTTAGTTTAGCTTACTTTTTGGATCTAGTTTTGAAATAGGAGAGAAGAGAGATAAAAATCTTATTATTTTTTAATTTAAAACTCCTCCACACATGTAAAATAGAAACCTTCTTCATGAGGGGAGATCCCCAATTCAAAAATTTATGAAAATCTAGACCCTTAGGCTAAGGTCCTTTATACCTATTTCAATTAATTCCAATTGCACATTGGAAACTTCTTCTTGAATTTCTATTTCAAGGGAAACCATTTTAGACACTAGGAGGATTTTTATATCCAAAAATATCTCAATTTTGGATTACCTCCCTCTAGACATTTTCTCTCTCTAGGCCAAAACAGGGTAAAACAGGATCTTTCCTTTATTTTAGAGAGGGGAATAAGTATAAGATCAAAAGGGGAGGTTCTTACCCTGCACAACTCAAAAGATGGAGGGAGGAACCTTACAGTCACAGTGATGGGGATGAAACTTAGTGAGTGGGGAGAGAGCAGCCCCACACCCATATGACATCTCATGGGGATGAAACTTCGGGAGTGGGGAGAGAGTAGCCCCATGGACCCACTCGTGAATGGTTGTGATTGTCTACCTAAACTCACTCTTTTTTTCATGTGGAATGGATGTGATTGCCTACCTACACTCACTCTTTTTTGCATAGGGGATCCATTGGGCACTAAGCAAAAAATATCAGGTGACAACACGCTGTCACACCCATCGGGTACTTGATGGGGATAAAAGTTTGCAAGTGGGTCCATGGGGTGGTCCCCCCCACTTGCAAACATATTGATTTTTAACCTATGTTGGATGTTTTTCATCTTTTGAGAGTACCCAAATTCTCTACATCAATGTGTCCTATATTGAACAACGAAAGGAGCGAATATGTCTTACAAACATACATTTTGATGTTTTTTACACAAAAGCAAGGGCTAAAGTGCATCTTCCACAAATACCACATCTATAATCACAAGAAACCACTTGATAGAGACGCTAACCTTTACTTGATAGAGACGCTAACCTTCACTTTTCGAGCTGTAGGACACAAAAGTACATTGAGAATCGTTATTGTCAAGGCTCTTACTATGCAAATTTTCTCATGCACAAGTATATGTGCAAGACAACAAAAAATGCATAAGTGAGCCACAGAGGGCTTCCTCCCATTCCAAGCTTCAAAAGGTGTAATTGTCACTACAATATGCCACAGGCATAATTTCTCTACTATAATGAGATTTAAAATTCTAGAAAGTTGTTGAAAATTGAAATTAGATTATACATGTGACATACATAATACAGAAAATGATGACGTGTTATGGTTTGCAAGACATGCTCCTGGATTTCTATCAAGGCTTGCAGCACATGATCCCAGACTCTGCTAGGTCTAGCCTTTGTTGTTTTTATTATTGATGCCTTGGCATCTAGCGAAATGCATATAACCTCTTCTTCCTCTTGGTTCTTCAGGGCTTGGGCTTTTGACTGCGCGACCACCAATGTCGTTGTGCTCTCTAGCACTTCATCTTTCAATCCTTGGATGGCGTCGGCCCAGACCTTCATTGGCTTTTGGACTTCTGTTAATTATGCTCTTAGCATGTCCACGTGAACTTGGAGAAGGTGCTTCTCATTGATGAGGGCATTGATCTTCCCTTCAATTAGCTCTTGTGTTGCTGCACTAGGGCCTTTTCCGCCGTAGCAATCTTGTTCTAAATCTCCTCAATGTGTTGTGTCATCATCTGTGATTTGTTATCTAAATCCTTGGCTTTAGCTATGGCATTCATGAGCATTCCATGTTGTCTATGGTTAAGGCACACATCTGATTGATGGTGCTCTGGGCCTTTGACTCATAATCCTCCATCGAAGAGAGAGCATGAGAGAACACATCAGCCCTTTTTTTATGCGCAGATGCTAGCCTGGAAGTTCTACCTCTAGCTCTCCGGCGGGTAGCTTGAAGTTGCGGTTTGGGCCTTCCTGCATTTTCTATGCCAAAGTCACCACCCAAGATCAAAGTTTCATTGGTATGACAATTTCAATTCTTGTATGCAGATTCCCCTTTTGAGCTTCTTCTTCTTCTCTCTTTTTCTGTTGTTCTCCTTGTCTCCTCTTTTTCTCTTCTTCCTCCCTCTTTCTCTTTTCTTATTCTCATTTTTTCTTTTCCTCTTCTTCTAGCTTCTTCTTCTTTTCTGATTTCGCAGTGGCTTCCTATTTCTATCTCTCCTCCAGCTCCCTTTTCATTTCTTCTTATGCTTTCATTTTCTTGACCTCTTTCGGGTCAAGTAGCATCTCTTCATCTATTATGTGTTTTCTCTTTTTGTTGGCTTTCTGTGCAATCTTCTCCTACTTCCCTCATCATCTATATCATCTTCAAACAAACTAAAGGTTATTTTAGTGGCATTTGAGGATCCTCCAGCTTCCTTGTGTTGTTGTTTAGTGTAGGCATCTCTTGTCATGAGATCCACCGACCTCACAGCTTGAGAAATCTCCCTTAGATGATGCATATGCACTACTGTTAGCTATTTCTCCTTGGCCCAAGTGGCTGCTTCCTTTGCAAGATTGTCTTTGTAAATGGCAGCCCAATTTATCTTTTGTATTGCTTCTATTGTTGCTATTACCAGTCTGTAATTTTTATTTGACATATCCTCTGGCTTAACCATGAACATGATGTTTTGAAAGAAGAAGATAAACTATTCACACACCAGGTCTCATCTGCCATGTCCTTCACCTGATGCATGTTGCCTTTCTTTGAGATTTCTTCTTTCACCTTAGGCTTCAAGTTTGTGTCCATCGCTCCGTCCATTGACAACCCTAGTGCATGATGCATTGTGAGCTCTGACACCCTTATGGGCTCCTTCCCTTCTATATGCACCATGTTGGTCTCTAGAAATTTATTCATCAGCTTCCCCCCATCCTCGAGGTCCTACAGTTCCTCCCATTGGTGATCCAAGAATTTTTTCGAGCCCGCACTTCCTCTCCCACTCTTGATGTTCTTTCTTCCTCATGTTAGGAATCATCATGGGCATGGGGAGGCTTTTCCTAGGCCTTTTGTCTGGCCTTAGAGTCTTGTTGATCTTCGGCATGGCATTGTCTTCTCAAAGATTGCTAGAGGTGTGTTAAAACCCTAAGATCTATCTAGATAATTGTTATGCAAAAACATGCATAAATCAGGCATAAACTCATCCACCCGCAGCCCAAGGGATGTACACATGAATTATAAATGAAATACATCATACCTCTACCTTGATGTCCCATACAATCAAGAGGTATAACTCCAATCCAATAGCATGTAGCTATAGTGTGAAATGGTAGGTGAGTAGATATGATCCTCTACAAGAGACCATAGTATAAGCCTCCAAGCCTCCCTTGAGTGTGCCCCATTCCCCTATTATATAGGAGGGCCCTCAAGTGACTCTTGACTCTCCATTTTCCATGTGTGACCCTTGGATGCCAGACCCTAACTTTAACCCTTAAGATTAGTCCTAACCCATGCTCTACTAGAGCTTGCTCCCATGCTCACAAGCCTAATGTGGGTTAGCCTCCTAGTATATGCACACATAATGTGCATATAACATAGCACACATAATGTACATATAACAAGATGGGTGAGATAGTTGTTAGAGCAAGAAGGTAGATTGTGAATGTGTGTGTTTAGACTCCTTGTTCTCTTTTTGCGATATAAATGCAAACATCACAGTACTTCGTGATGATGAAGTTAGGAATATCATCCTATCCATGTTTAGTGTTGGTATGAAGTATAACTATGAGAACATTATTTGCTGCCTCCTCATTATAGCGGCAAAGCTACCTACCCATCACAGGTGGCAATCTCTACCAAGCTATAACCAATGACAAGCAAATAAACGAGTACTCTTGTAAGAACTTCAAAACCATATCTCACACCAAACTCATAATCACTACGGATTAAATGCCAGGGGTTGTAAAACCATATCTCACACCAAACTCATAATCACTACGGATTAAATGCCAGGGCTTGTAAAATTGAATGTTATCTGATAGGTAGAGGGTATCATCAAACTACGGATGACCTCGACAACTCACTAGGACTAGTGATGTGTAACTTTTAAGTTACTCCACTCTCCTTGCTTAGTCCATACCATCCAACAAATTGGTCCCTCGATTTGAGCAACGTCAACATATTTATGAGTACCTCGATACTCATGGATTGTGGTTCTGTAATTTAAAATGTTGATCTAGAGTATCTTTCACTCGAGGATCTTAATTTTATTAGCAGCTCTGTATTAGTAGTGAGTAACTACGTACCCATTATCATCACACTAGTAGCTCCATACTAGTCTGTGAGTAACTCCGTACCCAATGGCGTACCTCCCCCGAGTGGGAGTACCATATACAACCATCTATAACAAGATGCTTAAGTCACTTGCTGCTAAGAAGTGACTACACAAATTGACCCCTCCATTGCACATTGCAGTACAATTTCTGGTATTACAACACAAATGTTTGGACGTCCTTATCATAGAGGTCAACTTAAAAACTAGTGCATAGGTCTTGTGGAGTCTCGGTGGCGGCTGACCTAACCACACCACTGGTGACTTCCTACAAAAAATGTGGCGCCGAAGTCACCACCTATGTACTTTAACTCCGTAAAGTACATGGTCTTCATTTATCATCTATGGAAAGTTGTAAAACATTCCTACAATGGATTTTTATCACCCTAAAATTATTGTGCACTATTTTAGTGTGAAGAGCTTTTTTCCTAGGTACCATGGTTCACCCCAAGCTCATCTGTTGCTAAATTCTCCGATTTAACAAAAGATATGTCTGCCTCCGAACACTCAAGTTCAGCCCCAGACTTTGAGTTTACTTCTTAACACTCCGGTTAAGTCAAAACTCACCAGATACAGTAGGATTTACCGCTAAGCTCTCCGGCTTAGCCTCCTATCCTAACTCAGCCCGAGTTTATGTACACTACATATGTCGGATCCGATACTAACAACAACCAGGCTCATTTGGAGTGAGATACTACTCACTATTGCCATGTAAAACCTTATTAAATCCTAGATATGCTCCACTCATTCCCCAGGGGTCATATGACTTATAGGGTTTACACGCACATGAACTTTGTAAGCAAAATAGCCTGTCATATGCAATATTACAATTGCTTATGTAGGAAAGTAATATATTTCCCAAATTCATATGGTAGCAACTAAAATGTGCTCACAATCACACACTTATGTTGAACATAGGCAAGACTACACTTGCAAAATGCTATAGGGCGTCCCCCATGCATGAAATTGTCCAACCAAACTAGTCTTACTGCTAACCTCTAGATTTAGATCACTCCGGAACTAAATCACTCTGTTAGCACTAGCACACCATCATGGTCTTGCTACCTAGAGCTTCTCCGAACTCTGTAACTGGGTTTTATCCCAACTTATGGCTATATTTGGTAATTGTCAAAGTTCAAATTTTATCTTGCACACTTTATCATCACTACAGACAAGTGTACATACAGACCTGCCAAAGAGTCAAGTTACATGCACAAGCCTTGGCGTCCCATTCCACCAAGACTACAATCGATTCCATGAGAATTGATATCCCATACCATCAAATTACCACCAAACCAATTGATGTGACATATAAAAAGGCTCTTTCCACTCGAAAGATCACCACAAACTCTCAAGCAGTGGGATGTCGACGCATGGCAATAAAAAGAAGAGAAAACCATGCTAGTAAGTTTAAGAACAGTTCTCTTCGTTCAACTTCTATAAGGGCATTGAGCATTACATCTCAAGACTATACCCCTTCAGATTTACCTTTGATTTCTACAAATCAATCCTAAATCTGCTATTATTATCTAGGCGTATGTTAATCCCTCAGATTAGTACTCCTAGATAAACCATTCAATTGAGTACTGCTAGCAGCACTGCTAGCCCCTTTATCCCAAGTAATACACACCTTAGGGATTACTTTTACCAGGCAATCACATGACTAAATCAAACTAGTCACTAATCTCTAGGCCCAAGTGGTGACACTATTTTGTTACTACCAAAAACAAGGGCCAGCTTGCCTCTATGCGCCAAGGCTCTCTTGTTGCTACAAACAGTAAGCAACTTGTTTGGACACAAGGCATAACCACATCAAGACTACGCTTGTACATGGTTCTCATTTGCCAAAGTTTATCACAATCTTCTAGCAACTGTTAAAAGATTGTGAAGGGTTATGAGCACTACGGCTCAATTAGGCTTACCTTGATTTCTCGTGATAAGCACTTCGTCTAATTTGGGCACAATTGACGCCATTGCCGGTCCTCTTAGCCCAATAAAACACACCGCAGTTTTAGATTTACACTATAGCCAAACTACGTGACTTTGATGGTCAATACTAAGTCTATGCTCAGCTTAAATTTAGTCTCTCTGAACCAAATGTGTGATCACCACATGTGCTACTTTCGAGGTGCTATGGTCATAGACGTGTTCACTAGGCACAACAGCCATAGAACGGCTCTCTCTCGAAGGACTCGGTATTTGGCGGTGGAATTTGTCTCTCTTAGCACGCGGAGCTACGGCCGTGTGCGGTGGGTCTCTTTCGTGGAAAACGGGCACTACGGCCACACGGCGCGACGGCCGTGTGGGTTTGTTTCGTGGGGTGTGCCATTGTTTTATGTTTTTTTTTTAAAAAATAAAAAATAAAATAATGAGCCTGGCCGGCCCTCGCCGCTTCAGGTGTGGCCGCTCGCCTGGGGAGTGTCCACACGATTCTGGTTGGCCGCTCGTTGCCAGCTGTGCACTGGGTAGGCCCATATGTGATGGCATCAAGGGCTGGCCGCCCGTTATTTTCATTATTCATAAAAATGAATAATGAAAATATATTAAAGATAAATAAATAGTTTTTTAACCTTTTTTTTTCTGTTTTTCTCATGTCGTGGCGTTTGCTGGGCTGGTCGGCTGCCTGGTGGTCGTTGCCGCCACCTGTTGGCCGCCGTTGGCTGGCCGACCACCATGGCTGGTGGCCGCCGCCGCCCGCGCTGGCTGGCTTGGCTGGCTACGTAGCACAGGCACCCCCCCTCTCTCTACACAGGTCGCACATGCTTGCGCTGCTAAGCTCTTCGCTCCACCTCAACAATGCTTGCGCTGCTAAGCAAGTCGGCTGAGCACTGCTTTTTGCTTCTCCACGCAAGTCAGCCATGCCTGGGCGTCGCCATGGGGCTGGTATTCGCCCTGGGCTTGCTTCGCCCCATACACACGGTAGTGGCCTCTCGCCCCCCCACTCCCACACACAGCATTAACGAAGTCTTTGAGCAACGGGCCTGGGCTTGCCTTCGCCCCCCGCCTTACAAGCTTCAACAAATCTTTGCAGACAATTTCAACGCAGAGAAAGAAAAAAAAACAAAATGAAATTGCTTTTGCTTAACTGCGGTTTTGATTGCTGTGTGTGACGGGGAGAGAGAGAGAGAGAGAGTTCTTCCCTTCCATTCTTCCTTGGCCGCCTCCCTCCACACCCTCCATTCGAGATAAGGATGAGGAGATGAATGGTCCAAAACCATCGAAGTGGGCTCCGGTCCCCCGGTCACGCGCAGACTCTGACGATCCCATCGAACCACGCTCTGATACCAGTGTTAGATATCCGTAACGCCGCTCTACGGGCGTTACCACAAGAGGGGACGGCCTCTGGCTCACCACCCAGCCATAGAGGAAGAATGAGGATTGCCCCTCATCCCCCAAGCTATATAGTGTGTGGCCTGCCGTCCACACTAGCCTGGCCGTCCATGACTCCGCATGGGCGTCCTCTCCCACTGAACCCCGGACATGGCCATCCGGTCTGCCGTCGGTCACACAGGCATTACAGCCTATGTGACAGATATGGATATGGATGTGTATGTATGAATGCGGATATGGGAAGTGGATGTAGGAATGAGGATGTGAAAATGGACGTATGCATGTAGATGTGGATGTATGGATGTGAATGTGGATGTGGATGTGGATGTATGGATGTGGATATGGATGTGTAGTATGAATGTGGATATGGGATGTGGATGTATAAATGAGGATGTGAAAATGGAGGTATGCATGTAGATGTGGATGTATGGATGTGAATGTGGATGTGGATGTGGATGTATGGATGTGGATATAGATAAGTATGTATGAATGTGGATATGGGAATGAGCGCTCACTTTTCCCTCACTTGGGAACTTTTGTAGCTCAGACCAAATGGCGGACCTGTCGAGACATAACTAGGGTAACACCGTGGGGTCGGCAGCACTTTCGTAACAATGTCCGCTTGGCCATGGTTATTGAAGCTTTGGGTTTGGGTCCCCGATACTACTGCGTGATGAGAGCAAGGCATGGTGGATTTTCTGAGCGGGTCTTCTTACTAGCGTGTTTTCTTCCTCATCAGAAGATATGCCTTTATCCCATTTTTGGCTTGCCTCTTAGAGGTCCTTTTAATAGGTCACCTCATACCAATGAGATAGGTCACCTCATACCAATGAGATAGGTGCTGCAATAATCGGCCGAGTTATTCCCATAGATGAGTTACCTTATACGTGTGCAGCTTGTGAGTGCTGCTTTTGTGACCATATGATGGATGGGCTAATGGAATTGTAAAAAGTTCTTCTATCTTGCTGTATATGTTCCAAGAGTGAATAAAGTTAAAATCTTTGTTCTTGTCTTGAGTCTTGCTCTCTTTGAGACTTTTCTTGGTGGTTAATCTTAATTAAATTTTCTCTTAGTCTCATATTCGTGCATCTTGCGAAATTACCCCCAGTTTGCGAGATGAGGACATCTCGCGTTTTTCAAGTGGGAGAGAATGTAAGATTCCTCCCGAGCCTCTCAAAATGTCCATCATCTTCCCCCTGTAATCAATTCCCTCTTCAGAAATATAAGAGATCTCGTCTCTGCCTGTTTTGACATAGAGAGAGAAAATATTCTAGAGAGAGAATATTCAGATTATAAATATTTTTGGATAGAAAAAATAACTCGTCTTATTAAAATAAGTTCCCCTTCTGAAACAAAAATTCAAAAAGAACTTTCCAATGTACAATTGAAATTAATTGGAAATGGGTATGAAGGACCTTAGCCTAAGGGTCTAGATTTTCAGAAAATTTTGGATTATGGTCCAATTAAGGTTCCTATGGACCAATAAGATCAATCCATGTGTGGGGAGGAGATAAATCCAATTTTGTAAAAGATGATACCCAAAAAAGAGTAACTGCTCACATAAGATGAAGAGTTGACTATGTACAGGGTTTATTAGTAAGAAACTATGAGTAATATCAAAAATATGAGATATTTTGGGTATCCAAAAATGAGTAAATGCTCACATAAGATGAAGAGTTGAAAATGTACAAGGTTTATTAGTAAAAAAATATGAGCAATATTAAAAATATGAGATATTTTGGGTATCCAAAAATGAGTAAATGCTCACATAAGATGAAGAGTTGAAAATGTACAAGGTTTATTAGTAAAAAACTATGAGCAATATTAAAAATATGAGATATTTTGGGTATAATGATTCCATTTTGATACATATGTAAGGAAGGGGAGTCCATTAAAGGAGGTGCATATTTCACATGCTTGAATGAGTTTTAAACTCATAAATAATGTGATATTTTATCTCTCCTCTCTCCTAATTCAAGTCTAGTTGCAAAAAGTTAGCTCAACTGACCTAAAAATGGTCAAAAATTGACCAAATTGAGTTGGAAAATTCTAGAATCAGTTTGTTTGGTTAGGAGCTCACTTTTTCCTATATATAGAGGCCTTACCCTTTGTTGAAACTCAACAATGTTTAATGCATTGTTACTCTACTCCACCCAAGCCAAGAACTATGAATTTATTAATAATTTATTAGTTTTTGACATTTCCCTCTTCTAAAGATTGGTTGGCCACTCTTGTTCAAACAAGAGTTGAACCCTCAAACCATCAAGCCAAAGGAAAGCTATCAAAGTCATTAGTAAGTTGCTGATTCTTCTTTTCTTGCACTTATTTTATGGATGTTTATGGTTTCAAATGTATTTTATACTTTATGTCTTCTCTATAATGTTAGGCCTCATTACAAAAGGCATTCCCCTATCTTCTCTAACAAAACCAACCATTCTCTATCCTAGGTGAATGGTTAATTGATTAATGTTAAGTTTTTTTTTATAATTGAATTTCATGCATAAAGGTATTCATAAAAGATGATTATTTTATTACAAAAATGTTAGTTTTTTTATAATTGAATTTCATGCATAGAGGTATGCATAAAAGATGGTTATTTTATTACAAAAGTGTTACTTTTAGCATAATTGAATTTCATGCATAGAGGTATGCATAAAAGATGATTATTTTATTACAAAAGTGTTACTTTTAGCATAATTGAATTTCATGCATAGAGGTATGTATAAAAGATGATTATTTTATTACAAAAGTGTTACTTTTAGCATAATTGAATTTCATGCATAGAGGTACGCATAAAAGATGATTATTTTATTACAAAAGTGTTACTTTTGGCATAATTGAATTTCATGCATAGAGGTATGCATAAAAGATGATTATTTTATTCTAAAAGTGTTATTTTTAGCATAATTGAATTTCATGCATAGAGGTATGCATAAAAGATGATTATTTTATTATAAAAGTGTTATTTTTAGCATAATTGAAATTCACGCATAGAGATATGCATAAAAGATGATTATTCTATTATAAAAGTGTTATTTTTAGCATAATTGAAATTCATGCATAGAGGTATGCATAAAAGATGATTATTTTATTCTAAAAGTGTTATTTTTAGCATAATTGAATTTCATGCATAGAGGTATGCATAAAAGATGATTATTTTATTCTAAAAGTGTTATTTTTAGCATAATTGAAATTCATGCATAGAGGTATGCATAAAAGATGATTATTTTATTCTAAAAGTGTTATTTTAGCATAATTGAAATTCATGCATAGAGGTATGTATAAAAGATGATTATTTTATTATAAAAGTGTTATTTTTAGCATAATTGAATTTCATGCATAGAGGTATGCATAAAAGATGATTATTTTATTATAAAAGTGTTACTTTTAGCATAATTGAATTTCATGCATAGAGGTATGCATAAAAGATGAATATTTTATTCTAAAAGTGTAATTCCTACCAAATTGAATTTATGCATAGGAAGATGCATAAAAGATTGATTTTTAATTCAAAAGTGTCATTCTCATCTAAATTGATTTTATGCATAGGAAGATGCATAAAAGATTGAATTTTAATTCAAAAGTGTCATTTTCATTTAAAATGAATTTATGCATAGGAAGATGCATAAAAGATTGATTTTTACTTCGAAAGTATTAATCTCCTTAAATGGAATTTATACATAAATAAATGTGTAAAGAAATCTTATATCAAATATAAGAATTCTCTTGTATTCTATAAATAGATATGAGATGTGATAGGATGTGATAAGAGGTGTATAAGATGTGATAAGAGGTGATAAGATGCTTATGAAATAAGTTGACAGGTGATAAGATGAATTAAGATGTGATAAGATGTGTATGGGATGAGGTAAGAAGTGTATGTGATAGGATAAGATGTATATGGGTTGTGATAGGGCAAGAATGGATGTGATGTAAAAGATTAGATGTGAACGCATATGGGGTTATATGAATGGGAATGTGAAAATGGATGTATGTATGTGGATGTGTGAATGTGGAGATGGGAGTGTGGATGTATGAATGTGAAAATGGATGTATGCATGTAGATGTAGATGTATGGATGTGGATATGGATGTGTATGTATGA
The DNA here is from genome assembly GCF_041138505.1 of Cibotium barometz. Classification (NCBI taxonomy): domain Eukaryota; kingdom Viridiplantae; phylum Streptophyta; class Polypodiopsida; order Cyatheales; family Cibotiaceae; genus Cibotium; species Cibotium barometz. Next base: position 10,277,006 of record NC_141083.1, read on the forward strand.
ATGCGGATATGAGAAGTGGATGTAGGAATGAGGATGTGAAAATGGACGTATGCATGTAGATGTGGATGTATGGATGTGAATGTGGATGTGGATGTATGGATGTGGATATGGATGTGTATGTATGAATGTGGATATGGGATGTGGATGTATAAATGAGGATGTGAAAATGGAGGTATGCATGTAGATGTGGATGTATGGATGTGAATGTGGATGTGGATGTGGAGGTATGGATGTGGATATGGATGTGTATGTATGAATGTGGATATGGGATGTGGATGTATAAATAAGGATGTGAAAATGGATGTATAAATAAGGATGTGAATGTGGATGTGGATGTGGATGTACGGATGTGGATATGGATGTGTATGTATGAATGTGGATATGGGATGTGGATGTATAAATAAGGATGTGAAAATGGATGTATGCATGTAAATGTGGATGTATGGATGTGAATGTGAATGTGTATGTGAATTAATGTGTCGTTGATATGAGGAAATGGATGAGATTGAGTACACATTGAATGGAATGTGGAATAAGTAATGTGGACTAAGTAGGGATAATGTGGAAAGACGAGAGTTTGATTTAGAAATTGTATTTTGTGACTGTTTGTAAATGATTGTTTTATGTCAAGAATGCTGGGGAAGCATTTTGACCGTCTTGTGGATTAAGGTCATGAAGACCTAACTGTTAAAGTTGCAACTGCTGACGGAGAGTCAATGGAGGACGTCTCGCGTAGCAAGGTCGACCGAGGTCTTGACCAGCCTCAGTTCGATTTAAATGGTGAGCTTCCGATACGGTGGATTAGGGACCAAGGAAGCAGGCTATGTGAGTGAAGCGCTAGGTCACCTGCGAAGGATCATAGAGGGTGCTGACCATACCGTGCTCGAGCTCTGGGTCGCCGAAGATACCCACACGTGCGTCATGGAAGATATTGGAACAAGGAATAAGAGTTGTTTTCTGAAACCGGGCATGGATCTGGTTGATTGACCTTGCTGGTCCTCAACGGATGAGTCCATAGCTCTTTTATATGGATTTGTGGGTTGATCTTGCTGATCTTCCACCGAGATTCCATTATATTATATGAATATATTGCCGGTTACTATGAGCTAGGAACTATGGAAAAGGCCCCTGAGAGAACAGGTGGTGAGCATTCTGGTTGCCAATGATGCCATAAGTACACCGATGAATGAATGACTGGAAATAAGGATTCAACTAGAGACTTTGAGGATTGTCATCAGTGACATAATGGTTTCATTAAAGGATTGTTTTAAAGTTAGCTGATGCTGAGAAAAAGCAATTTCATATTGGGTGTGTAAGTGGTGTGACTAGTTTTATGTTTGCATGAACTTCCGGCTAGGGGGCCTTGGAACTCTTTTCCTTGGTACCCGGGATAAAACCTAACCAAATTCTTAATCGGATTCCATCACTACAGTGGTTGGGCGGTTGGCTAACCCATGGGGCTGGATGGGGTTAGGCTGGACTGATGGATCCGTAAATCGAGACTCATTTTCTGTTATTACGATGGATAAAGTAAATCCCGGATAGTAATTGTTCTATGGATAGTAATTGTTCTATGGATAGGAATCAACGGCTATGCCTCTTGATGGGGAAAAAAGCGTTGATTCCAATGATCCAAGTGCAAGTTTCTTCCTTGATCCGACCGAGTATCTTTATAGGTGCAGTCAAATCAGCGTGATCAGTAATGATCTTCACTACATTAGAGTAAAAAGTTATCCTGGTGGAATCGCCCGTGCTTTCCGAGGAAGGGAAGTTTTTTCGGGTTCGGTTTTGGAAAAACCGACAGATTAGTCTCTTGTTCGGATATCCGTGGACGAGGCCCCGAGTGTGGGACCCTACCCCGCGCAAGAAGTGCTACTTCCGCTGCTAGTACCCCGAATCCGTTGTGCAGTGGGAACAGGGATCTCACAGTGAGGAATTCTTGTGATTGATTAGTTACCTCTCCATTAACCCTTTCATTACTCTGTTCATGAAATGCGTGTCCTAGTCATCACTGACTATTTCCATTGGCAACCCATGCCTAGCAATGATGTCCTTGAAGAGGAACGTAACCACCTCCTCTACGGTGTTTCTCTTTACAACTTTAGCTTCTAGCCACTTGGTGAAATAGTCAGTAGCCACAATGATGTACTCACATCTACTACCTTTTGTGGGTAAGAACTCACATAAAATTGAATTCTTTGAGTAGTTTCATGAGTTCTTTTTCATTGAGATATTTCTTAATAATAAATATGTTTGTTTTGGTTCTAATACCGCTTGTAACTTTCAACATTTACTTGATGAAGTAGTGGTGTTGGATATTATTGGTGAAAATATAGGCTTTTACAAACCTAGGATTGACATAAGCAAATAAAATGAAAGCTAGTTTGCCAATTAGGGTGGTGAAAGTGTGTATGCTCATGGTTCCATGTTTAAACTTATTGCCAAATGAAGTTTTCTAAAATAAGGAAAAAGAAAGTAATAGTTAATAAAGATCTTGATAGAGTCAACTACGACAAGTGCCACCCTTTGTATTTGTACAAGATATTTGTACAAGAAGCAACCCTTGTTTTTGAAGGGTAGATCCATGATTTCATTTGAAGTGAAAAAATTGGACTAGCATTTCTTCTTTATAAGACTATTCTTTTTTAATGTTGAATGATACACATTTGAGAATTTTCATTTTGTATTTTTTTACACTTTGATACACTTTTTTTGTTTATCTAATAGTAGAATAAATCTTTGGCGTATTATCCTTTTGATTTTCTTATTTTGTTGTACTACATGTGTATTTTTATTATTATTTTATTGTACTATATGATAAAGTCACCCTTTTGATTTTTTTATTTTGTTGTCATGCATGCATGTTTTTTATTGGTGTAATATGTATAATGCAATATGTATTGTGTATCATTGACACTAGATCCACATGTGTGATCTTCTAGAATTGTGAGCTCTCTCTCTCTCTCTCTCTCTCTCTCTCTCTCTCTCTCTCTCTCTCTCTCTGCCATGGAAGCTCCACGTGGGCATTCCTCATGTTGAAAGGTGAGGTGGCAATGCCATGCATGTACATATGATTAGCATGCCATGTAGGCAAAGGTAGTCAACCAAGCTGATTGTGTTGATGTGGCAAGATAACATGGACATCCTTGACTACATGGTAATGACATGTATGCATGTGATGTGGCATGCCAAGTAGGCTTTAGGGAGTCAACCTTGTTTAGGTGGCATGATGACATGTATGCATGTGATGTGGCATGCCATGTAGACTTTAAGCAGCCAACCTTGTTGAGGTGGCGTGATGATATGGCAAGATGCTTATGTGGCCTCTCCTCCATATGATGTGGCATGTACATGTAGGACTAAGACTATGTTACGATACCTCAATTGCTTTGACAAATGGCATACTCTCCAGGTTTGGTGAAAACAGCCTTTGTTTTAGATGGTTGGAAAATCGACTTCCCTAACTCATATTCACTCAATTGTTTTTTGTTAAATTCATCATGACAACTACTTTTATCCACAACAAAATGGAGTACAATGAGGGTCGTATTAAATTTATATAATTAAAGTATTAAACTTCTACAGACCATTTAATAAATAGAGTGAATATTCTACACAAGATGGAAAGAAATTCAACCGTTAAGATTGTAAATTGACCATATGGCCATATTTTAAGCATATTTGTCCAACTTCTCACCATTGGATTTTTAATGATGAGCTTCTTATTTGCCGAAATCTTGAATAGAAAATCATATGTTGTTTTTTAGAATTAAGTGAAGAAAAAACAACTTTAAAAAATGGAGAAACACATAAAAAATCTCCAATAATTTAAGTTAAGATATATGGAAATATTCTTTTCATGTAAACATTGGGATGATCATTGGACTTTGGATGCAAAAGTACTAAGCATTTTATGTATGACATATAATGTAGTAAAGGAAGCTGGATAATGCAAACATCAAAACTTTTATGCAATGAAAAATTACCTAAAAAACGTAGATTTCTGATGAGAGAGGGTGCCATTGAATACCCACTATATGTATAATGTGCCCAAAATGGCATTGCCACACAAAATTCTAAATGTAACCAACCATTAGAAACTGGACCTTTAAGTTATGGAGATGCTTGTTTTTAGGCTACCTTCAAGGCACCCAATTGTCGAAAGTGGTGCCCCTTATCTTCCAACCGCTTTATATATTTTATCATATATTTTAGGCTACCTTCAAGGCACCCAATTGTCAAAAGTGGTGCCCCTTATCTTCCAACCGCTTTATATATTTTAAATATACACAGAATCTGTGTGACCTTGCATTCATATATTTTTATTAATTCTATTGTGTAAGTATATTCTAACATCATTTATATATATATACACAATCAGTGTCATCTTATGTTTATACATTTTTATTAATTCTACTGTGTAAGTACATTTTATCAAATCATGTATAATTAATAAACTCAAGAATTACTCACGTTAAGCGTGCCATACATTGACTCAGATTCTCTCATATACATTGACTCAAATTCTCTCATATACACGCTTATCGATTTATTTATTTAATCTCAAAATAATTTAAGGAGAAATAATAAAAAGAGAGTTTGTGTACTTCCCCAATATATTTGAAGATGTCTTGATTGACTAGGAATCCATGTCTACTCTCTAGAAGATGTGGAAAAGTTGTTTGTAGATTTAGCAAGCCTCTCAGATCTGCTGTCAAGGCTACAACATGCAACAGGTATAAACTAATCATATGGGTCCTTTAAATTGCCATAACATGTACGGTTTACAGGCCAATGGGGGGCAGAATCACCAAAATCAACTATATGTGAAAGTCTACTTGCAAAAATAGGTCACGTTTTACTTTTTTTAATCAAATTTTGATTTGCATGTACATCTACACACTTAAAGGATTCCTTTTAGCACACTAACTAATTGAAAACTCAACCTTGAATTTTCACTTAATTTTAACACAGAAACTTTGCCTGCTTTTAAAAAAATTAGTGAGAACCTGCTAGAATTCATTACTGAAATCTTTAGCATCCAAAACTGAGGATTATCTTTACTCATAATTTTGTTAATCTTGAAGGTATATTACATTTAACTATTACTTATTTTTTCCTTCTTTTAGAAAACTTCATTTGGCAATTAAGTTTCAATAAAATGACAAACATGGAACTATGATCATACACACTTTCACCACCCTGATTGGCAAACTGTCTTTTGTTTTCTTTGCTTAAGTCAATCCTAAGTTTGTAAAAGCTTACATTTTCACCAATAAGATCCAACACCACTACTTCATCAAGTAAATGTTGAAAGTGACAAGCAATATTAGAACCGAAACAAACATATTTATTATTAAGAAATATCTAAATGAAAAAGAACTCGTGAAACTACTCAAAGAATTCAATTTTATGTGAATTCTCAAGGGAGGGGCCATTTCCACATATAATCCAAATGTAACTTGAGAATGAATGTATGTTTAGTTTGAGAATTCCAAAGCAACTCAAACTCTCTTACAAATATACTAAGAGAGTTTTTGATTGAAATCAGATTATACATGTGACATACATATAGAAAATGCTGACAGTTAAAAAAAAACATCCATTAGAACCATTGAAGCCAAGTTTGAAAAAAAATTAAAGATAGTTAAAAACTTTTGAAGGGAAATTAGATTATACATGCGACATACATATAGAAAATGATGACATTTTAAAAAAACATCATTAGAACCATTGAAGCCAAGTTTGAAAAAAAATTAAAGATAGTTGAAAACTTTTGAAGGGAAATCATTACAAAAATCATGAATCCATTCCATATTGTAATAGATCCATTTGTGTTGCTTCATCAATGTCTATATCTAATGGAAGCTCAATGAAAATATGGAGTTCCATATGAATGTCACTATCATTATCTTGTTCAGAATAATGTTCCTCATGCTCTTGATTGGTCTTCTCCAAATTTTTTTCTTCACTTTCATCATCGTCTTCTTCCAATGAGTCGATTTGAGATAGTACTTGCATCTCATCTAGATATTTGGCCTCAACATCTTCATCTTGAAAGATATGTTTTGAACGAGGGGAAACTTGTATGACATACCACCACTTTGGATCAATTTGATCGGTGTGAAACACAACCTAAAATCACAAAGCAAAGGGGTTACACTTTCATTATACTACATCAAGATTTAATGATTGGTTGGGTTACTAACATGTTGACAGTGTTGAGGTAGTACGGAAGTATCTTTCTCATCATTCCAAAACTTGGTGGAATCAATTTGAAATAACCCATTTGGATGTTTCTTCACGATTGCTTGAGCACCTCTATATATCACCTTGTTGAGATATCGAGCTCATCTATAGTGAGGCGGTGGACAGTAATGACCCACCTGGGGGATAGGCCCCACACTTACACCACTGGCATGGTTGGTGAGATCATGGGTGATATGCAGCCAGTTGGATGACAGGCTGTGTGACAACCATTCTAGAGACTGGCATTGTTATAACACCAGCTCATTTAGTTGGGTTCACACTATAGAGAACCCTAGTATGTATTTGGTTGAGTACCTTTTCATATTGTGTGTACTCTTAGCTTTGTATATGGTGTGTTGAGTGTTGTGTGAAGAAGAAGAAGATTTTCAGCCTCTCACCTTGTGTGTTCTCTTTTAGGGTTTTGTGAGTGTGTGTGTGCTTGCAAGAGCTCAAGCTGTCTTCTCCCCTGCATCTTTCCATGGTATTAGAGCCCGGTTCATGCTAAGGGGGCTGAGCTGCAAGCAAGAGAAGCTCAGGAAGCGGTACGACGGTAAGAGCTTCATCTCCTCTTCCGTATTTGTGTTGGCGACTACACCCTTGTCGGGAGCTCTACGGGAGGCACCGGCAAACTATCTCTGATTGAGGAGATTTCTTCGTGGGAGTAAAGCTATAGGGCAACTATTATGTCCTATCGGACAGAAAATTTTTGGGCCAAAAACACGTTTCGGACGCGTTAGGACCTCCGTTTTTCAAAAAGCAGGCAATTTCGAGCACTACGGGTAAGTCATCGATTCTATGCAGAACTCTGTTTTAAGAATTGCAAGAAGACATTGTGTGTGCTTCAAGGAGGTCAAACAGTTTGCCATTGGGTGTATGTATGCACATTGAGGCCACTGGTTGTGACATTTGAGTGTAGTATAGTACTGCTGCCAGAAAATATAACAGTTTGTGCAGGACAAACCAGAGTGCTGTTTCTGGTAAATTTGTGTGTCTGGCAAGATGTCAAATGATGGCATAAACTAGATTGTTGCTGAGAAACTTGACAACAACAATTTCCATGCATGGAGGTTCAGGTTGATAAATTTCCTAATGGGAAAGGGTTACTGGGACTACATAGAAGGTGAGCAAAGCATGAAGAGGCACCGGAGATCAATTCGACTGTTCTGCAGATGTGAAAGAGTTCAAGGATTGGAACCAAGGAGCCAGAAAAGTTATGTATTGGCTCTCTATCAGTATATAGGACACCATGATTGGGCACATACAGGATGCCAAGTCCCCCAAGGAGGCGTGGGGTAAAACTCTATGAAACGAATACCAAGGCACGAAAGATATAGTTGAAGAATGAACTTCATATTGTGGAGAAAAAGAGTATGTCTGTGAATGACTATGCATTGAAGATCAAGGGTATTGTGGAATCCCTTGCATCTATTGGCGTTTCAGTAGATGATGATAAGGTGGAAGTCTGTCTACGTGGTCTCGGGCCACAATACAAGGCGTTCAAGACGTCTATTCAGACTCGGGAAAACATTCCCAATTTCACAGATTTGGTGTCTATGTTGATTGTAGAAGAGAAGAGCTTGGGTGAAGACCAACAGTCTTCACAAAACAAAAACAGTTCAGAGCAACAGGCCTTCTACGCAAGTTCAGGAAGAGGACAAGGTAGAGGAGGCCGTGGACGTGGCCAAAGAGGTGGCCGAACAGGTAATCAGAATTATAGCCAGCAGCAACAACAACAGTCCCAGAATTCACAACAACAACACGTAGGCGGAAGAGGCCAATTCAGAGGTAGGGAGAGTCAAAGAGGTCGTGGAAATTGGCAAAGGCAGTATAATGATACACGTGGATGCTTTTATTGTGGTAAGCCTCGACATGTGCAGGCAGATTGTTATAAGAAGTAGGCTGACATGTAAAATGGGTAATTGTAGCAAAACAACTATGCATCCTCGAGCAGAAACAATGAGGATAATGAAAGGTTGTTTGTTATACAGCATGTCATTAATGCCATGTCTAAAAATGTTGAAGCAGCACATAAGGATGATGTATGGTACGTTGATTGAGGTGATGTATGGTACGTTGATTCAGATGATGTATGGTACGTTGATTCAAGTGCTTCAAACCACATGACAAGTCATGGGGAGTGGTTCAAGGAGATGAAAAACCTTCAAAGATCAGGTTTTGTGGAAACAGGGGATGACACTGCTCATCCAATTGCCCATGTTGGAGATGTGCCATTGTCTATGCAGGAGGATGGCAAAGTGAAGTAACTTGCAGATGTACTTCATGTTCCAAACATAACAAAGAATCTGGTTTCAGTTGGCTAGATGATTGAGCAGGGTTTGCAGGTTCGGTTTAACCCTGATGGTTGTTATGTTGAAGACTTTAAAGACAAGTGCAGGTTGGTTGCAAAAGGCAATAGAGTGGGCAGAATGTTTACATTGAATGTAAACATGCCTGAAGTGAGTGCTACGATGTTTGCAAATGGTTCAGAAATTGTTGCAGACACAGACATTTGGCATTAAAGAATTGGACATGTGAATGTGCAGAGAATGAAGTCTATCAGACTAAAGGAATTGTGACAGGGCTGCCAAAGTTTAAAGGTGAAGGTATGCAGAAAATATGTAAAGCATGCCAATTTTGTGAGATCCCTGTCCCCACCGCGCAACAGATTCGGGGTACTAGTAGCAGAAGTAGCACTTCTTGCGCGGGGCAGGGTCCCACACTCGGTGGCTTGCCCACGGATATCCGGACAAGAGACTAATCCATCGGTTTTTCCAAAACCAAACCCTGGAAAAACTTCCCTTATCCGGAAAGCACGGGCGATTCCACTAGGATAACTTTTTACTCTAACGTAGTCAAGACCATTACTGATCAAGCTGATCCGACCACAACTATAAAGATACTCGGTCAGATCAAGGAAGAAACTTGCACTTGGATCATTGGGATCAATGCTTTTTTCCCCATCAAGAGGCACAGCCGTTGATTCGTATCCATAGAACAATTACTATCCGGGATTTACTTTATCTATTGTAATAACAGAAATTGAGTCTCGATTTACAGATCCATCAGTTCAGCCTAACCCCATCCAGTCCCATGGGTTAGCCAACCACCCAACCACTGTAGTGATGCGATCCAATTAGGAATTTGGTTAGGTTTTGTCTTGGGTACCAAGGAAAAGAGTTCCAAGGCCCCCTAGCCGGAAGTTCATGCAAACATAAAACTAGTCACACCACTTACACACCCAATATGAAATCGCCTTTTTCTCAACATCAGCTAACTTTAAAACAATCCTTTAATGAAACCATTATGTCACTGATGACAATCCTCAAAGTCTCTAGTTGAATCCTTATTTCCAGTCATTCATTCATCGGTGTACTTATGGCATCATTGGCAACCATAATGCTCACCCCCTGTTCACTCAGGGGCCTTTTCCATAGTTCCTAGCTCATAGTAACTAGCAATATATTCATATAACAGAATGGAATCTCTGTGGAAGATCAACAAGATTGACCCACAGATCCATATAAATGAGCCATGGACTCATCCGTTGAGGACCAGCAAGGTCAATCAACCAGATCCATGCCCGATTTCAAAAAACAACTCTTATTCCTTGCTCCAATATCTTCCACGATGCCTGAGCACTGTATGGTCAGCACCCTCTAGGATCCTTCGCAGGTGACCTAGCGCTTCACTCATAGGCCGCTTCCTTGGTCCCTAATCCACCGTACCGGAAGCTCACCATTTAAATCGAACCGAGGCTGGTCAAGACCTCGGCCGACCTTGCTACGCGAGACGTCCTCCATTGACTCTCCGTCAGCAGTTGCAACTTTATCAGTTAGGTCTACCTTAATCCATAAGACGGTCAAAATGCTTCCCCAGCATTCTTGACATAAAACAGTCATTTACAAATAGTTCATAAAATACAGTTTCTATATCAAACTCTCGTCTTTCCACATTATCCCTCCTCAGTTCACATTACTTATTCCATATTCCATTCATATGTGTACTCATTCTCATCCATTCACTCATGTCGATGACACATTATTTCACATACACATTCACATTCATTATTCTATATACACATCCATGTATGTACATCCACATCATACATCCAATCCATATCTGCATTCATACATACACATCCACATTCATACATCCACATCTACATCCATACATCCACATTCACATCCATACATCTACATCCACATTCACATCCATACATCCATTTTCACATTCCCATTCGTATAACCCCATACGCCTTCACATCTATTCTTTTACATCACATCCATTCTTACCCTATCACAACCCATATACATCTTATCCCATCACATACACATCTTACCTCATTCCATACACATCTTATCACATCTTGACTCATCTTATCACATCCTAACTCATCTCATATGCATCTTATCACATCTTATCACATCTCATACACCTCTTATCACATCCTATCACATCTCATACACATCTTATCACATCCTATCACATCTCATATGCATCCCATACACTTCTTATCACATCTTATCACATCTCATACACCTCTTATCACATCCAATCACTTCAAATATCTATTTATAGAATACAAGAGAATTCCTATATTTGATATAAGATTTCTCTAAACATTTATTTATGCATAAATTCCATTTAAGGAGACTAACACTTTTGAAATAAAAATCAATCTTTTATGCATCCTCCTATGCATAAATTCATTTTAAATGAAAATGACACTTTTGAATTAAAATTCAATCTTTAATGCATCTTCCTATGCATAAACTCAATTTAGATGAGAATTGATACTTTTGAATTAAAAATCCATCTTTTATGCATCTTCCTATGCATAAATTCAATTTGGATGAGAATAACACTTTTGAATTGAAATTCCATTCTTTTATGCATCTTCCTATACATAAATTCAATTTAGATGAGAATGACACTTTGAATTAAAAATCAATCTTTTATGCATCTTCTTATGCATAAATTCAATTTGGTAGGAATTACACTTTTAGAATAAAAGAATTTCTCTTATGCATCTAAGTTATGCATAAAATTCATTTATGATGAAAATCACACTTTTAGTATAAAAAGAATATCTTTTATGTGGATACCTCTTTGCATGAAATCCAATATGATAAAAGTAACACTTTTATAAAATAAAATAATCAACTTTTATGCATACCTCTATGCATGAAATCCAATCATGATAAAAGTAACACTTTTATAATAAAATACTCAACTTTTCATGCATACCTCTATGCATGAAATCCAAATATGATAAAAGTAACACTTTTATAATAAAATAATCAACTTTTATGCATACCTCTATGCATGAAATCCAAATATGATAAAAGTAACACTTTTATAATAAAATAATCAACTTTAATGCATACCTCTATGCATGAAATCCAATTATGATAAAAGTAACACTTTTATATTAAAATAATCAACTTTTATGCATACCTCTATGCATGAAATCTAAATATGATAAAAGTAACACTTTTACATTAATATAATAATCTTTTATGCATACCTCAATGCATGAAATCCAATTATGATAAAAGTAACACTTTTACATTAAAATAATAATCTTTTACATGCATACCTCTATGCATGAAATCCAAATATGATAAAAGTAACACTTTTATATTAAAATATTAATCTTTTATGCATACCTCTATGCATGAAATCTAAATATGATAAAAGGAACACTTTTATATTAAAATAAAAATCTTTTATGCATACCTCTATGCATGAAATCCAAATATGATAAAAGTAACACTTTTACAATAAAATGATCATCAATTATGCATAACATAAAAATCAATTTCTCCATGATTACAATAAAATTCTTTTAATTAATCTAGGATGATAATTCGTAGAATATGGTAGAAAGACCTCTTTTCATGCTTTGAATGAAATTATTTTATGTGTAATTTTTATAAAAATTTTGCCATAGCTCCGCTGCTATGATGACTAATAAATCTCAAATTATTTTGAAGGATAAAGCTTATCATTAAGGGAATGATTAGAATGATCCCTAATTGGATCATTAACTCATAATGGGTTGAATCATCAATATTCATAAAATACATAAACTAAAAGCATAGAAAAAAGCCATTAATTTGGCCTCAAGCATAGATTAATCTTAAATTAGGGAAAAGCTTTATGAAAAGGTTCACTTGGATTGAGAATAGGTCATGAGAATGACCATTCTTTGGGTGAGAGAGAGAGAAATTACATAAAAACCATTAGAATTAAGCATAAATAAAAATTTATGTAATTCTTTACTATCTTTCATCAATTAACTTCAATAACATTCATCAATTTATGCAATTCAAGTACTACCATTCATCAATTAACTTCAATAGCATTCAAAACCATTCCAATTAAGCTTCTCAAGCTTGAGAGGGGTTGAGAAGAGAGAAACATTGAGAAATTATAGAAAATGATCAAAATTCATCAATTACCTTACAAATTGCTTGATTCTTTGTTCACGGTAGAGGCCCCCAACCAATCAATTGGTTTAGCATGTTGACGGAGTCACCAATGGGGATTGAAGAAAGAGGGAAGCTCCAATTTCTTCAATTTGGAGAGAATTTTAGAGAACAGTAGGAATTAGCATTATTTCAGCATAACTTTAGTATAGTAAAATTCTCCTATTTTTTTCAAAAGACTCATGTTCTATTTATAGGAGAGGGAAGCTCTATCCAAAGCTAATTGAATTCTAGAATTTTTCAAATTCAGTTTGGTTGAATTTGGACTAGATTTGGATCTAGTTTTGTTTCTTTTTTATTCGGTTTGGTTCCATTTTTGATTCGATTTGGTTCCATTTTGGTTTGGTTTAAGAGAGAGGAGAGATGAAAATATCACATGATTTTTGAGTTTAAAACTCATTCAAGCATGTGAAGTATGCACCTCCTTTAAGGGACTCCCCTTCCTTACATAAGTGTCAAAATGGAATCATTATACCCAAAATATCTCATATTTTTAATATTGCTCATAGTTTTTTACTAATAAACCTTGTACATTTTCAACTCTTTATCAAATATCTCATATTTTTAATATTGCTCATAGTTTCTTACTAATAAACCTTGTACATAGTCAACTCTTCATCTTATGTGGGCATTTACTCATTTTTGGGTATCTTCTTTTACAAATTGGATTTATCTCCTCCGTACACATGGATTGATGCTATTGGCCCATAGGAACCTTAATTGGACCATAATCCAAAAATTTTTGAAAATCTAAACCCTTAGACTAAGGTCCTTTATACCCATTTCTAATAAACAATTGCACATTGGAAAGTTCTTTTTGAATTTCTATTTTAGGGGAATTTATTTTAATAATATGAGAAATTTTTCTATCTAAAAATATTCAAAATCTGAATATTCTCTCTCTAGAATATTTTCTCTCTCTATATCAAAATAGACAGAGACAAGATCTTTTATATTTCTGAAGAGGGGATTAATTACAGGGGAAGGTGCTGGACATCTTCAGAGGCTGGGGAGGAATCTTACATTCTCTCCCACTTGAAAAACGCGAGATGCCCTCATCTCGCAAACTGGGGGTAATTTTGCAAGATACACAAATATGAGACTGAGAGAAATTTTTTTAATTAAGATTAACCGTCGAGAAAAGTCTCAAAGAGAGCAAGACTCAAGACAAGAACAAGATTTCAGCTTTATTCATTCTTGGAACATATATAGTAAGATAGAAGAACTTTTTACACTTCCATAAGCCCGTCCATCGTATGGTCACAAAAGCAGCACTCACAAGCTGCGCACGTATAAGGTAAGTTATCTATGGGAATAATTCGGCTGGTTATTGCCGCACCTACCTCAGTGGTATGAGGTGATCTAACAAAAGGACCTCTGAGAGGCAAGCCAAAAACGGGATGAAGGCATATCTTCTAATGAGGAAGAAAACACGCCAGTAAGAAGACCCGCTCAGAAAACCCAATATGCCTTGATCTCATCACGCAATAGTATCGGGGACCGAAACCCAAAGCTTCTATAACCATAGCCAAGCGGACATTGTTGCGAAAGTGCTGCTGACCCCACGGTGTTACCCTAGTTATGTCTTAAAAGGTCCGCCAATTGGTCTGAGCTACAGAAGTTCCCAAGTGAGGGAAAAGTGAGCGCTCATACAGTTCTATAAAATCCTTCTTCAGAGACTCGCTTGCGTCTTGAAGGTGAGAAATCATCGTGGATAAAACTAATTCCTATTGCTAAGCCATGAAGGAGATTAAGAAAGAAAGGAGATCGATGGAAGTAAGATTACTGTGAGCGACAAGTAAAAGTTACGACTTATATAAAGGAAGGAGCTAGCGTAACCTAGAAGCCAACGGTATCTTGCCACTGAAGTTTTACCATCTTTCCATGATTTGGTTTTGGCACATATTTCTATAGGAGGCATTAAGAACTTTGAGATGAGGAGATAAAAGAAGTTCGTAGGCTAAGTCACCTACTTTCTTTGGTCCACAATATGTGGGGGATAACTACTTATACTCCCCTAGAGATAAAGAAATTCTTTTGGTCCGTATTCAAATGAAGACCATAACTGCTTCTTTGAATTCTTTGACTATCCTCTTCTTATCTGTATATTGTTTCTGTCGATCCTGTGGGCAGCGTTTATATCTTTATGAATTGCCTGTATCTGTTGCTCTAAGTCGCCAAGCATTTGACTGGTCATCTTGACCTAATCAATGGGTTGGACCTAGTTTAAGCAATCTTGTCCGAGACGGACCCTGATTAGATTGGTATGAAGGAATTGGTCTCTGAATTTGGGTTCTAGACTTCTCTGTGCCCTTTTCATGGTAGGAGTCGGGCAGTCTTTTAACTGATGACCAAAACCTTGGCATCCAAAACATCGGTTCTCACTTCTGAACTCATTGTTCTGAATCCTTAAAACAGGTGGGCTCCTGATAAGGTATTCTGGGGAAAGTGTCTTCCCTTTCTAAACAGAATCTTTCTTTTATTTTAGAGAGGGAAAGTGTCTTTCCTTTTTAAACAGAATCTTTCTTTTATTTTAGAGAGGGAATAATTTTAAGATCAGAAAGGGAGGTTCTTACTTCTGCATACCTCGAAGGCTGGGGAGGAATCTTACATTCTACCCCACTTAAAAAGTGCAAGATGTCCTCATCTCGTAAAGTAGAGGACAACTCTTTTTTCTTAAGATCCAATTTATTCTGGGGTTCCTTATATTCTGGTCAACCCAACAGAATACGGGGATAAATATCCCTTATATAGAACTCATCATTAAATAACAATTCATTTCAGATCCTATCATTCATATCTTTAACACAATAATGGTTCATTAGATCATTAAATATCCCTTATATAGAACTCATCATTAAATAACAAGTCATTTCAGATCCTATCATTCATATCTTTAACACGATAATGGTCCATTAGATCGAAAAAATTTTCTCTCTGAACATTCCTCCACGGAAATTTCAGTTAAGTAAGTTCTCAATTTGTCATCCCTTAACTTGATCTACCGTGTCAAGTGTTAATAGTAGCAATTTGATAGCACAATCCACTAATCTCATAGTGATTTACTGAAATCATTATCATCATTCCAGTTATGAATATCATCACAGGGACTCGTCCCAAACATCCACATTATGGTTTCGCTCATTATATTTTAACTAAATTTTAAAAATCATCATTTTTCAATCAGAATCCAAATCAATTCATCAATTCTCAAACAAAATTAAAAATCATATCAACCACATTTGAATCATCATCTGGATAGCATTAACGCTTATAATTTCAAGTCTTAGATTTACTCATATATACTGTCAGTAAAGAGTTGCGGTTATACTCTCGGTATATACGGGTAGTCACGGCCCTTGGAATTATAAGGTAAATACCATCATGTCTAGGCCTCAAGCAAGTCAGGGATTCTATATAATTGCGGTACTTCCATCTGAAGGCCAATTACCAAATTACGAATTTCAGTTTGAATATCAAATTGTATGAATTATATCACATAATTACAACCTTTTTGTGTTTCTTGAAAATTTTTTGACATATTTGTCTTCTCAGTTGATCTGTATTAGCCGAATTCGCTCTGATACCAACTGTGAGATCCCTGTCCCCATCGCGCAATGGATTCGGGGTACTAGCAGCAGAAGTAGCACTTCTTGCACGGGGCAGGGTCCCACACTCGGAGCCTCGCCCACACGGATATCCAGACAAGAGACTAATCCGTCGGTTTTTCCAAAACCAAACCCTGGAAAAACTTCCCTTATCCGGAATGCATGGGCGATTCCACCAGGATAACTTTTTACTCTAACGTAGTCAAGACCATTACTGATCAAGCTGATCCGACCGCAACTATAAAGATACTCGGTCAGATCAAGGAAGAAACTTGCACTTGGATCATTGGGATTTGTAAGTGTTGCTGTTGTGACCAAATGATGGACGGGCTTATGGAAGTGTAAAAAGCTCTTCTATCTTACTGTATATGTTCCAAGAATGAATAAAGTTAAAATCTTGTTCTTGTCTTGAGTCTTGCTCTCTTTGAGACTTTTCTTGGTGGTTAATCTTAATTAAAAAAATTTCTCTCAGTCTCATATTCGTGTATCTTGCCAAATTACTCCCAATTTGCGAGATGAGGACATCTCGCGTTTTTCAAGTGGGAGAGAATGTAAGATTCCTCCCCAGCCTCTCAAGATGTCCAGCATCTTCCCTTGTAATCAATCCCCTCTTCAGAAATATAAAAGATCTTGTCTCTACCTATTTTGACATAGAGAGAGAAAATATTCTAGAGAGAGAATATTCAGATTTTGAATATTTTTAGATAGAAAAATTTCTCATATTATTAAAATGAATTCCCCTAAAACAGAAATTCAAAAAGAACTTTCCCATGTGCAATTGAAATTTATTGGAACTGGGTATAAAGGACCTTAGCCTAAGGGTTTAGATTTTTTAAAATTTTTGGATTATGGTCCAATTAAGGTTCCTATGGGCCAATAGCATCAATCCATGTGTACGGAGGAGATAAATCCAATTTGTAAAAGAAGATACCCAAAAATGAGTAAATGCTCACATAAGATGAAGAGTTGACTATGTACAAGGTTTATTAGTAAGAAACTATGAGCAATATTAAAAATATGAGATATTTGATGAAGAGTTGAAAATGTACAAGGTTTATTAGTAAAAAACTATGAGCAATATCAAAAATATGAGATATTTTGGGTATAGTGATTCCATTTTGACACTTATGTAAGAAAGGGGAGTCCCTTAAAGGAGGTGCATACTTCACATGCTTGAATGAGTTTTAAACTCAAAAATCATGTGATATTTTTATCTCTCCTCTCTCTTGAACCAAACCAAATTAAAATGGAGCCAAACCGAATCAAAAAGGAACCAAACTAGATCCAAATCTAGTCTAAATTCAACCAAACTGAATTTGGAAAATTCTAGAATTCAGTTAGCTTTGGTTAGAGCTTCCCTCTCCTATAAATAGAACATGAGTCCTTTGAAAAAAATAGGAGAATTTTACTATACTAAAGTTATGCTGAAATAATGCTAATTTCTACTATTCTCTAAAATTCTCTCCAAATTGAAGAAATTGGAGCTTCCCTCTTTCTTCAATCCCCATTGGTGACTCCATCAACATGCTAAACCAATTGATTGGTTGGGGACCTCTACCGTGAACAAAGAATCAAGCAATTTGTAAGGTAATTAGTAAATTTTGATCATTTTCTATAATTTCTCAATGTTTCTCTCTTCTCAACCCCTCTCAAGCTTGAGAAGCTTAATTGGAATGGTTTTTGAATGCTATTGAAGTTAATTGATGAATGGTAGTACTTGAATTACATAAATTGATGAATTTTATTGAAGTTAATTGATGAAAGATAGTAAAGAATTACATAAATTTTCATTTATGCTTAATTCTAATGGTTTTTATGTAATTTCTCTCTCTCTCACTCAAAGAATGGTCATTCTCATGACCTTTTCTCAATCCAAGTGAAGCTTTTCATAAAGCTTTTCTCTAATTTAAGATTAATCTATGCTTGAGGCCAAATTAATGGCTTTTTTCTATGCTTTTAGTTTATGTATTTCTTGAATATTGATGATTCAATCGATTATGGATTAATGATCCAATTAGGGATCATTCTAATCATTTCCTTAATGATAAGCTTTATCCTTCAAAATAATTTGAGATTTATCAGTCATAGCAACGGAGCTATGGCAAAATTTTTATAAAAATTACACATAAAATAATTTCATTCAAAGCATGAAAAGAAGACTTCCTACCATATTCTAGGAATTATCATCCTAGATTATTTGAAAGAATTTTATTATAATCATGGAGAAATTGATTTTTATGTTATGCATAATTGATGATTATTTTATTGTAAAAGTGTTACTTTTATCATATTTTGATTTCATGCATAGAGGTATGCATAAAAGATTATTATTTTAATATAAAAGTGTTACTTTTATCATATTTGGATTTCATGCATAGAGGTATGCATAAAAGATTATTATTTTAATATAAAAGTGTTACTTTTATCATATTTGGATTTCATGCATAGAGGTATGCATAAAAGATTATTATTTTAATGTAAAAGTGTTACTTTTATCATAATTGGATTTCATGCATAGAGGTATGCATAAAAGATTATTATATTAATGTAAAAGTGTTACTTTTATCATATTTGGATTTCATGCATAGAGGTATGCATAAAAGTTAATTATTTTAATATAAAAGTGTTACTTTTATCATAATTGGATTTCATGCATAAAGGTGTGCATAAAAGTTTATTATTTTATTATAAAACTGTTACTTTTATCATATTTGGATTTCATACATAGAGGTATGCATAAAAGTTGATTATTTTATTATAAAAGTGTTACTTTTATCATATTTGGATTTCATGCATAGAGGTATGCATAAAAGTTGATTATTTTATTATAAAAGTGTTACTTTTATCATAATTGGATTTCATGCATAGAGGTATGCATAAAAGTTGATTATTTTATTGTAAAAGTGTTACTTTTATCATATTGGATTTCATGCAAAGAGGTATGCATAAAAGATATTCTTTTTATACTAAAAGTGTGATTTTCATCATAAATGGATTTTATGCATAACTTAGATGCATAAGAGAAATTCTTTTATTCTAAAAGTGTAATTCCTACCAAATTGAATTTATGCATAAGAAGATGCATAAAAGATTGATTTTTAATTCAAAGTGTCATTCTCATCTAAATTGAATTTATGTATAGGAAGATGCATAAAAGAATGGAATTTCAATTCAAAAGTGTTATTCTCATCCAAATTGAATTTATGCATAGGAAGATGCATAAAAGATGGATTTTTAATTCAAAAGTATCAATTCTCATCTAAATTGAGTTTATGCATAGGAAGATACATAAACTCAATTTAGGAAGATGCATAAAAGATGGATTTTTAATTCAAAAGTATCAATTCTCATCTAAATTGAGTTTATGCATAGGAAGATGCATAAAAGATTGAATTTTAATTCAAAAGTGTCATTTTCATTTAAAATGAATTTATGCATAGGAAGATGCATAAAAGATTGATTTTTATGCATAGGAAGATGCATAAAAGATTGATTTTTATTTCGAAAGTGTTAGTCTCCTTAAATGGAATTTATGCATAAATAAATATGTAGAGAAATCTTATATCAAATATAAGAATTCTCTTGTATTCTATAAATAGATATTTGAAGTGATAGGATGTGATAAGAGGTGTATGAGATGTGATAAGATGTGATAAGAAGTGTATGGGACGCATATGAGATGTGATAGGATGTGATAAGATGTGTATGAGATGTGATAGGATGTGATAAGAGGTGTATGAGATGTGATAAGATGTGATAAGATACATATGAGATGAGTTAGGATGTGATAAGATGAGTCAAGATGTGATAAGATGTGTATGGGATGAGGTTAGAAGTGTATGTGATGGGATAAGATCTATATGGGTTGTGATAGGGTAAGAATGGATGTGATGTAAAAGAATAGATGTGAAGGCGTATGGGGTTATGTGAATGGGAATGTGGAAATGGATGTATGGATGTGAATGTGGATGTAGATGTGGATGTATGAATGTGGATGTGTATGTATGAATGCAGATATGGATTGGATGTATGATGTGGATGTATGTACATGGATGTGTATGTAGAATAATGAATGTGAATGTGTATGTGAAATAATGTGTCGTCGACATGAGTGAATGGATGAGAATGAGTACACATATGAATGGAATATGGAATAAGTAATGTGAACTAAGGAGGGATAATGTGGAAAGACGAGAGTTTAATATAGAAACTGTATTTTATGAACTGTTTGTAAATGACTATTTTATGTCAAGAATGTTGGGGAAGCATTTTGACCGTCTTATGGATTAAGGTAGACCTAACTGATAAAGTTGCAACTGCTGAGACGGAGAGTCAATGGAGGACGTCTCGCGTAGCAAGGTCGGCCGAGGACTTGACTAGCCTCGGTTCGATTTAAATGGTGAGCTTTCGGTACGGTGGATTAGGGACCAAGGAAGCGGCCTATGAGTGAAGCGCTAGGTCACCTGCGAAGGATCCTAGAGGGTGCTGACCATACGGTGCTCGGGCTCTGGGTCGCCGAAGATACCCACACGTGCGTCGTGGAAGATATTGGAACAAGGAATAAGAGTTGTTTTCTGAAACCGGGCATGGATCTGGTTGATTGACCTTGCTGTTGGTCCTCAACGGATGAGTCCATGGCTCATTTATATGGATCTGTGGGTCAATCTTGCTGATCTTCCACGAAGATTCCATTCTGTTATATGAATATATTGCTAGTTACTATGAGCTAGGAACTATGGAAAAAGCCCCTGAGTGAACAGGTGGTGAGCGTTCTGGTTACCAATGATGCCATAAGTACATATATGAATAAATGACTGGAAATAAGGATTCAAATAGAGACTTTGAGGATTGTCATCAGGTGACATAATGGTTTCATTAAAGGATTGTTTTAAAGTTTGCTGATGCTGAGAAAAAGGCGATTTCATATTGGTGGGTGTGTAAGTGGTGTGACTAGTTTTATGTTTGCATGAACTTCCGACTAGGGGGCCTTGGAACTCTTTTCCTTGGTACCCGCCGGGACAAAACCTAACCAAATTCCTAATTGGATCGCATGACTACAGTGGTTGGGTGGTTGGCTAACCCATGGGACTAGATGGGGTTAGCTAGGCTGGACTGATGGATCCGTAAATCGAGACTCAATTTCTGTTATTACGATAGATAAAGTAAATCCTGGATAGTAATTGTTCTATGGATAGGAATCAACGGCTGTGTCTCTTGATGGGGAAAAAAGCGTTGATCCCAATGATCCAAGTGCAAGTTTCTTCCTTGATATGACCGAGTATCTTTATAGTTGCGGTCGGATCAGCTTGATCAGTAATGGTCTTGACTACGTTAGAGTAAAAAGTTATCCTGGTGGAATCGCCCGTGCTTTCCGGATAAGGAAAGTTTTTCAAGGGTTTGGTTTTGGAAAAACCGACGGATTAGTCTCTTGTCCGAATATCCATGGGCGAGGCCCCGAGTGTGGGACCTTGCCCCGCGCAAGAAGTGCTACTTCCGCTGCTAGTACCCCGAATCCATTGCGCGGTGGGGACAGGGATCTCACAGTTGGTATCAGAGCGAATTCGGCTAATAAAGATCAACTGAGAAGACAAATATGTCAAAAATTTATCAAGAAACACAAAGAGGTTGTAATTGTGTGTGATATAATTCATACAATTTGATATTCAAACTGAAATTCGTAATTTTGTAATTGGTCTTCAAATGGAAGTACCGCAATTATGAATCCCTGACTTGTTTCAGGCCTAGACATGATGGTATTTACCTTATAATTCCAAGGGCCATGACTACCCGTATATACCGAGAGTATAACTGCAGCTCTTTACTGATAGTATATATGAGTAAATCTAAGACTTGAAATTATAAGCGTTAATGCTATCCAGATGATGATTTCGAATGTGGTTGATATGATTTTTAATTTTGTTTGAGAATTGATGAATTGATTTGGATTCTGATTGAAAAATGATGATTTTTGAAATTTAGTTGAAATATAATGAGCGAAACCACAATGTGGATGTTTGGGACGAGTCCCTGTGATGATATTCATAACTGGAATGATGATAATGATTTCAGCAAATCACTATGAGATTAGTGGATTGTGCTGTCAAATTGCTATTGTTAACACTTGACACGGTAGATCAAGTTAAGGGATGACAAATTGAGAACTTACTTAACTGAAATTTCCGTGGAGGAATGTTTAGAGAGAAAATTTTTCGATCTAATGGACCATCTCGGACAAGATTGCTTAAACTAGGTCCAACCCATTGATTAGGGTCGAGATGACCACTCAAATGCTTGGCGACTTAGAGCAACAGATGCAGGCAATTCATAAAGATATAAACGCTGCCCAGGATCGACAGAAACAATATACAGATAAGAAGAGGACAGTCAGAGAATTCAAAGAAGCAGTTATGGTCTTCATTTGAATACGGACCATAAGAATTTCTTTATCTCTAGGGGAGTATAAGTAGTTATCCCCCAGATATTGTGGACCAAAGAAAGTAGGTGACTTAGCTTATGAACTTCTTTTATCTCCTCATCTCAAAGTTCTTAATGCCTCCTATAGAAATATGTGCCAAAACCAAATCATGGAAAGACGGTAAAACTTCAGTGGCAAGATACCGTTGGCTGCTAGGTTACGCTAGCTCCTTCCTTTATATAAGTCGTAACTTCTACTTGTCGCTCTCACAGTATTCTTACTTCCATCGATATCCTTTCTTTCTTAATCTCCTTCATGGCTTGGCAACAGGAATTTGTTTTATCCATGATGATTTCTCACCTTCAAGATGCAAGCGAGTCTATGAAGTAGGATTTTATAGAACTGTATGAGCGCTCACTTTTCCCTCACTTGGGAACTTCTGTAGCTCAGACCAAATGGCGGACCTATCAAGACATAACTAGGGTAACACCGTGGGGTCAGCAGCACTTTCGCAACAATGTCCGCTTGGCTATGGTTATAGAAGCTTTGGGTTTGGGTCCCCAATACTATTGCGTGATGAGATCAAGGCATATTGGGTTTTCTGAGCGGGTCTTCTTACTGGCGTGTTTTCTTCCTCATCAGATGATATGCCTTTACCCCGTTTTTGGCTTGCCTCTCAGAGGTCCTTTTGTTAGATCACCTCATACCACTGAGGTAGGTGCGGCAATAACCAGCCCAATTATTCCCATAGATGAGTTACCTTATACGTGCGCAGCTTATGAGTGCTGCGTTTGTGACCATATGATGGACGGGCTTATGGAAGTGTAAAAAGTTCTTCTATGTTACTGTATATGTTCCAAGAATGAATAAAGTTGAAATCTTGTTCTTGTCTTGAGTCTTGCTCTCTTTGAGAATTTTCTTGGTGAATTAAAAAAAATTCTCTCAGTCTCATATTTGTGTATCTTGCGAAATCACCCCCAGTTTGCGAGATGAGGGCATCTCACGTTTTTCAAGTGGGAGAGAATGTAAGATTCCTCCCCAGCCTCTCAAAGAATTACATAAATTTTCATTTATGCTTAATTCTAATGGTTTTTATGTAATTTCTCTCTCTCTCACTCAAAGAATGGTCATTCTCATGACCTATTCTCAATCCAAGTGAAGCTTTTCATAAAGCTTTTCCCTAATTTAAGATTAATCTATGCTTGAGGCCAAATTAATGACTTTTTTCTATGCTTTTAGTTTATGTATTTCTTGAATATTGATTATTCAATCCATTATGGGTTAATGATCCATATAGGGATCATTCTAATCATTCCCTTAATGATAAGCTTTATCCTTCAAAATAATTTGAGATTTATCAGCAGTCATAGCAGCGGAGCTATGTCAAAATTTTTATAAAAATTACACATAAAATAATTTCATTCAAAGCATGAAAAGAGGACTTCCTACCATATTCTAGGAATTATCATCCTAGATTAATTGAAAGAATTTTATTATAATCATAGAGAAATTGATTTTTATGTTATGCATAATTGATGATTATTTTATTGTAAAAGTGTTACTTTTATCATATTTGGATTTCATGCATAGAGGTATGCATAAAAGATTTTTATTTTAATATAAAAATGTTACTTTTATCATATTTGGATTTCATGAATAGAGGTATGCATAAAAGATTATTATTTTAATATAAAAGTGTTACTTTTATCGTATTTGGATTTCATGCATAGAGTCATGCATAAAAGATTATTATTTTAATGTAAAAGTGTTACTTTTATCATAATTGGATTTCAGGCATAGAGGTATGCATAAAAGATTATTATATTAATGTAAAAGTGTTACTTTTATCATAATTGGATTTCATGCATAGAGGTATGCATACAAGTTGATTATTTTATTATAAAAGTATTACTTTTATCATATTTGGATTTCATGCATAGAGGTATGCATAAAAGTTGATTATTTTAGTGTAAAAGTGTTACTTTTATCATAATTGGACTTCATGCATAAAGGTATGCATAAAAGTTGATTATTTTATTGTAAAAGTGTTACTTTTATCATATTGGATTTCATGCAAAGAGGTATGCATAAAAGATATTCTTTTTATACTAAAAGTGTGATTTTCATCATAAATGAATTTTATGCAAAACTTAGATGCATAAGAGAAATTCTTTTATTCTAAAAGTGTAATTCCTACCAAATTGAATTTATGCATAAGAAGATGCATAAAAGATTGATTTTTAATTCAAAGTGTCATTCTCATCTAAATTGAATTTATGTATAGGAAGATGCATAAAAGAATGGAATTTCAATTCAAAAGTGTTATTCTCATCCAAATTGAATTTATGCATAGGAAGATGCATAAAAGATGGATTTTTAATTCAAAAGTATCAATTCTCATCTAAATTGAGTTTATGCATAGGAAGATGCATAACAGATTGAATTTTAATTCAAAAGTGTCATTTTCATTTAAAATGAATTTATGCATAGGAAGATGCATAAAAGATTGATTTTTATTTCGAAAGTGTTAGTCTCCTTAAATGGAATTTATGCATAAATAAATGTGTAGAGAAATCTTATATCAAATATAAGAATTCTCTTGTATTCTATAAATAGATATTTGAAGTGATAGGATGTGATAAGAGGTGTATGAGATGTGATAAGATGTGATAAGAAGTGTATGGGACGCATATGAGATGTGATAGGATGTGATAAGATGTGTATGAGATGTGATAGGATGTAATAAGAGGTGTATGAGATGTGATAAGATTTTATAAGATGCATATAAGATGAGTTAGGATGTGATAAGATGAGTCAAGATGTGATAAGATGTGTATGGGATGAGGTAAGAAGTGTATTTGATGGGATAAGATGTATATGGGTTGTGATAGGGTAAGAATGGATGTGATGTAAAAGAAGAAGGCATATGGGGTTATATGAATGCGAATGTGGAAATGGATGTATGGATGTGAATGTGGATGTAGATGTGGATGTATAAATGTGGATGTAGATGTGGATGTATGAATGTGGATGTGTATGTATGAATGCAGATATGGATTGGATGTATGATGTGGATGTACGTACATGGATGTGTATGTAGAGTAATGAATGTGAATGTGTATATGAAATAATGTGTCGTCGACATGAGTGAATGGATGAGAATGAGTACACATATGATGTGGATGTACGTACATGGATGTGTATGTAGAATAATGAATGTGAATGTGTATGTGAAATAATGTGTCGTCGACATGAGTGAATGGATGAGAATGAGTACACATATGAATGGAATATGGAATAAGTAATCTGAACTGAGGAGGGATAATGTGGAAAGACGAGAGTTTGAAATAAAAACTGTATTTTATGAACTGTTTGTAAATGACTGTTTTATGTCAAGAATGCTGGGGAAGCATTTTGACCGTCTTATGGATTAAGGTAGACCTAACTGATAAAGTTGCAACTGCTGAGACGGAGAGTCAATGGAGGACATCTCGCGTAGCAAGGTCGGCCGAGGTCTTGACCAGCCTCGGTTCGATTTAAATGGTGAGCTTCCGGTACGGTGGATTAGGGACCAAGGAAAAGCGGCCTATGAGTGAAGCGCTAGGTCACCTGCGAAGGATCCTAGAGGTTGCTGACCATCCAGTGCTCGGGCTCTGGGTCGCCGAAGATACCCACACGTGCGTCGTGGAAGATATTAGAAAAAAGAATAAGAGTTGTTTTTTGAAACCGGGCATGGATCTGGTTGATTGACCTTGCTGGTCCTCTCAACGGATGAGTCCATGGCTCATTTATATGGATTTGTGGGTCAATCTTGATGATCTTCCACGGAGATTCCATTCTGTTATATGAATATATTGCTAGTTACTATGAGCTAGGAACTATGGAAAAGGCCCCTGATTGAACAAGTGGTGAGCGTTCTGGCGCCAATGATGCCATAAGTACACCGATGAATGAATGACTGGAAATAAGGATTCAACTAGAGACTTTGAGGATTGTCATCAGTGACATAATGGTTTCATTAAAGGATTGTTTAAAGTTAGCTGATGCTGAGAAAAAGGCGATTTCATATTGGGTGTGTAAGTAGTGTGACTAGTTTTATGTTTGCATGAACTTCTGGCTAGGGGGCCTTGGAACACTTTTCCTTGGTACCCGGGACAAAACCTAACAAAATTCCTAATTGGATCGCATCACTACAGTGGTTGGGTGGTTGGCTAACCCATGGGATTAGATGGGGTTAGGCTGGACTGATGGATGTGTAAATCGAGACTCATTTTCTGTTTTATTACGATAGATAAAGTAAATCCTGAATAGTAATTGTTCTATGGATACGAATCAACGGCTGTGCCTCTTGATGGGAAAAAAAGCGTTGATCCCAATGATCCAAGTGCAAGTTTCTTCCTTGATCTGACCGAGTATCTTTATAGTTGAGGTCGGATCAGCTTGATCAGTAATGGTCTTGACTACGTTAGAGTAAAAAGTTATCCTGGTGGAATCGCCCGTACTTTTCGGATAACGGAAGTTTTTCAAGGGTTTGAAAAACCGACGAATTAGTCTCTTGTCCGGATATCTGTGGGCAAGGCCCCGAGTGTGGGACCGTGCCCTGCGCAAGAAGTGCTACTTCCACTGCTAGTACCCCGAATCCGTTGCGCGGTGGGGACAGGGATCTCACACTTGGTATCAGAGCGAATTTGGCTAATAAAGATCAACTGAGAAGACAAATATGTCAAAAATTTATCAAGAAACACAAAAAGGTTGTAATTGTGTGATATAATTCATACAATTTGATATTCAAACTGAAATTCGTAATTTGGTAATTGGATTATTATATTAATGTAAAAGTGTTACTTTTATCATAATTGGATTTCATGCATAGAGGTATGCATAAAAGTTGATTATTTTAATATAAAAGTGTTACTTTTATCATAATTGGATTTCATGCATAGAGGTATGCATAAAAGTTGATTATTTTATTATAAAAGTGTTACTTTTATCATATTTGGATTTCATGCATAGAGGTATGCATAAAAGTTGATTATTTTATTGTAAAAGTGTTTCTTTTTTCATATTTGGATTTCATGCAAAGAGGTATGCATAAAAGTTTATTATTTTATTAGAAAAGTGTTACTTTTATCATAATTGGATTTCATGCATAGAGGTATGCATAAAAGTTGATTATTTTATTGTAAAAGTGTTACTTTTATCATATTGGATTTCATGCAAAGAGGTATGCACATAAAAGATATTCTTTTTATACTAAAAGTGTGATTTTCATCATAAATGAATTTTGTGCATAACTTAGATGCATAAGAGAAATTCTTTTATTCTAAAAGTGTAATTCCTATCAAATTGAATTTATGCATAAGAAGATGCATAAAAGATTGATTTTTAATTCAAAGTGTCATTCTCATCTAAATTGAATTTATGTATAGGAAGATGCATAAAAGAATGGAATTTCAATTCAAAAGTGTTATTCTCATCCAAATTGAATTTATGCATAGGAAGATGCATAAAAGATGGATTTTTAATTCAAAAGTATCAATTCTCATCTAAATTGAGTTTATGCATAGGAAGATGCATAAAAGATGGATTTTTAATTCAAAAGTATCAATTCTCATCTAAATTGAGTTTATGCATAGGAAGATGCATAAAAGATTGAATTTTAACTCAAAAGTGTCATTTTCATTTAAAATGAATTTATGCATGAGGATGCATAAAAGATTGATTTTTATTTCAAAAGTGTTAGTCTCCTTAAATGGAATTTATGCATAAATAAATGTGTAGAGAAATCTTATATCAAATATAAGAATTCTCTTGTATTCTATAAATAGATATTTGAAGTGATAGGATATGATAAGAGGTGTATGAGATGTGATAAGAAGTATATGGGACGCATATGAGATGTGACAGGATGTGATAAGATGTGTATGAGATGTGATAGGATGTGATAAGAGGTGTATGAGATGTGATAAGTTGTGATAAGATGCATATGAGATGAGTTAGGATGTGATAAGATAAGTCAAGATGTGATAAGATGTGTATTGGATGAGGTAAGAAGTGTATGTGATGGGATAAGATGTATATGGGTTGTGATAGGGTAAGATTGGATGTGATGTAAAAGAATAGATGTGAAGGCATATGGGGTTATATGAATGGGAATGTGGAAATGGATGTATGGATGTGAATGTGGATGTAGATGTGGATGTATGAATGTGGATGTGTATGTATGAATGCAGATATGGATTGGATGTATGATGTGGATGTACGTACATGGATGTGTATGTAGAATAATGAATGTGAATGTGTATGTGAAATAATGTGTCGTCAACATGAGTGAATGGATGAGAATGAGTACACATATGAATGGAATATGGAGTAAGTAATGTGAATTGAGGAGGGATAATGTGGAAAGACGAGAGTTTGATATAGAAACTGTATTTTATGAATTGTTTATAAATGACTGTTTTATGTCAAGAATGCTGGGGAAGCATTTTGACCGTCTTATGGATTAAGGTAGACCTAACTGATAAAGTTGCAACTGCTGAGACGGAGAGTCAATGGAGGACGTCTCGCGTAGCAAGGTCGGCCGAGGTCTTGACCAGCCTCGGTTTAAATGGTGAGCTTCCGGTACGGTGGATTAGGGACCAAGGAAGCGGCCTATGAGTGAAGCGCTAGGTCACCTGCGAAGGATCCTAGAGGGTGCTAACCATACGGTGCTCGGGCTCTGGGTCGCCGAACATACCGACACGTGCGTCGTGGAAGATATTGGAACAAGGAATAAGAGTTGTTTTCTGAAACCGGGCATGGATCTGGTTGATTGACCTTGCTGGTCCTCAACGGATGAGTCCATGGCTCATTTATATGGATCTGTGGGTCAAGCTTGCTGATCTTCCACGGAGATTCCATTCTGTTATATGAATATATTGCTAGTTACTATGAGCTAGGAACTATCGAAAAGGCCCCTGAACAGGTGGTGAGAGTTCTGGTTGCCAATGATGCCATAAGTACACCGATGAATGAATGACTGGAAATAAGGATTCAACTAAAGACTTTGAGGATTGTCATCAGTGACATAATGGTTTCATTAAAGGATTGTTTTAAAGTTAGCTGATGCTGAGAAAAAGGCGATTTCATATTGGGTGTGTAAGTGGTGTGACTAGTTTTATGTTTGCATGAACTTCCGGCTAGGGGGCCTTGGAACTCTTTTCCTTGGTACCCGGGACAAAATCTAATCAAATTCCTAATTGGATCGCATCACTACAGTGGTTGGGTGGTTGGCTAACCCATGGGACTGGATGGGGTTGGGCTAGACTGATGGATCCGTAAATCGAGACTCAATTTCTGTTATTACGATAGACATTAGGAACTCAATGGAGTCTTCTTGGGCCCTTTTATTTGGCAGTTTAAGGGAGTCAAACCTTTTCTCTTAAGAAGAAACGTTTTCTAATTTAAAGCTTCAAAACGGCTACTTTATTCGAATTTGAATTTTGGGGGGAAAATAAAATTTAAAATCTAGCGGATAAAACCATATCATGTAACATATCTATGGAAAGCTCTTGATGCATAGATCACGGATCTGTAATCTCCGCTCAAATCGGAGCTTGTATGTAGAAGTTATGGAGGTCCGAAAATTATAAAATTGCCCCCCTTTTTGGGGAGAAAAGTGCACCCTTTGACCACTCTTACACCTCTCTTACAAACCCATGGTTTTTGCTTACATGGCGGGCTCCTATTTGTCAAAAAGTTAAACGTTTCCATAATCTCATGGCAAATTAAAGGGCCCAAAAAGACTCCATTGAGTTCCTAATGTAAAGTAAATCCTGGATAGTAATTGTTCTATGGATACGAATCAACGGCTGTGCCTCTTCACTACAAGGGATCGGCGGGCTCATACCCGCGCTCCTAGCCGCTAAAAATGACTTGTGAAAAAAAGTAGTGGACCCGTGTATCAGCGCGTGTATCATCGCGGCCAGAGACATGCGTGTAAAAGCGCGTGTATAGGACGTTTCAGACGCGCTCATACACGGGTGTATACACGCATTCTGTTCATTTCAAATGTACTCAGACGCGTTGATACATGCGTCTATACACGTGTTTTTTTAATTTAGATGCGCTTATACACGCGTAATTGTTAGTGTTGACGCGTTTATACACGCGTATTTTACAGAGTATCCGCGTATATACACGCTATTTTTAGCAGTTTTGACGCATTTATACACGCGAACAGAGAGCAAAAAAAAAAATCCAGAGAGTGCTATTTGGTGCCTGAATACTGTTCCAGCATTCCAACACCCAATAACACTCTCTGGATTTTTTTTTGTGCATTAGACCATCCACGAAGAACATATGCACGAGGGAAATTAAGACAAGAACGACATGAATGCATACATTGTCAATACACGATTCAAGACAGACATGAATGTAATACTATCGATTCATAATTCAATATTACTATCAAAATTTCACACATATATACAAGGGAGTCCATATCTCGAAGTAGCCCATGGCTTCAGTTTACAAAAAAAAATATACAACCACATCCTCAATATGGAATGTGATACTATAAGTCTGAGTACTACTCAGACCCCAGATGATGACTCGGTGCTCCCTCCATGCTCAGATGAGCTCACATCGGTCGGAATGTCCGATGAGTAGTGCTCACGTCCACCCTCTGCTGGCGGCGGGTGGATCATCAGCAGCTTGTGCCTGTTCAAGTAATATATAGTATATAAGTGTATATATATGTAATTCAATAAACCAAAATCATTCGTTTAGAATTTTCAAGTACCTGTCGACCGTATGGTCTCATGGCCATCTCAAACTGCGCGTCCGTAATATGTCCCTCAGCTCTGAAGATGGCCCACGTGTCACGTCTGCTATGCCGACGAGCATACGCAGTATCGTGGGTTGTGGGCTTCCTCCCCGTAACCCGTCGTCGCTGTATCATAATTAACACAATTTGTAAGATTAAAACAATCATAGAATCAATGAATTAAGTAAACAATCAAATAAAGTGGCAAGATACTTACGAACTCTACCTCCCATGACTCGACGCCGCTAGATCCGAAATGCGAAGATCCAATGGTCTCCATCTGGATCCGTCGTGCCTCCACATGCTGCGTGCTCTTCACGCCACCCTCTGCTCGTTTCTTTGCCTCCTTCCACTCGCGTTTGTGTGCAGTGGTGGCAGGTTTCTCGGCAGGATAGCCACCCACCGCCGCAGCTACATTTAGCCGGTCATCGTACACGAGTTTTTTAAGGTGAGATCTTTTATTACTTAAGATCTCCCTTATTCGCGTCCTTCCCCATACATCCGAGAATGTAGCATGTGGGGGATTGGGGTACCGACTATGTACAGCCTCTATCACCTCCCCAACTAATCGGCTATTTTGATCTTTAAATTTAATAAAACAATTTCTATATGAGTTTGATACTACCCCATGCATGTACTCCATTACCTCCCTCCCCCTCGCATCCATCACTATCCCGCCCCTATCCGTCACATCATAGCAGACCACTCTCTCCACCTCTCTCATCTCCTCCTCTTCCGAGCTGTCTCCTCTAACTCTTCTCCCTCTATCTCCTCTCTCACCGCGTGCCCTACTACCTCCCCCACCTCCCCCACCTCCCCCACCAAAGCACCCGCCGCCGCATCCTCCACTCCCACTCTTCCTACTGCTGGAGTCACGACTGGGGGATTGTCTACGTGACGGTGGCTGTGAGCCCTGACGTGACGGTGGCTCTGAGCCCTGACGTGACGGTGGCTCTGAGGGAGCACGTGATGGTGGCTGTGAGGGTGTGCGTGAGTGTGTCTAGGATGAGGTATGTCTCCTCGGTGGACGTGGAAGAGGAGAAGCTGCATGCCGTCTCATCGGACTTGTAGGCATAGACGGCACTGGAGTGCCCTGGATACTCGCGGTAGGGGTATAGACACCAGGCAGGGAAGGAGGGGGATGGGCATACATATACTCTGTAAGCTCAACTGGACAGGATGGCGCCCAAAATGATTCAGCATCTCCATCAGCCAATTGCTGTACGCAAATGGATTGGATGAAGAACCTGGAATATCCATAAAGAACCTGCAAAAATAATCCTCATGTACATCATGGACTGTCTCTTGACTCACACAAATATCATCATTCAAGTCAATTGTGTTGCCTGTAAACCATAGAAACAGGAAACGCAGTCTCGTGTATACACCCGTGTAGAAACGCGTGTATAAACTCGTGAAAAAACGCGTGTATACACCCGTCCAGAAACGCGTGTATATCCGCGTGAACATACTCTGCAGACAGGATACACGCGCTTTTACACGCGTTCCTACACGCGACCTGCGCAAAAAAAAAAATTCAAAGGGACTGACCTCCGACAAAGTGTCCTTATAAAAGGTCCACTGTCGCCCCTATCAGAATCATTCACCCAATCGTGTGCACAGAAGCAAAAGGACGGAGACAAACCCAAAAAGCAAAGAGAAAATAGCATAAACAAATCTGAGGAAGGAGACAAGGCAAAGGACAAACTGACTCACCTCTAAACAAGTGAGTCTTCTTTCTTGCTCGGTTTCCTCCCCCGTGTGCTCCTTCTCTGCTCCCTCCTTGCACTTAGGTTTCGTTTCTGTTGGAAGAGGCAAAAACGAAAGCAGTGTTGATATGTTAGTTCAAAATCTTTATTTGGGAAAGGCGGGCTATTTTTAGTTTAAACAGACCGTCGCATTTATAGTTGCGTTTATAAACGCGTGTATCTTTGCGTGTATGATAATTTAGCCGCGTTTATACACGCGTTTTGCAGGAATTACCCGCGTTAATACACGCGGTCTTTAGGAAATAGCCGCATTAATACACGCAATTTTTAAGAAATAGCCGCATCAATACACGCGATTTTTATACTTTCATTGAAAACATATTATGATTTTGTGTTTTTTGGATTATACATAGGATGTCATCAACCTCTTCAAGCAATTCTGGGGAAGATGAGACAATGCGTCATCGTAATCGCGATGTGTGGTTGGGACAACGGATCAAATGTATGTGTAATCGATGTCAAGGATGCATTGTACGAGCACGTCGAATTACCTTGAATCATATCTCCATGTATGGAGAATGGAATCAAACAGGTTTAGAGGTGAGTAGATGTAAATTGATGGTATTCAAATGACTCATGGTATCCAAATTAAATTAATAGAGTTGTAATATATAAACTCTAATTGAACCAGGATACAGTACCACACCCTAACATGGTGCCCTACCCGCGACGAGAGCACGCAAAGCGTCGACGAGATGATGCTGGAGCTTCGAGATCTATTGTCAGAGATGAGTGGGAAAGGGATGACAATAGCCCTGCACCCCACGAAGTTGTGGAAGAGGAGGTGCTTGATGATATGGTGCGGAATCTTTTTAAGGATGATCCCAAAGGTATGGACGACGATGATATGGAACAAGAGCATCTTTACAAGGCTTCATCGACACCGGTGTTTGAAGGGTGCACATTCTCTGTTTTACGTGCTTCACTTGAACTACTCAATATACAAACAGTTTATGGATGGAGCAATGCAAGTCTTGACGCATTATTGAAGTAAGCATTCTAACTTACAAATTTGAATTAGTGGTTTAAGGTTTAAGATTTAAGACTAATTATAATTGATGATATTGAATGCAGGCTATTATCAAACATGCTTCCAAAGGAAAATAGACTACCCACCTCAAGAGACATAGCGAGGCGCTATGTGACATCTCTTGGAGGATTGGATTATGATCGCATACATGCATGCGTCAATGATTGCATTCTCTTTCGTGGGATGCATAAGGAGGCTCGACATTGTCCCACTTGTGGTGAAGCAAGGTATAGAACAGATATGAAGAGTTTTGATGTACCTCGTAAAGTCTTGCAACACTTTCCTATAATTCCTCGCATCAAACACATGTTCAAGTGCAAATCCATAGCAGAGCTCATGTCATGGCATTCCTCACATCGATCGGATGATGGCATGTGGAGAACTCCCGCAGACACTCCTGCTTGTTGGAAGCATATTGAAGATGAGTGGCCCAGCTTTAAAACAGAGCCCAGAAACTTGAGACTTGGCCTAGGTATGGATGGAGTGAATCCATTTGGTTTCAAAAGCACCGCATACAGCGTGTGGCCAGTTGTGTTGGTGAATTACAACCTTCCACCATCAATGGCGATCAAGAAGGGACATCTTATGTTATCTCTTCTAATTCCAGGGAAACATAAAGTCAAGCATATGGATGTTTATCTTGAACCGTTGATTGATGAGTTGGAGGAACTATGGAGAGGTGTTGCGGTGGTGGACATTAGTAGGCCTCCCTCCTCTCGACACTTCGACTTAAAAGCAGTGTTGATGTGGACAATGCATGACTTTCCAGGATATAGCAATTGTTTTGGTAAGAATTCTAATTACCTCCCTACTCTAATACTATTGGCTATATATATTAATGCAATCTTGTGTATTTCTCTTTTCATCAATTCTTTGTGTTTGAAAATGCTTGCCTTCACACCATATCGCATTGAACATAGTGCACTGGACCAAAATAGAAGCAATATTTGTGTAAGCAATGTGAATAAATATTAAAAGCAAATCACTTATAACTAATGCAAAACATTAGTTCTATGTACCTTTAACATGCATCCTCGTGCATACTCCCATTCTTCCGCCGTGATATGCAGCCCCTCGTCGCTCTCTGCTCTCTCCATTTCCTCATGCAACCAATCAACATGGATATCATTCGAAAGTGTTGCTAGATGCTTAGGGTACGCCTTCGGAGAGCCATGTTGCCTCCGAAAGAGAGCTCTTTCTGCTTTGTAAGATTCTCCCCCAGCCTTCGAGGTATACAGGAGTAAGAATCTCCCTTTCTGATCTTATAATTATTCTCTCTCTAAAATAAAAGAAAGATTCTGTTTAAAAAAGGAAGAACCTTTTCCCTGAATACTTCTCAAGAGTCCCACCTGTTTTAAGATTCAGAACAATGAGTTCAGAAGTGAGAATCGATGTTTTGGATATCAAGGTTTTGGTCTTCATTCGAGTACGGCCCAAAAGAAGTTCTTTATCTCTTGGGAAGTATAAGAAGTTATCTCCCAGATATTGTGGACCAAAGAAAGTAGGTGATTTAGCTTACGAACTTCTTTTATCTCCTCATCTCAAAGTTCTAAATGCCTTCTACAGAAAAATATGCCAAACCCAAATCATGGAAAGACGGTAAAACTTCAGTGGCAAGTTACCGTTGGCTTCTAAGTTACGCTAGCTCCTTCCTTTATATAAGTCGTAACTTTTACTTGTCATTCACAGTAATCTTACTCCCATCGATCTCCTTTCTTTCTTAATCTCCTTCATGGCTTGGCAACAAGAATTAGTTTTATCCATAATGATTCCTCACCTTCAAGACGCAGGTGAGTCTGTGAAGAAGGATTTTATAGAACAGTATGAGCGCTCACTTTTTCCTCACCTAGGAACTTCTGTAGCGCAGACCAAATGGCGGACTTATCAAGACATAACTAGGGTAACACCCTGGGGTCAGCAGCACTTTCGTAACAATGTCCGCTTGGCCATGGTTATCGAAGCTTTGGGTTTGGGTCCCCGATACTACTTCGTCATGAGATCAAGGCATCCTGGGTTTTCTGAGCGGGTCTTCTTACTGGCGTGTTTTCTTCCTCATGAGAAGATATGCCTTTACCCCGTTTTTGGCTTGCCTCTCAGAGGTCCTTTTGTTAGAACACCTCATACCACTGAGATAGGCGCAGCAATAACCCACAGAATCATTCCCATAGATGAGTTACCTTATACTTGTGCAGCTTGTGAGGACTGCTTTTGTGACCATATGATGGACGGGCTTATGGAAGTGTAAAGAGTTCCTCTATCTTTACTGTATAAGTTCCGAGAATGAATAAAGTTTAAATCTTGTTCGTATTTTGAATCTTGCTCTCTTTAAGACTTATCTTGGTGGTTAATCTTGATTAAAATTTTTCTCTAAGTCTCATATTCGTGAATCTTGCGAAATTATCACAAGTTGCGAGATGAGGACATCTCGAGTTTTTTAAGTGGGGTAGAATGTAAGATTCCTCCCCCATCCCCTTTTTGATGTCTAGTATCTTCCCCTGTAATCAACCCCTCTTCAGAAATATAAAGACCTTGTTTCTAACTATTTTAGCCTAGAGAGAGAAAATATTCTAGAGAGAGAATATTCAGATTTTGAATATTTTTGGATAGAAAAATATCTCTTATAATTCAGATGAGTTCCCCTGAAACAGAAATTCAAAAAGAATTTTCCAATGTGCAATTGGAATTAATTGGAAATAGGTATAAAGAACCTTAGTCTAAGGGTCTAGATTTTCAGAAATCTTTAGACTATGGTCCAATTAAGGTTCCTATGGGCCAATAGCATCAATCCATGTGTAGGGAAGAGATAAATCCAAATTTGTAAAAAGAAGATACCAAAAAATGAGTAAATGCTCACATAAGGTGAAGAGTTGAAAATATACAAGGTTTATTAGTAAAAAAACTATGAGCAATATTAAAATGATTCCATTATGACACATATGTAAGGAAGGGGAATTCTTTAAAGGAGGTGCATATTTCACATAAGATGAAGAGTTGAAAATGTACAAGGTTTATTAGTAAAAAAACTATGAGCAATATTAAAATGATTCCATTATGACACATATGTAAGGAAGAGGAGTTCTTTAAAGGAGGTGCATATTTCACATAAGATGAAGAGTTGAAAATGTACAAGGTTTATTAGTAAAAAACTATGAGCAATATTAAAATGATTCCATTATGACACATATGTAAGGAAGAGGAGTTCTTTAAAGGAGGTGCATATTTCACATAAGATGAAGAGTTGAAAATGTACAAGGTTTATTAGTAAAAAAACTATGAGCAATATTAAAATGATTCCATTATGACACATATGTAAGGAAGGGGAGTTCTTTAAAGGAGGTGCATATTTCACATGCTTGAATGAGTTTTAAACTCATAAAAATTGAGATATTTCATCTCTCCTCTCTCCTTATTTAAGTCTAGTTCCAAAAAGTTAGCTTAACTAACCTAAAAATGGTCAAATATTGACCAAACTGATTTAGAAAATTCTAGAATCAGTTTGTTTGGTTAGGAGCTCAATTTTTCCTATAAATAGAAGCCTCCCCCTTGTTGAAAAATATATAGTGTTTATGCATCGTTACTCTACTCCACCTAAGCCAAGAACTGTGAATTCATTTAATAATTCACTAGTTTTTGGAGCTTCCCTCTTTCTTCAATCCCCATTAGTGGCTCCATCAACATACTTAACCAATTGATTGGTTGGGGGCCTCTACCGTGAACAAAGAATCAAGCAATTTGTAAGGTAATTAGTGAATATTGATCTTTCTATAATTTCTCAATGTTTCTCTCTTCTCAACCCCTCTCAAGCTTGAGAAGTTTAATTGGTATGGTTTTTTTTAAATGCTATTGAAGTTTGAATAGTAGTGAAGAGTTACATAATGCTATTGAAGTTAATTTTCATTTATGTTTAAATTCTAATGATTTTTATGTAAATTCTCTCTCTCACTCAAGAAATGGTCATACTCATGACCCATTCTCAATCCAAATCAAGCTTTTCATAAAGCTTTTCCTTAACCCAAGATTAAGCTATGCTTGAGGTCAAATTAATGCCTTTTTTCTATGCTTTTAGTTTATGTATATTGATGATTCAATCCATTATGGATTAATAATCCAATTAGAGATCATTTTAATTATTTTCTTAATGATAAGCATTATCCCTTAGAAAAATTGAGATTTATCAGTCATAGCAGCGGAGCTATGGCAAAATTTTTATAAAAATTATGCATAAAATAATTTCATTCAAAGCATAAAATATTCTAGGAATTATCATCCTAGATTAATTGAAAGAATTTCATTACAATCATGGAGAAATTGAATTTTAATATCATGCATAAAGGATAAGTTTTTATATCAAAAGTGTTATTTTTATCATTTTTATTTCATGCATAGAAGTATGCATAATGGATAAATTTTTATATCAAAAGTGTTATTTTTACCATTTTTATTTCATGCATAGAAGTATGCATAATGGATAAATTTTTATATCAAAAGTGTTATTTTTACCATTTTTATTTCATGCATAGAAGTATGCATAATGGATAAATTTTTATATCAAAAGTGTTATTTTTACCATTTTTATTTCATGCATAGAAGTATGCATAATGGATAAATTTTTATATCAAAAGTGTTATTTTTACCATTTTTATTTCATGCATAGAAGTATGCATAATGGATAAATTTTTATATCAAAAGTGTTATTTTTACCATTTTTATTTCATGCATAGAAGTATGCATAATGGATAAATTTTTATATCAAAAGTGTTATTTTTACCATTTTTATTTCATGCATAGAAGTATGCATAATGGATAAATTTTTATATCAAAAGTGTTATTTTTACCATTTTTATTTCATGCATAGAAGTATGCATAATGGATAAATTTTTATATCAAAAGTGTTATTTTTACCATTTTTATTTCATGCATAGAAGTATGCATAATGGATAAATTTTTATATCAAAAGTGTTATTTTTACCATTTTTATTTCATGCATAGAAGTATGCATAATGGATAAATTTTTATATCAAAAGTGTTATTTTTACCATTTTTATTTCATGCATAGAAGTATGCATAATGGATAAATTTTTATATCAAAAGTGTTATTTTTATCATTTTTAATTTTCATGCATAGAAGTATGCATAAAAGAAATTTTTTTATATCAAAAGTGTTACTTTTATCATTTTTAATTTTCATGCATAGAAGTATGCATAAAAGAAATTTTTTTTATATCAAAAGTATTACTTTTATCATTTTTAATTTTCATGCATAGAAGTATGCATAAGAGTTGATTATTTTATTATAAAAGTGTGACTTTTATCATAATTGAATCTCATGCATAGAGGTATGCATAAAAGTTGATTATTTTATTGTAAGAGTGTTACTTTTATCATATTGGATTTCATGCATATAGGTATGCATAAAAGATATTCTTTTTATACTAAAAGTGTGATTTTCCTCATAAATGGATTTTATGCTTAACTTAGATGCATAAGAGAAATTCTTTTATTCTAAAAGTGTAATTTCCTACCAAACTGAATTTATGCATAAGAAGATGCATAAAAGATTGATTTTAATTTCGAAAGTGTTAGTCTCCTTAAATGGAATTTATGTATAAATAAATGTGTAGAGAAATCTTATATCAAATATAAGAATTCTCTTTTTCTTTTTTTTTAAGATATGAAATGTGATAAGATGTGATAAGAGGTGTATGAGATGTGATAAGAATTGATAAGATGCTTAAGGAAAGTGATAGGATGTGATAAGAGGTGTATGAGATGTGATAAGAATTGATAAGATGCGTATGGAAAGTGATAGGATGTGATAAGAGGTGTATGAGATGTGATAAGAATTGATAAGATGCGTATGGAAAGTGATAGGATGTGATAAGAGGTGTATGAGATGTAAAAAGATGTGATAAGATGTGTATGAGATGTGATAAGATTTGATAAGATGCGTATGGAAAGTGATAGGATGTGATAAGAGGTGTATGAGATGTAAAAAGATGTGATAAGATGTGTATGAGATGTGATAGAATGTGTTAAGATGAGTTAGGATGTGTTAAGATGTATATGGGATGTGTTAGGACGAGAATGGATGTAATATGGTTGTATGAATGTGATGTGGATGTATACATGTAGATGTATATGTATGAATGTGAATGTTGATGTGGATGTGGATGTATGGATGTAGATATGGATGTGTATGTATGTATGTGGATGTGTATGTATGAATGAGGATGTAAAAATGGACGTATGTATATAGATGTGGATGTATGGATGTATGTATGTAGATGTGGATGTATGGATGTGATTGTGAATGAAGAGGTGGATGTGAATGTATGGATGTAGATACAGATGTGGATGTATGTATGTAGATGTGAATGTATGGATGTGATTATGAATGAAGAGGTGGATGTGAATGTATGGATGTAGATACGGATGTGGATGTATGTATGTGAATGTGGATGTATGAATGAGGATGTGAAAATGGATGTATGCATGTGAATGTGGATATGAATGTGGATGTGTGGATGTGGAAATGGAGGTATGGATGTATGAATGTAGATGTGGATGTATGCATGTAGATGCGTATGTATGAATGTGAAATTGGATGTATGATGTGGACGTACGAACATGGATATGTATGTAGAATAATGAATATGAAGATGTATGTGAGATAATGTAGTCTATATGAGTGAATGGATGAGAACGAGTACACACTGAATGGAATGTGGAATAAGTAATGTGGTCCGAGAGTGGATAATATGGAAAGACAAGAGTTCGTTATAGAAACTGTATTTGTGACTGTTTGTAAATGACTGTTTTATGTCAAGAATGCTGGAGAAGCATTTTGACCGTCTTGAGGATTAAGGTCATGAAGACTGAACTGATAAAGTTGCAACTGCTGACGGAGAGTCAATGGAGGACGTCTCGCGTAGCAAGGTCGATCGAGGTCTTGACCAGCCTCGGTTCGATTTAAATGGTGAGCTTCCGGTACGGTGGATGAGGGACCAAGGAAGCGGCCTATGAGTGAAGCGCTAGGTCACCTGCGAAGGATCCTAGAGGGTGCTGACCATACGGTGCTCGGGCTCTGGGTCGCCAAAGATACCCACACGTGCGTCGTGGAAGATATTGGAACAAGGAGAAAGAGTTGTTTTCTGAAACCGGGCATGGATCTGGTTGATTGGCTTTGCTGGTCCTCAACGGATGAGTCCATGGCTCTTTTATATGGATCTGTGGGTTGATCTTGCTGATCTTCCACGGAGATTCCATTCTATTATATGAATATATTGCCGGTTACTATGAGCTAGGAACTATGGAAAAGGCTCCAGAGAGAACAAGTGGTGAGCGTTCTGGTTGCCAATGATGCCATAAGTACACCGATGAAAGAATGACTGGAAATAAGGATTCAACCAGAGACTTTGAGGATTGTCATCAGTGACATAATGGTTTTATTAAAGGATTGTTTTAAAGTTAGTTGATGCTAAGAAAAAGGTAATTTCATATTGGGTGTGTAAGTGGTATGACTAGTTTTATGTTTGCATGAACTTCCGGCTAGGGGGCCTTGGAACTCTTTTCCTTGGTACCCGGGACAAAACCTAACCAAATTCCAAATTGGATCCCATCACTACAGTGGTTGGGCGGTTGGCTAACCCATGGGATCGGATGGGGTTAGGCTAGACTGATGGATCCGTAAATCGAGATTTAATTTCTATTATTACGTTAGACGAAGTAAATCCCGGATAGAAATTGTTCTATGGATAGGAATCAACGGCTGTGCCTCTTGATGGGGAAAAAAGCGTTGATCCCAATGATCCAAGTGCAAGTTCTTCCTTGATTTGACCAAGTACCGTTAAAGGTGCAGTCAGATCAGTTTGATCAGTAATGATCTTGACTACGTTAGAGTAAAGAGTTATCCTGGTGGAATCGCCCGTGCTTTCCGGGTAAAGGAAGTTTTTCTGGTTTCGGTTTTGGACAAACCGACGGATTAGTCTCTTGTCCGGATATCCGTGGGCGAGGCCCCGAGTGTGGGACCCCTGTCCCGCGCGAGAAGTGCTACTTCCGCTGCTAGTACCCCGAATCCGTTGCTCGGTGGGAACAGGGATCTCACAGTTGGTATCAGAGCCAAATTGAAAGCTAATAAAGATAATTAAATTCTTATCTAAAATTGGTAAAAAGAATTCAGAAATAGCATTTTCATAATGTATTTTCATTCCGTAAGCTTCTTTAATGAAGAAATTTTAATCAAAAAAAAAATTATTTTTATAGATGGAAGTTCCCCATTTATCTGGTATTCCCGACCTCACCCAGTCTCAAGATATGATTGCGTTTGCCTTCGAGTATCTCATCTCTTCCGCTTCAACTCGAATAAGCCGAAGAAGACTTGCACGCCATTTCGAGGATTTATATTTTCCTAACCCAGCGGAGAGAATTCAGCATAAGTGGTTTGCAGGGCAATATGTCCACGCCTCTTGCGACCGCCGTGCAATGCTGTGGGAGAACCTCTCATTGGCTATGATTTTGTTAAAGATGAAAACCGTACGTGGCGTCATTTTATATCATTCAACGCCTCGAAATTTCAGGCTTGCATGCCAAGTCTACAGACTTCTTAGTTGTTTTATTCCTAAATGGAATATAATAGCTCCCTTGTCAGTAAGTGGACGTTTGTATCAGGGCATGGCTATGGCCCAGTACCGTCGTCTTATGCGTCTCTCGAAGAGATTTTGAATTTTGGAGCCGAGCCACTCTATGTAATTATTGCAACTTGTATATAAATATACAAATGTTTTTTTTTTTGACGATCGGATAAAGAAAAATCTATTTATCAGACTTAAGTCATAGATCTCCAATAAGATCAACTGAGGAGCAAATTATGTCAAAAGTTTATCAAGACGCACAAAAAGGTTGTAATTGTTTGATATAATTCATACAAATTGTTAATTCAAATTGAAATTCGTAAATTAGTAATTGGGTCTTCAATTGGAAGTACCGCAATTGTATGGAACCCTGACTTGCTTGAGACCTAGACATGATGGTATTTACCTTATAGTTTCGAGTATCATGACTATCCGTATATACCGAGGGTATAACTGCAGCTCTTTACCGACAGTATATACGAGTAAATCTAAGACTTGAAATTATAAGCGTTAATGCTATCCAGATGATGATTTCGAATGTGGTTGATATGATTTTTAATTCTGTTTGAGAATTGATGAATTGAATTGGATTCTGATTGAAAAATGACGATTTCCAAAATTTAGTTGAAATGTAATAAGCTGAGCGAAACCACAATGAGGATGAATGGGACGAGTCCCAGTGATGATATTCATAACTGGAATGATGATAATGATTTCAGCAAATCACTATGAGATTAGTGGATTGTGCTGTCAGATTGCTACTGTTAACACTTGAGACGGTAGATTAAGTTAAGGGATGACAAATTGAGAACTTGCTTAACTAAAATTCCTGTGGAGGAATGATCAGAAGGAAAATTTTCAGACTAATGGACCATTAACGTGTTAAAGATATGAATGATATGATCTGAATGAATTGTTATTTAATGATGAGTTCTATATAAGGGATAATTATCCCCGTATTCTGTTGGGTTGACCAAAATATAAGGAACCCTAGAATAAATTGGATCTTAAGAAAAGAGTTATACTCTACCTTGCGAGATGAGGACATCTCGCACTTTTCAAGTGGGGTAGAATGTAAGATTCTCCCCCAGCCTTCGAGGTATACAGGAGTAAGAATCTCCCTTTCTGATCTTATAATTATTCTCTCTCTAAAATAAAAGAAAGATTCTGTTTAAAAAAGGAAGAACCTTTTCCCTGAATACTTCTCAAGAGTCCCACCTG
The DNA here is from genome assembly GCF_041138505.1 of Cibotium barometz. Taxonomy (NCBI): domain Eukaryota; kingdom Viridiplantae; phylum Streptophyta; class Polypodiopsida; order Cyatheales; family Cibotiaceae; genus Cibotium; species Cibotium barometz. The sequence goes on from NC_141083.1 coordinate 10,321,228, forward strand.
TTTTAAGATTCAGAACAATGAGTTCAGAAGTGAGAATCGATGTTTTGGATATCAAGGTTTTGGTCTTCATTCGAGTACGGCCCAAAAGAAGTTCTTTATCTCTTGGGAAGTATAAGAAGTTATCTCCCAGATATTGTGGACCAAAGAAAGTAGGTGATTTAGCTTACGAACTTCTTTTATCTCCTCATCTCAAAGTTCTAAATGCCTTCTACAGAAAAATATGCCAAACCCAAATCATGGAAAGACGGTAAAACTTCAGTGGCAAGTTACCATTGGCTTCTAAGTTACGCTAGCTCCTTCCTTTATATAAGTCGTAACTTTTACTTGTCATTCACAGTAATCTTACTCCCATCGATCTCCTTTCTTTCTTAATCTCCTTCATGGCTTGGCAACAAGAATTAGTTTTATCCATAATGATTCCTCACCTTCAAGACGCAGGTGAGTCTGTGAAGAAGGATTTTATAGAACAGTATGAGCGCTCACTTTTTCCTCACCTAGGAACTTCTGTAGCGCAGACCAAATGGCGGACTTATCAAGACATAACTAGGGTAACACCCTGGGGTCAGCAGCACTTTCGTAACAATGTCCGCTTGGCCATGGTTATCGAAGCTTTGGGTTTGGGTCCCCGATACTACTTCGTCATGAGATCAAGGCATCCTGGGTTTTCTGAGCGGGTCTTCTTACTGGCGTGTTTTCTTCCTCATGAGAAGATATGCCTTTACCCCGTTTTTGGCTTGCCTCTCAGAGGTCCTTTTGTTAGAACACCTCATACCACTGAGATAGGCGCAGCAATAACCCACAGAATCATTCCCATAGATGAGTTACCTTATACTTGTGCAGCTTGTGAGGACTGCTTTTGTGACCATATGATGGACGGGCTTATGGAAGTGTAAAGAGTTCCTCTATCTTTACTGTATAAGTTCCGAGAATGAATAAAGTTTAAATCTTGTTCGTATTTTGAATCTTGCTCTCTTTAAGACTTATCTTGGTGGTTAATCTTGATTAAAATTTTTCTCTAAGTCTCATATTCGTGAATCTTGCGAAATTATCACAAGTTGCGAGATGAGGACATCTCGAGTTTTTTAAGTGGGGTAGAATGTAAGATTCCTCCCCCATCCCCTTTTTGATGTCTAGTATCTTCCCCTGTAATCAACCCCTCTTCAGAAATATAAAGACCTTGTTTCTAACTATTTTAGCCTAGAGAGAGAAAATATTCTAGAGAGAGAATATTCAGATTTTGAATATTTTTGGATAGAAAAATATCTCTTATAATTCAGATGAGTTCCCCTGAAACAGAAATTCAAAAAGAATTTTCCAATGTGCAATTGGAATTAATTGGAAATAGGTATAAAGAACCTTAGTCTAAGGGTCTAGATTTTCAGAAATCTTTAGACTATGGTCCAATTAAGGTTCCTATGGGCCAATAGCATCAATCCATGTGTAGGGAAGAGATAAATCCAAATTTGTAAAAAGAAGATACCAAAAAATGAGTAAATGCTCACATAAGGTGAAGAGTTGAAAATATACAAGGTTTATTAGTAAAAAAACTATGAGCAATATTAAAATGATTCCATTATGACACATATGTAAGGAAGGGGAATTCTTTAAAGGAGGTGCATATTTCACATAAGATGAAGAGTTGAAAATGTACAAGGTTTATTAGTAAAAAAACTATGAGCAATATTAAAATGATTCCATTATGACACATATGTAAGGAAGAGGAGTTCTTTAAAGGAGGTGCATATTTCACATAAGATGAAGAGTTGAAAATGTACAAGGTTTATTAGTAAAAAACTATGAGCAATATTAAAATGATTCCATTATGACACATATGTAAGGAAGAGGAGTTCTTTAAAGGAGGTGCATATTTCACATAAGATGAAGAGTTGAAAATGTACAAGGTTTATTAGTAAAAAAACTATGAGTAATATTAAAATGATTCCATTATGACACATATGTAAGGAAGGGGAGTTCTTTAAAGGAGGTGCATATTTCACATGCTTGAATGAGTTTTAAACTCATAAAAATTGAGATATTTCATCTCTCCTCTCTCCTTATTTAAGTCTAGTTCCAAAAAGTTAGCTTAACTAACCTAAAAATGGTCAAATATTGACCAAACTGATTTAGAAAATTCTAGAATCAGTTTGTTTGGTTAGGAGCTCAATTTTTCCTATAAATAGAAGCCTCCCCCTTGTTGAAAAATATATAGTGTTTATGCATCGTTACTCTACTCCACCTAAGCCAAGAACTGTGAATTCATTTAATAATTCACTAGTTTTTGGAGCTTCCCTCTTTCTTCAATCCCCATTAGTGGCTCCATCAACATACTTAACCAATTGATTGGTTGGGGGCCTCTACCGTGAACAAAGAATCAAGCAATTTGTAAGGTAATTAGTGAATATTGATCTTTCTATAATTTCTCAATGTTTCTCTCTTCTCAACCCCTCTCAAGCTTGAGAAGTTTAATTGGTATGGTTTTTTTTAAATGCTATTGAAGTTTGAATAGTAGTGAAGAGTTACATAATGCTATTGAAGTTAATTTTCATTTATGTTTAAATTCTAATGATTTTTATGTAAATTCTCTCTCTCACTCAAGAAATGGTCATACTCATGACCCATTCTCAATCCAAATCAAGCTTTTCATAAAGCTTTTCCTTAACCCAAGATTAAGCTATGCTTGAGGTCAAATTAATGCCTTTTTTCTATGCTTTTAGTTTATGTATATTGATGATTCAATCCATTATGGATTAATAATCCAATTAGAGATCATTTTAATTATTTTCTTAATGATAAGCATTATCCCTTAGAAAAATTGAGATTTATCAGTCATAGCAGCGGAGCTATGGTAAAATTTTTATAAAAATTATGCATAAAATAATTTCATTCAAAGCATAAAATATTCTAGGAATTATCATCCTAGATTAATTGAAAGAATTTCATTACAATCATGGAGAAATTGAATTTTAATATCATGCATAAAGGATAAGTTTTTATATCAAAAGTGTTATTTTTACCATTTTTATTTCATGCATAGAAGTATGCATAATGGATAAATTTTTATATCAAAAGTGTTATTTTTACCATTTTTATTTCATGCATAGAAGTATGCATAATGGATAAATTTTTATATCAAAAGTGTTATTTTTACCATTTTTATTTCATGCATAGAAGTATGCATAATGGATAAATTTTTATATCAAAAGTGTTATTTTTACCATTTTTATTTCATGCATAGAAGTATGCATAATGGATAAATTTTTATATCAAAAGTGTTATTTTTACCATTTTTATTTCATGCATAGAAGTATGCATAATGGATAAATTTTTATATCAAAAGTGTTATTTTTACCATTTTTATTTCATGCATAGAAGTATGCATAATGGATAAATTTTTATATCAAAAGTGTTATTTTTACCATTTTTATTTCATGCATAGAAGTATGCATAATGGATAAATTTTTATATCAAAAGTGTTATTTTTACCATTTTTATTTCATGCATAGAAGTATGCATAATGGATAAATTTTTATATCAAAAGTGTTATTTTTACCATTTTTATTTCATGCATAGAAGTATGCATAATGGATAAATTTTTATATCAAAAGTGTTATTTTTACCATTTTTATTTCATGCATAGAAGTATGCATAATGGATAAATTTTTATATCAAAAGTGTTATTTTTACCATTTTTATTTCATGCATAGAAGTATGCATAATGGATAAATTTTTATATCAAAAGTGTTATTTTTATCATTTTTAATTTTCATGCATAGAAGTATGCATAAAAGAAATTTTTTTATATCAAAAGTGTTACTTTTATCATTTTTAATTTTCATGCATAGAAGTATGCATAAAAGAAATTTTTTTTATATCAAAAGTATTACTTTTATCATTTTTAATTTTCATGCATAGAAGTATGCATAAGAGTTGATTATTTTATTATAAAAGTGTGACTTTTATCATAATTGAATCTCATGCATAGAGGTATGCATAAAAGTTGATTATTTTATTGTAAGAGTGTTACTTTTATCATATTGGATTTCATGCATATAGGTATGCATAAAAGATATTCTTTTTATACTAAAAGTGTGATTTTCCTCATAAATGGATTTTATGCTTAACTTAGATGCATAAGAGAAATTCTTTTATTCTAAAAGTGTAATTTCCTACCAAACTGAATTTATGCATAAGAAGATGCATAAAAGATTGATTTTAATTTCGAAAGTGTTAGTCTCCTTAAATGGAATTTATGTATAAATAAATGTGTAGAGAAATCTTATATCAAATATAAGAATTCTCTTTTTCTTTTTTTTTAAGATATGAAATGTGATAAGATGTGATAAGAGGTGTATGAGATGTGATAAGAATTGATAAGATGCGTAAGGAAAGTGATAGGATGTGATAAGAGGTGTATGAGATGTGATAAGAATTGATAAGATGCGTATGGAAAGTGATAGGATGTGATAAGAGGTGTATGAGATGTGATAAGAATTGATAAGATGCGTATGGAAAGTGATAGGATGTGATAAGAGGTGTATGAGATGTAAAAAGATGTGATAAGATGTGTATGAGATGTGATAAGATTTGATAAGATGCGTATGGAAAGTGATAGGATGTGATAAGAGGTGTATGAGATGTAAAAAGATGTGATAAGATGTGTATGAGATGTGATAGAATGTGTTAAGATGAGTTAGGATGTGTTAAGATGTATATGGGATGTGTTAGGACGAGAATGGATGTAATATGGTTGTATGAATGTGATGTGGATGTATACATGTAGATGTATATGTATGAATGTGAATGTTGATGTGGATGTGGATGTATGGATGTAGATATGGATGTGTATGTATGTATGTGGATGTGTATGTATGAATGAGGATGTAAAAATGGACGTATGTATATAGATGTGGATGTATGGATGTATGTATGTAGATGTGGATGTATGGATGTGATTGTGAATGAAGAGGTGGATGTGAATGTATGGATGTAGATACAGATGTGGATGTATGTATGTAGATGTGAATGTATGGATGTGATTATGAATGAAGAGGTGGATGTGAATGTATGGATGTAGATACGGATGTGGATGTATGTATGTGAATGTGGATGTATGAATGAGGATGTGAAAATGGATGTATGCATGTGAATGTGGATATGAATGTGGATGTGTGGATGTGGAAATGGAGGTATGGATGTATGAATGTAGATGTGGATGTATGCATGTAGATGCGTATGTATGAATGTGAAATTGGATGTATGATGTGGACGTACGAACATGGATATGTATGTAGAATAATGAATATGAAGATGTATGTGAGATAATGTAGTCTATATGAGTGAATGGATGAGAACGAGTACACACTGAATGGAATGTGGAATAAGTAATGTGGTCCGAGAGTGGATAATATGGAAAGACAAGAGTTCGTTATAGAAACTGTATTTGTGACTGTTTGTAAATGACTGTTTTATGTCAAGAATGCTGGAGAAGCATTTTGACCGTCTTGAGGATTAAGGTCATGAAGACTGAACTGATAAAGTTGCAACTGCTGACGGAGAGTCAATGGAGGACGTCTCGCGTAGCAAGGTCGATCGAGGTCTTGACCAGCCTCGGTTCGATTTAAATGGTGAGCTTCCGGTACGGTGGATGAGGGACCAAGGAAGCGGCCTATGAGTGAAGCGCTAGGTCACCTGCGAAGGATCCTAGAGGGTGCTGACCATACGGTGCTCGGGCTCTGGGTCGCCAAAGATACCCACACGTGCGTCGTGGAAGATATTGGAACAAGGAGAAAGAGTTGTTTTCTGAAACCGGGCATGGATCTGGTTGATTGGCTTTGCTGGTCCTCAACGGATGAGTCCATGGCTCTTTTATATGGATCTGTGGGTTGATCTTGCTGATCTTCCACGGAGATTCCATTCTATTATATGAATATATTGCCGGTTACTATGAGCTAGGAACTATGGAAAAGGCTCCAGAGAGAACAAGTGGTGAGCGTTCTGGTTGCCAACGATGCCATAAGTACACCGATGAAAGAATGACTGGAAATAAGGATTCAACCAGAGACTTTGAGGATTGTCATCAGTGACATAATGGTTTTATTAAAGGATTGTTTTAAAGTTAGTTGATGCTAAGAAAAAGGTAATTTCATATTGGGTGTGTAAGTGGTATGACTAGTTTTATGTTTGCATGAACTTCCGGCTAGGGGGCCTTGGAACTCTTTTCCTTGGTACCCGGGACAAAACCTAACCAAATTCCAAATTGGATCCCATCACTACAGTGGTTGGGCGGTTGGCTAACCCATGGGATCGGATGGGGTTAGGCTAGACTGATGGATCCGTAAATCGAGATTTAATTTCTATTATTACGTTAGACGAAGTAAATCCCGGATAGAAATTGTTCTATGGATAGGAATCAACGGCTGTGCCTCTTGATGGGGAAAAAAGCGTTGATCCCAATGATCCAAGTGCAAGTTCTTCCTTGATTTGACCAAGTACCGTTAAAGGTGCAGTCATATCAGTTTGATCAGTAATGATCTTGACTACGTTAGAGTAAAGAGTTATCCTGGTGGAATCGCCCGTGCTTTCCGGGTAAAGGAAGTTTTTCTGGTTTCGGTTTTGGACAAACCGACGGATTAGTCTCTTGTCCGGATATCCGTGGGCGAGGCCCCGAGTGTGGGACCCCTGTCCCGCGCGAGAAGTGCTACTTCCGCTGCTAGTACCCCGAATCCGTTGCTCGGTGGGAACAGGGATCTCACATGCTTGCCTTTTTGTCTTTGCATCCTCATATCTTGTAACCCATCCGCTCATCACATCACTATTAAGGATACAAGTGAAATTGAGATCATCAATCAATGTTCTGTCAATTACTTTACTCTATCCTTTTCCTTGAGGCACAATAGAGGTCATCCTCAAGTCCTCTTCATTGCTCCATAGTCGTGGCAAAGAGCTGTCCACCTGACCAAGAAATTCTGAAATATATACAAGAGACTCTTGTATCAACCAACCCTCGGCCATGCTTCCTTCAGGCCTTGCACTTTGCCTCACAAAGTCTTTTAAGGTCTTCATGAAGCACTCTAGGAAGAACATCCAACGTGCATGCACAGTACCACATAAAGCGATTTCGTCCACTAAATGCACAATGAGATGTAGTTGACTTGTGAGAATGGTTCGCGAAAAAGTCTCCTCTACCAAACAAACCACCTCCACTGCCATAACACGCGCATCATCCAACGTGGCTGGATCAATTGCTTTGGAACTAACATATCTGAAAAATAAATAAATAGTACGTTATACCTCATGCACATTCATTTTGCAAGGTATAATGAAGGGTGATCTGACATGGGTTTTACATACCTCACAAGCTCGCCCATCTTATAAATACATTTTTTCAAACTCTTATTTGCACAATGGTCGATGCTAGTAGGTTGTATGAATTGCGCACATAAGAGCACATGTATGTATGGTTTATGGCATTACAAAATTTAATTTCAACGTACAAGACTTGGAAAACACTTACTTGAAGCATCTTGTGCTAATCGTGGGACTTCAACCCATATAGTTGCTCAACGCCTCTTTTCTTAGTGGTTGTAAAGGCTCCCTTCAATGATCTCATGCATCCAGTGGGAGTACGCAAAGTGGTCATGGCCTGCTTTACCTGCTTCTCCTCTTTCTTTGATATAATCCATGGTGCAGGCGGAAGACGAACGTGCCCACCCACCTCTCGTGGCCAAGCTTGACGCATACGTCCTACGACCCGCAAGTCCTCACGTACGCTAACATTGTCTCGTTTACCAATAATATGTTCCCAAATACCAGATCCCACATTCTTGAAGATGTGCATGGGATCAAGAAGATGGTTGATCTTAAGATGGGTCCAATATGGCAGCCGAAAAAAAATGGAGTACCTACACAAGGGATTGCTCTATGTGACCTTTAATCCAATTAGAGACTACACAAAACAAGATTGAAAAAAACATTACCTATTCATGCCATCTGGAGGAAGAATAGTTGTAGACTCCCAAATACGCTTCCAATCTTTTGCACGAAGTGTTTGTGGAGGAATGTTACTCTTACTAGCAACATATTTAGGATGATCTGAGGGGAGAAATCGATGATGATTATCGAATATGGTCTTACACAAACCGTCAGCATACTCATGCACTAACGAAGGGCCACAAACAGGACATGCATGTTTACCCGATGTTTTCAAACCTGTTAAAATATAAATAAAAGTTAGAATAATAAGGTCAATATGTATAGGTGTCATTAGTAGCTTTGAGGGAGCTAATGGAAAAATGGATGATTATTGTGGCATAATCCAAGACATATTTAGGCTTGACTTTCGTCGCTTCTTTGTGTATGTTTTGGATGTCAAATGGCAAATGAACGTGGTGGAAAAAGGGCCTGATGCAACGATAAAACGCCATGCAAGTGGCTATGTAACTATTGACTCTACAAAGTTTTGGCAAACAAAGAAAGATAGGCTCGTATTGCCACAACAATGTGAGCAGGTATGCCTTTTTTTACTAATGTGTTTCATGTACATATATATCTAAGCTCGCGTACCTCTTGACTTTTGATATGCTAATTAATTACTCTACTATGTGTATTTGAGTAGGTTATCTATCTACCAATGGTGCATGACATTAAATGGTGGTACGTCATCCCTATTGCACCACGTTCCAAAGTGATGTATAATACATTCACTGATATGGAGCATATGGAGGATGTAACAAGCCGCAATGAAGATGATGTCGAACATGCCAATGAAGATGTTGTGATCGATGATCATGATAATGAGGATGAGCGTGCCATTTCTCATGATCATGAGAATGACCCTACCATTGAGGATGATGGTGATGTTGATGAGGATGATCAGGACATCGATACCATTATCGATGGAGTACAGAATATCGACAGTGGAATAAATTTAATCGTAGCCTTACAAATTGATCAAATGGATATTGATGTTGATCGTTTGGCAAGGATGGATCTTATTGAAGATGAGATCGAACCCTAACCAATCCGTCATTGTACGTTCTAAATTGATGACATTTCTATCATCTCATATGCATGATTTATTTTTGAATATATTTCATTGTTGTAAATGCATGTAGTGCGATTGTGTAATGATGTATACTGTAATGTACTATGAGATAGTTTAAAGAAAATAGTTCTTAATTTTGTAAAGGAATTCAGTTTTTCTTCAGTTTTTTTTTTCAGTTTTTCTTTACCATGCGTGTATTAATCCGTGTATTGATCCGTGTATGGTAGCGTGTATTGATCCGTGTATGGTAGCGTGTATTAATCCGTGTATGGTAGCGTGTATAGATGCGTGTATTACTGCGTGTATATAAACGCGTTTATACACGCGTTGATAAATACAAATATACACTCGACCTTAAATGATAAAATACACGCGCTCGATTCTATTCAAATACAAGCGCGACCATACACGCGCTCGTAATTTATCGCGTGTATGAAATGCGTGTATGGCAGCATTGTCTTGTAGTGCTTGATGGAAAAAAAAGCGTTGATCCCAATGATCCAAGTGCAAGTTTCTTCCTTGATCTGACCGAGTATCTTTATAGTTGAGGTCGGATCAGCTTGATCAGTAATGGTCTTGACTACGTTAGAGTAAAAAGTTATCCTGGTGAAATCGCCCATGCATTCTGGATAAGGGAAGTTTTTCTAGGGTTTGGTTTTGGAAAAACCGACGGATTAGTCTCTTGTCCGGATATCCGTGTGGGTGAGGCCCCGAGTGTGGGACCCTGCCCCGCGCAAGAAGTGCTACTTCTGCTGCTAGTACCCCGAATCCATTGCGCAGTGGGGACAGGGATCTCACAGTTGGTATCAGAGCGAATTCGGCTAATAAAGATCAACTGAGAAGACAAATATGCCAAAAAAATTTCAAGAAACACAAAAAGGTTGTAATTGTGTGATATAATTCATACAATTTGATATTCAAACTGAAATTCGTAATTTGGTAATTGGTCTTCAAATGGAAGTACCGCAATTATATAGAATCCCTGACTTGCTTGAGGCCTAGACATGATGGTATTTACCTTATAATTCCAAAAGCCGTAAATAACTACCCGTATATACATAGAGTATAACTGTAGCTCTTTACTGACAGTATATATGAGTAAATCTAAGACTTGAAATTATAAGCGTTAATGCTATCCAGATGATGATTTCGAATGTGGTTGATATGATTTTTAATTTTGCTTGAGAATTGATGAATTGATTTGGATTCTAATTCAAAAATGATGATTTTTGAAATTTAGTTGAAGTATAATAACCTGAGCGAAACCACAACGTGGATGTTTGGGACGAGTCCCTGTGATGATATTCATAACTGGAATGATGATAATGATTTCAGCAAATCACTATGAGATTAGTGGATTGTGTTATCAAATTGCTACTGTTAACACTTGACACGGTAGATCAAGTTAAGGGATGACAAATTGAGAACTTAAAAGACTGCCCGACTCCTACCATGAAAAGGGCACAGGGAAGTCTAGAACCCAAAATCAGAGACCAATTCCTTCATACCAATCTAATCAAGGTCCATCTCGGACAAGATTGCTTAAACTAGGTCCAACCCATTGATTATGGTCGAGATGACCAGTCAAATGCTTGGCGACTTAGAGCAACAGATGCAGGCAATTCATAAACATATAAACGCTACCGAGGATTGACAGAAACAATATACAGAGAAGAAGAGGATAGTCAAAGAATTCAAAGAAGCAGTTATGGTCTTTATTTGAATACGGACCAAAAGAATTTCTTTATCTCTAGGGGAGTATAAGTAAATATCCCCCAGATATTGTGGACCAAAGAAAGTAGGTGACTTAGCCTACAAACTTTTTTTATCTCCTCATCTCAAAGTTCTTAATGCCTCCTATAGAAATATGTGCCAAAACCAAATCATGGAAAGACGGTAAAACTTCAGTGGTGGCAAGATATCGTTGGCTTCTAGGTTACGCTAGTTCCTTCCTTTATATACGTCGTAACTTTTACTTGTCGCTCACAATAATCTTACTTCCATCGATCTCCTTTCTTTCTTAATCTCCTTCATGGCAGCTTGGCAACAGGAATTAGTTTTATCCATGATGATTTCTCACCTTCAAGACGCAAGCGAGTCTGTGAAGAAGGATTTTATAGAAATGTATGAGCGCTCACTTTTTCCTCACTTAGGAACTTCTGTAGCTCAGACCAAATGGCGGACCTATCATGACATAACTACGGTAACACCGTGGGGTCAGCACAACGATGTCCGCTTGGCTATGGTTATAGAAGCTTTGGCTTTGGGTCCCCGATACTATTGCGTGATGAGATCAAGGCATATTGGGTTTTTTGAGCGGGTCTTCTTACTGGCGTGTTTTCTTCCTCATCAGAAGATATGCCTTTACCCCATTTTTGGCTTGCCTCTCAGAGGTCCTTTTGTTAGATCACCTCATACCACTGAGGTAGGTGCAGCAATAACCAGCATAATTATTCCCATAGATGAGTTACCTTATACGTGCGCAGCTTGTGAGTGTTGCTTTTGTGACCATATGATGGACGGCGGGCTTATGGAAGTGTAAAAAGTTCTTCTACTATCTTACTGTATATGTTCCAAGAATGAATAAAGTTAAAATCTTGTTCTTGTCTTGAGTCTTGCTCTCTTTGAGACTTTTCTTGGTGGTTAATCTTAATTAAAAAATTTTCTCTCAGTCTCATATTCGTGTATCTTGCGAAATTACCCCCAGTTTGCGAGATGAGGGCATCTCGCGTTTTTCAAGTGGGAGAGAATGTAAGATTCCTCCCCAACCTCTCAAGATGTCCAACATCTTCCCCTGTAATCAATCCCCTCTTCAGAAATATAAAAGATCTTGTTTCTGCCTATTTTGACATAGAGAGAGAAAATATTCTAGAGAGAGAATATTCAGATTTTGAATATTTTTAGATAGAAAAGTTTCTCATATTATTAAAATGAATTCCCCTAAAATAGAAATTCAAAAAGAACTTTCCAATGTGCAATTGGAATTTATTGGAAATGGGTATAAAGGACCTTAGCCTAAGGGTTTAGATTTTCAGAAATTCTTGGATTATGGTCCAATTAAGGTTCCTATGGGCCAATAGTATCAATCCATGTATAGGGAGGAGATAAATTCAATTTGTAAAAGAAGATACCCAAAAATGAGTAAATGCTCACATAAGATGAAGAGTTGACTATGTAGAAGGTTTATTAGTAAGAAACTATGAGCAATATTAAAAATATGAGATATTTGATGAAGAGTTGAAAATGTACAAGGTTTATTAGTAAAAAACTATGAGCAATATCAAAAATATGAGATATTTTGGGTATAGTGATTCCATTTTGACACTTATGTAAGGAAGGGAAGTCCCTTAAAGGAGGTGCATACTTCACATGCTTGAATGAGTTTTAAACTCAAAAATCATGTGATATTTTTATCTCTCCTCTCTCTTGAACCAAACCAAATCAAAATGGAGCCAAACCGAATAAAAAATGGAGCCAAACCGAATAAAAAAGGAACCAAACTAGATCCAAATCTAGTCCAAATTCAGCCAAACTGAATTTGGAAAATTCTAGAATTCAGTTAGCTTTGGTTAGAGCTTCCCTCTCCTATAAATAGAACATGAGTCCTTTGAAAAAAATAGGAGAATTTTACTATACTAAAGTTATGCTGAAATAATGCTAATTTCTACTATTCTCTAAAATTCTCTCCAAATTCAAGAAATTGGAGCTTCCCTCTTTCTTCAATCCCCATTGGTGACTCCATCAACATGCTAAACCAATTGATTGGTTGGGGACCTCTACCGTGAACAAAGAATCAAGCAATTTGTAAGGTAATTAGTGAATTTTGATCATTTTCTATAAATTCTCAATGTTTCTCTCTTCTCAACCCCTCTCAATCTTGAGAAGCTTAATTGGAATTATTTTTGAATGCTATTGAAGTTAATTGATGAATGGCAGTACTTGAATTACATAAATTGATGAATGTTATTGAAGTTAATTGATGAAAGATAGTAAAGAAATACAAAAATTTTCATTTATGCTTAATTCTAATGGTTTTTATGTAGTTTCTCTCTCTCACTCAAAGAATGGTCACTCTCATGACCTCTTCTCAATCCAAGTAAAGCTTTTCATAAAGCTTTTCCCTATTTAAGATTAATCTATGCTTGAGGCCAAATTAATGGCTTTTTTCTATGCTTTTAGTTCATGTATTTTTTTGAATATTGATGATTCAATCCATTATGGGTTAATGATCCAATTAGGGATCATTCTAATCATTTCCTTAATGATAAGCTTTATCCTTCAAAATAATTTGAGATTTATCAGTCATAGCAGTGGAGCTATAGCAAAATTTTTATAAAAATTACACATAAAATAATTTCATTCAAAGCATGAAAAGAGGACTTCCTACCATATTCTAGGAATTATCATCCTAGATTAATTGAAAGAATTTTATTGTAATCATGGAGAAATTAATTTTTATGTTATGCATAATTAATGATTATTTTATTATAAAAGTGTTACTTTTATCATATTTGGATTTCATGCATAGAGGTATGCATAAAAGAGTTTTATTTTAATATAAAAGTGTTACTTTTATCATATTTGGATTTCATGCATAGAGGTATGCATAAAAGATTATTATTTTAATATAAAAGTGTTACTTTTATCATATTTAGATTTCATGCATAGAGGTATGCATAAAAGATTATTATATTAATGTAAAAGTGTTACTTTTATCATATTTGGATTTCATGCATAGAGATATGCATAAAAGTTGATTATTTTAATATAAAAGTGTTACTTTTATCATAATTAAATTTCATGCATAGAGGTACGCATAAAAGTTGATTATTTTATTATAAAAGTGGATTTCATGCATAGAGGTATGCATAAAAGTTGGTTATTTTATTATAAAAGTGTTACTTTTATCATATTTGGATTTCATGCATAGAGGTATGCATAAAAGTTGATTATTTTAGTGTAAAAGTGTTACTTTTATCATAATTGGATTTCATGCATAGAGGTATGCATAAAAGTTGATTATTTTATTGTAAAAGTGTTACTTTTATCATATTGGATTTCATGCAAAGAGGTATGCATAAAAGATATTCTTTTTATACTAAAAGTGTGATTTTCATCATAAATGAATTTTATGCATAGAGGTAGATGCATAAGAGAAATTCTTTTATTCTAAAAGTGTAATTCCTACCAAATTGAATTTATGCATAAGAAGATGCATAAAAGATTGATTTTTAATTCAAAGTGTCATTCTCATCTAAATTGAATTTATGTATAGGAAGATGCATAAAAGAATTTATGTATAGGAAGATGCATAAAAGAATGGAATTTCAATTCAAAAGTGTTATTCTCATCCAAATTGAATTTATGCATAGGAAGATGCATAAAAGATGGACTTTTAATTCAAAAGTATCAATTCTCATCTAAATTGAGTTTATGTATAGGAAGATGCATAAAAGATTGAATTTTAATTCAAAAGTGTCATTTTCATTTAAAATGAATTTATGCATAGGAAGATGCATTAAAGATTGATTTTTATTTCGAAAGTGTTAGTCTCCTTTAATGGAATTTATGCATAAATAAATGTGTAGAGAAATCTTATATCAAATATAAGAATTCTCTTGTATTCTATAAATAGATATTTGAAGTGATAGGATGTGATAAGAGGTGTATGAGATGTGATAAAATGTGATAAGAAGTGTATGGGACGCATATGAGATGTGATAGGATGTGATAAGATGTGTATGAGATGTAATAGGATGTGATAAGAGGTGTATGAGATGTGATAAGATGTGATAAGATGCATATGAGATGAGTTACGATGTGATAAGATGAGTCAAGATGTGATAAGATGTGTATGGGATGAGGTAAGAAGTGTATGTGATGGGATAAGATGTATATGGGTTGTGATAGGGTAAGAAGTGTATGTATATGGGATAAGATGTATATGGGTTGTGATAGGGTAAGATTGGATGTGATGTAAAAGAATAGATGTGAAGGCATATGGGGTTATATGAATGGGAATGTGGAAATGGATGTATGGATGTGAATGTGGATGTAGATGTGGATGTATGAATGTGGATGTGTATGTATGAATGCAGATATGGATTGGATGTATGATGTGGATGTACGTACATGGATGTGTATGTAGAATAATGAATGTGAATGTGTATGTGAAATAATGTGTCGTCGACATGAGTGAATGGATGAGAATGAGTACACATATGAATGGAATATGGAATAAGTAATGTGACCTAAGGAGGGATAATGTGGAAAGACGAGAGTTTAATATAGAAACTGTATTTTATGAAGTGTTTGTAAATGACTGTTTTATGTCAAGAATACTGGGGAAGCATTTTGACCATCTTATGGATTAAGGTAGACCTAACTGATAAAGTTGCAACTACTAACGGAGAGTCAATGGAGGACGTCTCGTGTAGCAAGGTCAGCCGAGGTCTTGACCAGCCTCGGTTCCAGCCTCGGTTTGATTTAAATGGTGAGCTTCCGCCGGTACGGTGGATTAGGGACCAAGGAAGCAGCCTATGAGTGAAGCGCTAGGTCACCTGCGAGCGAAGGATCCTAGAGGGTGCTGACCATACGGTGCTCGGGCTCTGGGTCGCCGAAGATACCCACACGTGCGTTGTGGAAGATATTGGAACAAGGAATAAGAGTTGTTTTCTGAAATCGGGCATGGATCTGGTTGATTGACCTTGCTGGTCCTCAACGGATGAGTCCATGGCTCATTTATATGGATCTGTGGGTCAATCTTGCTGATCTTCCATGGAGATTCCACTCTGTTATATGAATATATTGCTAGTTACTATGAGCTACTAGGAACTCTGGAAAAGGCCCCTGAGTGAACAGGTGGTGAGCGTTCTGGTTGCCAATGATGCCATAAGTACACCGATGAATGAATGACTGGAAATAAGGATTCAACTAGAGACTTTGAGGATTGTGATCAGTGACATAATGGTTTCATTAAAGATTGTTTTAAAGTTAGCTGATGCTGAGAAAAAGGCGATTTCATATTGGGTGTGTAAGTGGTGTGACTAGCTTTATGTTTGCATGAACTTCCGGCTAGGGGGCCTTGGAACTCTTTTCCTTGGTACCCGCGACAAAACCTAACCAAATTCCTAATTGGATCGCATCACTACAGTGGTTGGGTGGTTGGCTAACCCATGGGACTAGATGGGGTTAGCTAGGCTGGACTGATGGATCCGTAAATCGAGACTCAATTTCTGTTATTACGATAGATAAAGTAAATCCTGGATAGTAATTGTTCTATGGATAGGAATCAACGGCTGTGTCTCTTGATGGGGAAAAAAGCGTTGATCCCAATGATCCAAGTGCAAGTTTCTTCCTTGATATGACCGAGTATCTTTATAGTTGCGGTCGGATCAGCTTGATCAGTAATGGTCTTGACTACGTTAGAGTAAAAAGTTATCCTGGTGGAATCGCCCGTGCTTTCCGGATAAGGGAAGTTTTTCAAGGGTTTGGTTTTGGAAAAACCGACGGATTAGTCTCTTGTCCGAATATCCATGGGCGAGGCCCCGAGTGTGGGACCTTGCCCCGCGCAAGAAGTGCTACTTCCGCTGCTAGTACCCCGAATCCATTGCGCGGTGGGGACAGGGATCTCACAGTTGGTATCAAAGCGAATTCGGCTAATAAAGATCAACTGAGAAGACAAATATGTCAAAAATTTATCAAGAAACACAAAGAGGTTGTAATTGTGTGTGATATAATTCATACAATTTGATATTCAAACTGAAATTCGTAATTTTGTAATTGGTCTTCAAATGGAAGTACCGCAATTATGAATCCCTGACTTGTTTCAAGCCTAGACATGATGGTATTTACCTTATAATTCCAAGGGCCATGACTACCCGTATATACCGAGAGTATAACTGCAGCTCTTTACTGATAGTATATATGAGTAAATCTAAGACTTGAAATTATAAGCGTTAATGCTATCCAGATGATGATTTCGAATGTGGTTGATATGATTTTTAATTTTGTTTGAGAATTGATGAATTTATTTGGATTCTGATTGAAAAATGATGATTTTTGAAATTTAGTTGAAATATAATGAGCGAAACCACAATGTGAATGTTTGGGACGAGTCCCTGTGATGATATTCATAACTGGAATGATGATAATGATTTCAGCAAATCACTATGAGATTAGTGGATTGTGCTGTCAAATTGCTATTGTTAACACTTGACACGGTAGATCAAGTTAAGGGATGACAAATTGAGAACTTACTTAACCCATGGGACTAGATGGGGTTAGGCTCGACTGATGGATCCGTAAATAGAGACTCAATTTCTGTTATTACGATAGATAAAGTAAATCCTAGATAGTAATTGTTCTATGGATAGGAATCAACGGCTGTGCCTCTTGATGGGGAAAAAAGCGTTGATCCCAATGATCCAAGTGCAAGTTTCTTCCTTGATATGACCGAGTATCTTTATAGTTGCGGTCGGATCAGCTTGATCAGTAATGGTCTTGACTACGTTAGAGTAAAAAGTTATCTTGGTGGAATCGCCCGTGCATTCCGGATAAGGGAAGTTTTTCCAGGGTTTGGTTTTGGAAAAACCGACGGATTAGTCTCTTGTCCGGATATTCGTGTGGGCGAGGCCCCGAGTGTGGGATCCTGCCCCGCGTAAGAAGTGCTACTTCTGCTGCTAGTACCCCGAATCCGTTGTGCGGTGGGGACAGGGATCTCACAGTTGGTATCAGAGCGAATTCGGCTAATAAAGATCAACTGAGAAGACAAATATGTCAAAAAATTTTCAAGAAACACAAAAAGGTTGTAATTGTGTGATATAATTCATACAATTTGATATTCAAACTGAAATTCGTAATTTGGTAATTGGTCTTCAGATGGAAGTACCGCAATTATATAGAATCCCTGACTTGCTTGAGGCCTAGACATGATGGTATTTACCTTATAATTCCAAAAGCCGTAAATAACTACCCGTATATACCGAGAGTATAACTGCAGCTCTTTACTGACAATATATATGAGTAAATCTAAGACTTGAAATTATAAGCGTTAATGCTATATCCAGATGATGATTTCGAATGTGGTTGATATGATTTTTAATTTTGTTTGAGAATTGATGAATTGATTTGGATTCTGATTGAAAAATGATGATTTTTGAAATTTAGTTGAAATATAATAACCTGAGCGAAACCACAATGTGGATGTTTGGGACGAGTCCCTGTGATGATATTCATAACTGGAATGATAATAATGACTTCAGCAAATCACTATGAGATTAGTGGATTGTGCTGTCAAATTGCTATTGTTAACACTTGACACGGTAGATCAAGTTAAGGGATGACAAATTGAGAACTTACTTAACTGAAATTTCCGTAAAGGAATGTTCAGAGATAAATTTTTCTATCTAATGGACCATTATCATGTTAAAGATATGAATGATAGGATCTGAAATGAATTGTTATTTAATGATGAGTTATATAAGGGATATTTATCCCCGTATTCTGTTGGGTTGACTAGAATATAAGGAACCCCATAATAAATTGGATCTTAAGAAAAAGAGTTGTCCTCTACTTTACGAGATGAGGACATCTCGCACTTTTTAAGTGGGGTAGAATGTAAGATTCCTCCCCAGCCTTCGAGGTATGCAGGAGTAAGAACCTCCCTTTCTGATCTTAAAATTATTCCCTCTCTAAAATAAAAGAAAGATTCTGTTTAAAAAGGGAAGACACTTTTCCCAGAATACCTTATCAGGAGCCCACCTGTTTTAAGGATTCAGAACAATGAGTTCAGAAGTGAGAACCGATGTTTTGGATGCCAAGGTTTTGGTCATCAGTTAAAAGACTGCCCGACTCCTACCATGAAAAGGGCACAGGGAAGTCTAGAACCCAAATTCAGAGACCAATTCCTTCATACCAATCTAATCAGGGTCCGTCTCTCGGACAAGATTGCTAAAACTAGGTCCAACCCATTGAGTAGGTCGAGATGACCAGTCAAATGCTTGGCGACTTAGAGCAACAGATGCAGGCAATTCATAAAGATATAAACGCTGCCTAGGATCAACAGAAACAATATACATATAAGAAGAGGATAGTCAGAGAATTCAAAGAAGCAGTTATGGTCTTCATTTGAATACGGACCAAAAGAATTTCTTTATCTCTAGGGGAGTATAAGTAGTTATCCCCCAGATATTGTGGACCAAAGAAAGTAGGTGACTTAGCCTACGAACTTCTTTTATCTCCTCATCTCAAAGTTCTTAATGCCTCCTATAGAAATATCTGCCAAAACCAAATCATGGAAAGACGGTAAAACTTCAGTGGCAAGATACCGTTGACTTCTAGGTTACGCTAGCTCCTTCCTTTATATAAGTCGTAACTTTTACTTGTCACTCACAGTAATCTTACTTCCATCGATCTCCTTTCTTTCTTAAGCTCCTTCATGGCTTGGCAATAGGAATTAGTTTTATCCATGATGATTTCTCACCTTCAAGACGCAAGCGAGTCTGTGAAGAAGGATTTTATAGAACTGTATGAGCGCTTCCTTTTCCCTCACTTGGGAACTTCTGTAGCTCAGACCAAATGGCGAACCTATCAAGACATAACTAGGGTAACACCGTGGGGTCAGCAACACTTTCGTAACAATGCCCGCTTGGCTATGGTTATAGAAGCTTTGGGTTTGGGTCCCCGATACTATTGCGTGATGAGATCAAGGCATATTGGGTTTTCTGAGCGGGTCTTCTTACTGGCGTGTTTTCTTCCTCATCAGAAGATATGCCTTTACCCCGTTTTTGGCTTGCCTCTCAGAGGTCCTTTTGTTAGATCACCTCATACCACTGAGGTAGGTGCGGCAATAACCAGCCGAATTATTTCCATAGATGAGTTACCTTATACGTGCGCAGCTTGTGAGTGCTGCTTTTGTGACCATATGATGGACGGGCTTTTGTGACCATATGATGGACGGGCTTATGGAAGTGTAAAAAGTTCTTCTATCTTACTGTATATGTTCCAAGAATGAATAAAGTTGAAATCTTGTTCTTGTCTTGAGTCTTGCTCTCTTTGAGACTTTTCTTGGTGGTTAATCTTAATTAAAAAAATTTCTCTCAGTCTCATATTCGTGTATCTTGTGAAATTACCCCCAGTTTGCGAGATGAGGGCATCTCACGTTTTTCAAGTGGGAGAGAATGTAAGATCCCTCCCTAGCCTCTCAAGATGTCCAGCATCTTCCCCTGTAATCAATCCCCTCTTCAGAAATATAAAAGATCTTGTCTCTGCCTATTTTGACATAGAGAGAGAAAATATTCTAGAGAGAGAATATTCAGATTTTGAATATTTTTAGATAAAAAAGTTTCTTATATTATTAAAATGAACTCCCCTAAAACAGAAATTCAAAAAGAACTTTCCAATGTGCAATTGGAATTTATTGGAAATGGGTGTAAAGCACGTTAACCTAAGGGTTTAGATTTTCAAAAATTTTTGGATTATGGTCCAATTAAGGTTCCTATGGGCCAATAGCATCAATCCATGTGTAGGGAGGAGATAAATCCAATTTGTAAAAGAAGATACCCAAATATGAGTAAATGCTCACATAAGATGAAGAGTTGACTATGTAGAAGGTTTATTAGTAAGAAACTATGAGCAATATTAAAAATATGAGATATTTGATGAAGAGTTGAAAATGTACAAGGTTTATTAGTAAAAAACTATGAGCAATATTAAAAATATGAGATATTTTGGGTATAATGATTCCATTTTGACACTTATGTAAGGAAGGGGAGTCCCTTAAAGGAGGTGCATACTTCACATGCTTGAATGAGTTTTAAACTCAAAAATCATGTGATATATTTTTATCTCTCCTCTCTCTTGAACCAAACCAAATCAAAATGGAACCAAACCGAATCAAAAAGGAACCAAACTAGATCCAAATCTAGTCCAAATTCAACCAAACTGAATTTGGAAAATTCTAGAATTCAGTTAGCTTTGGTTAGAGCTTCCCTCCCCTATAAATAGAACATGAGTCCTCTGAAAAAAATAGGAGAATTTTACTATACTAAAGTTATGCTGAAATAATGCTAATTTCTACTATTCTCTAAAATTCTCTCCAAATTGAAGAAATTGGAGCTTCCCTCTTTCTTCAATCCCCATTGGTGACTCCATCAACATGCTAAACCAATTGATTGGTTGGGGGCCTCTACCGTGAACAAAGAATCAAGCAATTTGTAAGGTAATTAGTGAATTTTGATCATTTTCTTTAATTTCTCAATGTTTCTCTCTTCTCAACCCCTCTCAAGCTTGAGAAGCTTAATTGGAATGGTTTTTGAATGCTATTGAAGTTAATTGATGAATGGTAGTACTTGAATTACATAAATTGATGAATGTTATTGAAGTTAATTGATGAAAGATAGTAAAGAATTACATAAATTTTCATTTATGCTTAATTCTAATAGATTTTATGCTTAATTCTAATGGTTTTTTTGTAGTTTCTCTCTCTCTCACTCAAAGAATGGTCATTCTCATGACCTATTCCCAATCCAAGTAAAGCTTTTCATAAAGCTTTTTCCTAATTTAAGATTAATCTATGCTTGAGGCCAAATTAATGGCTCTTTTCTATGCTTTTAGTTTATGTATTTCTTAAATATTGATGATTCAATCCATTATGGGTTAATGATCCAATTAGGTATCATTCTAATCATTCCCTTAATGATAAGCTTTATCCTTCAAAATAATTTGAGATTTATCAGTTCATCATAGCAGCGGAGCTATGGCAAAATTTTTATAAAAATTACACAAAAAATAATTTCATTCAAAGCATGAAAAGAGGACTTCCTACCATATTCTAGGAATAATCATCCTAGATTAATTGAAAGAATTTTATGGTAATCAAGGAAAAATTAATTTTTATGTTATGCATAATTGATGATTATTTTATGATAAAAGTTTTAAGTTTGTAAGATTCCTCCCCTCAACCTTCGAGGTATACAGGAGTAAGAATCTCTCTTTCTGATCTTAAAATTATTCCCTCTCTAAAATAAAAGAAAGATTCTGTTTAAAAAGGAAAGACACTACCCCAGAATACCTTATCAGGAGCCCACCTGTTTTAAGGATTCAGAACAATGAGTTCAGAAGTGAGAACCGATGTTTTGGATGCCAAGGTTTTGGTCATCAGTTAAAAGACTGCCTGACTCCTACCATGAAAAGGGCATAGGGAAGTCTAAAACCCAAATTCAGAAACCAATTCCTTCATACCAATCTAATCAGGGTCCGTCCCGGACAAGATTGCTTAAACTAGGTCCAATCCATTGATTAGGGTCGAGATGACCAGTCAAATGCTTGGCGACTTAGAGCAACAGATGCACGCAATTCATAAAGATATAAACGCTGCCCAGGATCGACAGAAACAATATACAGATAAGAAGAGGACAGTCAGAGAATTCAAAGAAGCAGTTATGGTCTTCATTTGAATACGGACCATAAGAATTTCTTTATCTCTAGGGGAGTATAAGTAGTTATCCCCCAGATATTGTGGACCAAAGAAAGTAGGTGACTTAGCCTACGAACTTCTTTTATCTCCTCATCTCAAAGTTCTTAATGCCTCCTATAGAAATATGTGCCAAAACCAAATCATGGAAAGACGGTAAAACTTCAGTGGCAAGATACCGTTGGCTTCTAGGTTACGCTAGCTCCTTCCTTTATATAAGTCGTAACTTTTACTTGTCGCTCTCACAATAATCTTACTTCCATCGATCTCCTTTCTTTCTTAATCTCCTTCATGGCTTGGCAACAGGAATTAGTTTTATCCATGATGATTTCTCACGTTCAAGACGCAAGCGAGTCTATAAGGAAGGATTTTATAGAAATGTATGAGCGCTCACTTTTCCCTCACTTGGGAACTTCTGTAGCTCAGACCAAATGGCGGAACTAGCGTAACACCGTGGCGTCAGCAGCACTTTCGCAACAATGTCCGCTTGGCTATAGTTATAAAAACTTTGGGTTTGGGTCCCCGATACTATTGCGTGATGAGATCAAGGCATATTGGGTTTTCTGAGCGGGTCTTCTTACTGGCGTGTTTTCTTCCTCATCAGAAGATATGCCTTTACCCCATTTTTGGCTTGCCTCTCAGAGGTCCTTTTGTTAGATCACCTCATACCACTGAGGTAGGTGCGGCAATAACCAGCCGAGTTATTTCCATAGATGACTTACCTCATACGTGCGCAGCTTGTGAGTGCTGCTTTTGTGACCATATGATGGACGGGCTTATGGAAGTGTAAAAAGTTCTTCTATCTTACTGTATATGTTCCAAGAATGAATCAAGTTGAAATCTTGTTCTTGTCTTGAGTCTTGCTCTCTTTGAGACTTTTCTTGGTGGTTAATCTTAATTAAAAATTTTTCTCTCAGTCTCATATTCGTGTATCTTGCGAAATTACCTCCAGTTTGCGAGATGAGGGCATCTCACGTTTTTCAAGTGGGAGAGAATGTAAGATTCCTCCCCAGCCTCTCAAGATGTCCAGCATCTTCCCCTGTAATCAATCCCCTCTTCAGAAATATAAAAGATCTTGTCTCTGTCTATTTTGACATAGAGAGAGAAAATATTCTAGAGAGAGAATATTCAGATTTTGAATATTTTTAGATAGAAAAATATCTCATATTATTAAAATGAATTCCCCTGAAACAGAAATTCAAAAAGAACTTTCCAATGTGCAATTGTAATTTATTGGAAATGGGTATAAAAAGGACCTTAACCTAAGGGTTTAGATTTTCAGAAATTTTTGGATTATGGTCCAATTAAGGTTCCTATGGGCCAATAGCATCAATCCATGTGTAGGGAGGAGATAAATCCAATTTGTAAAAGAAGATACCCAAAAATGAGTAAATGCTCACATAAGATGAAGAGTTGACTATGTAGAAGGTTTATTAGTAAGAAACTATGAGCAATATTAAAAATATGAGATATTTGATGAACAGTTGAAAATGTACAAGGTTTATTAGTAAAAAACTATGAGCAATATTAAAAATATGAGATATTTTGGGTATAATGATTCCATTTTGACACTTATGTAAGGAAGAGGAGTCCCTTAAAGGAGGTGCATACTTCACATGCTTGAATGAGTTTTAAACTCAAAAATCATGTGATATTTTTATCTCTCCTCTCTCTTGAACCAAACCAAATCAAAATGGAACCAAACCGAATCAAAAAGAAACCAAACTAGATCCAAATCTAGTCCAAATTCAACCAAACTGAATTTGGAAAATTCTAGAATTTAGTTAGCTTTGGTTAGAGCTTCCCTCCCCTATAAATAGAACATGAGTCCTTTGAAAAAAATAGGAGAATTTTACTATACTAAAGTTATGCTGAAATAATGCTAATTTCTACTATTCTCTAAAATTCTCTCCAAATTGAAGAAATTGGAGCTTCCCTCTTTCTTCAATCCCCATTGGTGACTCCATCAACATGCTAAACCAATTGATTGGTTGGGGGCCTCTACGGTGAACAAAGAATCAAGCAATTTGTAAGGTAATTAGTGAATTTTGATCATTTTCTATAATTTCTCAATGTTTCTCTCTTCTCAACCCCTCTCAAGCTTGAGAAGCTTAATTGGAATGGTTTTTGAATGCTATTGAAGTTAATTGATGAATGGTAGTACTTGAATTACATAAATTGATGAATGTTATTGAAGTTAATTGATGAAAGATAGTAAAGAATTACATAAATTTTCATTTATGCTTAATTCTAATGGTTTTATGTAATTTCTCTCTCTCACACACAAAGAATGGTCATTCTCATGACCTATTCTCAATCTAAGTGAGGCTTTTCATAAAGCTTTTCCCTAATTTAAGATTAATCTATGCTTGAGGCCAAATTAATGGCTTTTTTCTATGCTTTTAGTTTATGTATTTCTTGAATATTGATAATTCCATCCATTATGGATTAATGATCCAATCAGGGATCATTCTAATCATTCCCTTAATGATAAGCTTTATCCTTCAAAATAATTTGAGATTTATCAGTCATTATAGCAGCGGAGCTATGGCAAAATTTTTATAAAAATTACACATAAAATAATTTCATTCAAAGCATGAAAAGAGGACTTCCTACCATATTCTAGGAATGATCATTCTAGATTAATTGGAAGAATTTTATTGTAATCATGAAGAAATTGATTTTTATGTTATGCATAATTGATGATTATTTTATGATAAAAGTTTTAAGTTTGTAAGATTCCTCCCCCCAAACTTCGAGGTATACAAGAGTAAGAATCTCCCTTTCTGATCTTAAAATTATTCCCTCTCTAAAATAAAAGAAAGATTCTGTTTAAAAAGGAAAGACACTTTCCCCAGATTACCTTATCAGGAGCCCACCTGTTTTAAGGATTCAGAACAATGAGTTCAGAAGTGAGAACCGATATTTTGTATGCCAAGGTTTTGAACATCAGTTAAAAGACTGCCCGACTCCTACCATGAAAAGGGCACAGGGAAGTCTAGAACCCAAATTCAGAGACCAATTCCTTCATACCAATCTAATCAGGGTCCGTCCTCTCGGACAAGATTGCTTAAACTAGGTCCAACCCATTGATTAGGGTGGAATGCCTGGCGATTTAGAGCAACAGATGCAGGCAATTCATAAAGATATAAACGCTGCCCAGGATTGACAGAAACAATATACAGATAAGAAGAGGACAGTCACAGAATTCAAAGAAGCAGTTATGGTCTTCATTTGAATACGGACCAAAAGAATTTCTTTATCTCTAGGGGGGAGTATAAGTAGTTATTCCCCAGATATTGTGGACCAAAGAAAGTAGGTGACTTAGCCTACGAACTTCTTTTATCTCCTCATCTCAAAGTTCTTAATGACTCCTATAGAAGTGCCAAAACCGAATCGTGGAAAGACGGTAAAACTTCAGTGGCAAGATACCGTTGGCTTCTAGGTTACGCTAGCTCCTTCCTTTATATAAGTCATAACTTTTACTTGTCGCTCACAGTAATCTTACTTCCATCGATCTCCTTTCTTTCTTAATCTCCTTCATGGCTTGGCAATAGAAATTAGTTTTATCCATGATGATTTCTCACCTTCAAGACGCAAGCGAGTCTGTGAAGAAGGATTTTATAGAACTGTATGAACGCTCACTTTTCCCTCACTTGGGAACTTCTGTAGCTTAGACCAAATGGCGGACCTATCAAGACATAACTAGGGTAACACCGTGGGGTCAGCAGCACTTTCGCAACAATGTCCGCTTAGCTATGGTTATAGAAGCTTTGGGTTTGGGTCCCCGATACTATTGCGTGATGAGATCAAGGCATATTGGGTTTTCTGAGCGGGTCTTCTTACAGGCGTGTTTTCTTCCTCATCAAAAGATATGCCTTTACCCCGTTTTTGGCTTGCCTCTCAGAGGTCCTTTTGTTAGATCACCTCATACCACTGAGGTAGGTGCGGCAATAACCAGCCGAATTATTTTCATAGATGAGTTACCTTATACGTGCGCAGCTTGTGAGTGCTGCTTTTGTGACCATATGATGGACGGGCTTATGGACGTGTAAAAAGTTCTTCTATCTTACTGTATATGTTCCAAGAATGAATAAAGTTGAAATCTTGTTCTTGTCTTGAGTCTTGCTCTCTTTGAGACTTTTCTTAGTAGTTAATCTTAAATAAAAAAATTTCTCTCAGTCTCATATTCGTGTATATTGCGAAATTACCCCCAGTTTGCGAGATGAGGACATCTCACGTTATTCAAGTGGGAGAGAATGTAAGATTCCTCCCCAGCCTCTCAAGATGTCCAACATCTTCCCCTGTAATCAATCCCCTCTTCAGAAATATAAAAGATCTTGTCTCTGCCTATTTTGACATAGAGAGAGAAAATATTCTAGAGAGAGAATATTCAGACTTTAAATATTTTTAGATAGAAACTGTATTTTATGAATTGTTTGTAAATGACTGTTTTATGTCAAGAATGCTGGGGAAGCATTTTGACCGTCTTATGGATTAAGGTAGACCTAACTGATAAAGTTGCAAACTGCTGAGACGGAGAGTCAATGGAGGACGTCTCGTGTAGCAAGGTCGGCCGAGGTCTTGACCAACCTCAATTCGATTTAAAGGTGAGCTTCCGGTACAGTGGATTAGGGACCAAGGAAGCGGCCTATGAGTGAAGCGCTAGGTCACCTGCGACGAAGGATCCTAGAGGGTGCTGACCATACGGTGCTCGGGCTCTGGGTCGCCGAAGATACCCACATGTGCGTCGTGGAAGATATTGGAACAAGGAATAAGAGTTGTTTTCTGAAATCGGGCATGGATCTGGTTGATTGACCTTGCTGGTCCTCAACGGATGAGTACATGGCTCATTTATATGGATCTGTGGGTCAATCTTGCTGATCTTCCACGGAGATTCCATTCTGTTATATGAATATATTGCTAGTTACTATGAGCTAGGAACTATGGAAAAGGCACCTGAGTGAACAGGTGTTGAGCGTTCTGGTTGCCAATGATGCCATAAGTACACCGATGAATGAACTGGAAATAAGGATTCAACTAAAGACTTTGAGGATTGTCATCAGTGACATAATGGTTTCATTAAAGGATTGTTTTAAAGTTAGCTGATGTTGAGAAAAAGGCGATTTCATATTGGGTGTGTAAGTGGTGTGACTAGTTTTATGTTTGCATGAACTTTTGGCTAGGGGGCCTTGGTACCTGGGACAAAACCTAACCAAATTCTTAATTGGATCGCATCACTACAGTGGTTGGGTGGTTGGCTAACCCATGGGATTGGATGGGGTTAGGACTGATGGATCCGTAAATCGAGTCTCAATTTCTATTATTACGATAGATAAAGTAAATCCCGGATAGTAATTGTTCTATGGATACGAATCATGGTATGTGCCTCTTGATGGAAAAAAAAGTGTTGACTAAGTGAAGGTTAAGTGTCAAATCTGGTCTACTACTCCACATCAAGGACTAATTAAGGAAAAAGGAAATTTGGCTGAACATTGGCTTTCCAACAGGCTTCCCATGTGTAAGATCCCACTGTTCCCACCGAGCAACGGATTCAAGATACTGGCAGCGGAAGTAGCACTTCTCGCGCGGGACAGGGGTCCCACATTCAGGGCCTCACCCACGGATATCCGGATAAGAGACTAATCCGTCGGTTGTTCCAAAACCGAACCCGGAAAAACTTCCTTTACCGGAAAGCACGGGTGATTCCACCAAGAAAACTTTTTACTCTAACGTAGTCAAGATCATTTCTGATCAAACTGATCCAATTACATCTTCAAGATACTTGATCAGATCAAGGAAGAAACTTGCACTTGGATCATTGGGATCAACGCTTTTTTTCCCATTCAAGAGGCACAGCCGTTGATTCCTATCCATAGAACAATTACTGTCCGGGATTTACTTTATCTATCGTAATAACAAAAGTTGAGTCTCGATTTACGGATCCATCAGTCCAGCCTAACCCCATCCGATCCCATGGGTTAGCCAACCGCCCAACCACTGTAGTGATGGGATCCAATTTGGAATTTGGTTAGGTTTTGTCCCGGGTACCAAGGAAAAGAGTTCCAAGGCCCCCTAGCCGGAATTTCATGCAAACATAAAACTAGCCACACCACTTACACACCCAATATGAAAATTGCCTTTTTCTTAGCATGAGCTAACTTTAAAACAATCCTTTAATGAAACCATAGCACCACTGATCACAATCTCCCAATTTATCCAGTTGATTCATAATTTCCCATCATTCCTTCATCAGAGTATCTATGGCATCATTGGCAACTAGAACGCTCACCACCTGTCCACACAGAGGCCGTTTCCATAGTTCCTAGCCCATAATACTCGGCAATATAATCACTTATCAAGATGGACTCTCGTTGAAGATCAGCAAGATCAACCAACAGATCCATATAAAAGAGCCATGGACTCATCCGTTGAGGACCAGCAAGGTCAGTCAACCAGATCCATGCCCGGTTTCACAAAACAACTCTTACTCCTTGTTCCAATATCTTCCTCGACGCACGCGTGGGTATCCTAGGCGACCCAGAGCCCGAGCACCGTATGGTCAGCACCCTCTAGGATCCTTCGCAGGTGACCTAGCGCTTCACTCATAGGCCGCTTCCTTGGTCCCTCATCCACCGTACCGGAAGCTCACCATTTTAATCGAACCGAGGCTGGTCAAGACCTCGGTCGACCTTGCTACGCGAGACGTCCTCCATTGACTCTCCGTCAGCAGTTGCAACTTTATCAGTTAGGTCTCCACGACCTTAATCACAAGACGGTCAAAATGCTTCCCCAGCATTCTTGACATAAAACAGCCATTTACAAACAGCATTTACAAACAGTTTACAAATACAGTTTCTATATTAACTCTCATTTTTCCACATTATCCCTCATTAATCCACATTACTTATTCCACATTCCATGTATATGTGTACTCATCCAATCACCTCCTTTTCCATCTCTTCACTTCAGATTCCTTCACATCACATATCATATATTCACATCCATATCCACATCCATACATCCACATCCACATCCACATTCACATCCATACATCCACATCTACATGCCTATCTCCTTTTTCACATCCTCATTTATACATCCACATCCCATATCCACATTCATACATACACATCCATATATCCACATCTACATCCACATACATACATACATCCACATCCACATTCCACATTCACATCTATACATCCACATCTACATTCACATTCACATACATCCACATCCACATTCCCATACATCCACATCTATACATCCACATTTCACATTCACATCTACATTCACATTCACATACATGCACATCTACATTCACATTCACATACATCCACATCCCCATTCCCATTCACATCTATACATCCACATCTACATCCACATACATACATACATCCACATCTACATTCCACATTCACATCTATACATCCACATCTACATCCACATTCGCATACATCCACATCCACATTTCCATTCACATCTATACATCCACATCCATTCACATCTATACATCCACATCTACATCCACATTCGCATACATCCACATCCACATTTCCATTCACATCTATACATCCACATCCATTCACATCTATACATCCACATCTACATCCACATTTACATCTATGCATATACATCTTCATGCATATATCCATTTTCATGTTCATACATCCACACTCCCATCTCCATATCCACACATCCACATACATACATCCATTTTCACATTCCCATTTATATAACCCCATATACTTTCACATCTAATCTTTTACATCACATCCATTCTCGCCCTATCACAACCCATATACATCTTATCCTATCACATACACTTCTTACCTCATCCCCCCATACACATCTTAATTCATCTTATCACATCCTAACTTATTTCATAAGCATCTTATCACCTCTTATCACATCCTATCACTTTCCATACGCATCTTATCAATTCTTATCACATCTCATACACCTCTTATCACATCTTATCACATTTCATATCTTTTTTTTTAAAAAAAAAAGAGAATTCTTTTATTTGATATAAGATTTCTCTACACATTTATTTATACATAAATTCCATTTAAGGAGACTAACACTTTCGAAATTAAAATCAATCTTTTATGCATCTTCTTATGCATGATTTCAATTTGGTAGGGAATTATACCTTTAGAATAAAAGAATTTCTCTTATGCATCTAAGTTAAGCATAAATCCATTTATGAGGAAAATCATACTTTTAGTATAAAAAGAATATCTTTTATGCATACCTATATGCATGAAATCCAATATGATAAAAGTAATACTTTTGATATAAAAATTTTTCCTTTATGCATACTTCTATGCATGAAAATTAAAAATGATAAAAGTAACACTTTTGATATAAAAATTTTCCTTTATGCATACTTCTATGCATGAAAATTAAAAATGGTAAAAGTAACACTTTTGATATAAAAATTTTCTTTTATGCATTCTGTATGAAATAAAAATGATAAAAGTAACACTTTTGATATAAAAATTTATCCATTATGCATACTTCTATGCATGAAAATAAAAATGGTAAAAATAACACTTTTGATATAAAAATTTATCCTTTATGCATAATATTAAAATTCAATTTCTCCATGATTATAATGAAATTCTTTCAATTAATCTAGGATGATGATTCCTAGAATATGGTAGGAAGTCCTCTTTTTATGCTTTGAATGAAAATTTTTTATGCATAATTTTTATAAAAATTTTGCCATAGCTCCGCTGCTATGACTGATAAATCTCAATTTTTCTAAGGGACAAAGCTTATCATTAAGGAAATAATTAAAATGATTCTCTAATTGGATCCTTAATCCATAATGGATTGAATCATCAATATACATAAACTAAAAGCATAAGAAAAAGCCATTAATTTGGCCTCAAGCATAGCTTTATCTTGGGTTAAGGAAAAGCTTTATGAAAAGCTTGATTAGGATTGAGAATGGGTCATGAGTATGACCATTTCTTGAGTGAGAGAGAGAATTTACATAAGAATCATTAGAATTTAAACATAAATGAAAATTAACTTCAATAGCATTTATTAAATTATGTAACTCTTCACTACTATTCAAACTTCAATAGCATTTAAAAAAAACCATACCAATTAAACTTCTCAAGCTTGAGAGGGGTTGAGAAGAGAGAAACATTGAGAAATTATAGAAAGATCAATATTCACTAATTACCTTACAACTTGCTTGATTCTTTGTTCACGGTAGAGGCCCCCAACCAATCAATTGGTTAAGTATGTTGATGGAGCCACTAATGGGGATTGAAGAAAGAGGAAAGCTCCAAAAACTAGTGAATTATTAAATGAATTCACAGTTCTTGGCTTAGGTGGAGTAGAGTAACGATGCATAAACACTATATATTTTTCAACAAGGGTGAGGCTTCTATTTATAGGAAAAATTGAGCTCCTAACCAAACAAACTGATTCTAGAATTTTCTAAATCAGTTTGGTCAATATTTGACCATTTTTAGGTCAGTTAAGCTAACTTTTTGGAACTAGACTTGAATGAGGAGAGAGGAGAGATGAAATATCTCAATTTTTATGAGTTTAAAACTCATTCAAGCATGTGAAATATGCACCTCCTTTAAAGAACTCCCCTTCCTTACATATGTCATATTTTTAATATTGCTCATAGTTTTTTACTAATAAACCTTGTACATTTTCAACTCTTCATCTTATGTGAAATATGCACCTCCTTTAAAGAACTCCCCTTCCTTACATATGTCATACTTTTAATATTGCTCATAATTTTTTATTAATAAACCTTGTACATTTTCAACTCTTCATCTTATGTGAGCATTTACTCATTTTTGGGTATTTTCTTTTTACAAGTTGGATTTATCTCCTCCCTACACATGGATTGATGCTATTGGTCCATAGGAACCTTAATTGGACCATAGTCTAAAGATTTCTGAAAATCTAGACCCTTAGGCTAAGGTTCTTTATACCTATTTTCAATTAATTCCAATTGCACATTGGAAAATTCTTTTTTGAATTTCTGTTTCAAGGGAACTCATCTGAATTAGAAGAGATATTTTTCTATCCAAAAATATTCAAAATCTGAATATTCTCTCTCTAGAATATTTTTCTCTCTCTAGGCTAAAACAGATAGAAACAAGGTCTTTATATTTCTGAAGAGGGATTGATTACAGGGAAAGATACTAGACATCAAAAAGGGGGTGGGGGAGGAATCTTACACCATGAAATTCTTCTAAATAATTGTAGGCCCATGTTACTACTATGGTGGAAAAGTAGGAAATTTGGCTGGATATTGGCTTCCCAATAGGCTTCCCCAAAGCAAGGCACCCCGTGAAATTCTTCTAAGTCATTGTAATAGGGTATGTCTCTTACCTAGTGTTGTAACTCAAACTACTCTAGTGTGTAATGTTTCAAATATGGCCAACTTTGCAGGGAGGGTAGGATTTTCACTAGCTAGTAGCATATATATGAGTGAAATGCCAGCAACCAATGCGGCAAGAAAGATCACACAACTACGACAATCCGATAACATGCGTTATCATATATCGCTTTGTCTTTCCATTGCTACTTGTGCCTCTTGCGAGCCCACACCACTCTCTATCTAGTCAAATTGTACAATGCTTGTTCCTCCCACAAGTCCACACCTCTATTTCTAGCCAATTAAATTTCCTATACAATTCTTTTTTCTCCCACCATCCCAAAGTGGTCTCTATAAAGGGACCAAGTCTAGGGTTGGCAAAGAGAGCAAGTGAAAACACATTGTCAAAGAAAAAGTTGAAAAAGAGAATCAACCAGCATGTGAATGCCCTGAGAATAATAAGGAAAGCCCATAAATATGTCAAGATACTCATACCTAAGCTTACCTTCATGAGAGTTGTGAGACATATTTGTGATGAATGGAAGCTTGGGCTAAGATGGGTTGGCAATATAATATGTGTCCTTCAAGAGGCTGCAGAAGAGTTCATTGTATACTTTTTGATTGATAGTTACATTTGTTCTACCCATCCGCATATGGTCACTCTTATGGACAAAGACATGCACACCTGTAGGCTAATAAGATACAGATTTGAGAAGTTATTGCATCCTATACCATTGAGTGACCCAAAGGCATTCAATATCTTGAATGTCCCACCAGCTAGAAAACCTAAGGATGTAGGTATTAAGATTGAGGATGTTACGCATGATAGGGATGCATATCAATTAAATACTTAGAAGGGCAAAGAACATATGGCTTGTGAGGAAGAAAGGAGGGTTGATGAAGAAAGAATAATGGGAGATGAGTTGATATACCTTGAAGAGAAGAATCTACAGGACTTAAAGAATGTACCTGGACAACTTGTTCATATGAAAGATTTTGTTGATGGTGCAAAGTATCTTGATATAGCACCTTTCGATATGTATATGCTGTAAGAGAGAAATTGAGAAATAAATGATGTTGTGATCTTGACATCTCTCAATTATGTAAGCTATCTTTTTTGAAAATTTATTTTCTATACTGATAATTTATTTTTTCAAGATAACTACTTGATTTATCCTATTATTTATTTTTTAAAATTTATCTACTACTGATTTTTTTTTCAAGATAACTACCTGATATATCTATCCTCTTATTTGTTTTTTGTAGGCATCTTTTGTCCACCCTACTCCCAAAGACCTATTTTGCTATTCTTTTTACTAGAGCCCATAGTTTTTTTTATGTAAGAGAAACAAGCACAAATTTTTCAAGGCTGGAGAAATGGTTGAGAAGATGTGACATTGAAAAAGGTGCAATATGTAATTGTACCTTATAATGAAATGTAAGTATCTTATTTTAAATATGTTTTACTTTGTTTTATGTCCTTTTATAGATCTCTATGAATTGTTTTTCTTTTCTCTATTTTGTAGGAGCCATTGGAGTTAAGTATAATTTACATTAAGAAAAGAAAGAGATGTTTCTTGAATTCCATGCTTGGTGTGCATGGAGAAACCAAATTGTAAGTTTTTAATTTTAATAGAGATTGTGTTTAAGATTCAATTTATATTAGATTGAATAATTTATGTGGTTTGTTATTTTGCAGGGTATCTAAATCCATAATAATCACATTAGGAACACTCCATCCTCCACTCCTTGACAATAAAACTCCACATTGGTTTTTCATTTCGCCTGTAAGTTATAATAACATAAATGATAACTTTTAAGTTTGTAATAAAGCTTTAGTTAAAAGTCTAAACAAGGACTCTCATTGCTATAGTTTCCATTACAAACTTATGGAAGCTCATGTGGATGGAGAGTGGTCGTAAAAAAATGGAGATATATGCAATCAAAATTTTCAGTAGACATATCTGAGTATTTTCGATAGACACATAAAAAAGAGTTGTAAAAAATTCAAATATTTTCCTTAAACTTTTATATCCTAATATATACTAAGATTTTGGTCATGATTTTTGTAGTTCACAATGTCATGTTATACAAACACATACATTTGGTGGGTGAGAGAAAAGGTAATCAGATTAATGCTCTTCGACAATCGTGTGAATCTTCCCCAGATCCACTACTACAGGATGACCCATTTTCGATGCTTGGTATCATGGTTTACGTGTCGTCGATATATGCATTGATATAAACATTTAAATATACATCCAAATGAGCGTTGAAATATGGGTTTGAAATGAGAGTCAGAATAAGCATTGAAATACGCGTAAAAATTTTTATTTTAAAATTCTTTAAAAAATTAATTGTGCAAAAAAAGAAAACATTGACAAAAATCAAGTATTTCTTGGTAATTAAAATTGAGATAAAATGTTAAAGCTCATCATCAACCCTCTCATCCTCATCTAGATCCATGGCTCTAAATACATCTATTTCTAGAAATACCTCTTTATCTGCATCTTTGTCACAATAGGTGTAGCCTCCAGATTGTCCTCTTCTACTTTAAGCATTAGAGGTGGTTGTGTTGAAAGTTGTTCTTCTATCTCTTCTTCAAATTTAGGATTAGTTATTGTGTTTTCTTCTGGTTCAAGTGCTAGTAATTGTTGAATTACTATACCTTCATTTGATCCTTCTTCTAGTTAGTTGTTCAACTCGATCAATATCTGTTTCTTGTGCTTCTTGAGTGGGTTCCTCAACCTCTACATCATCTAAAACTTCCATATCTTCAAATATTTTTTTAACTACATGGATCAATTTGGATTACAAACAACCACCTATGATCTCTTCGGCGGCCCAAATGGATTGACTTGGAATCCATTGCTAGTCCGACACTATGACACATCGGTGGCGTAGCAGTGTTTTTGGAATGAAAATATCGGGGGTTTTCATGCTGCTCAGCAGTGATATATCACTACTCTGTAATGTTTTTTTGGTGCTGGGCAGCGAAAATGCATTGCTTTACAGCATCTATAGTAGCGAGAAAATGTTGCTATATTGTAAAAATATCCTATTTTTTTGTCCCTTCTTTTGCCGTCGCGTATTTTTTTTGAATACAATAAACTTATACTCTGAGTGATCAGAAACAACCATGGGCTCTCATGGTTTCTTATTTGTGTGAGCACATTGTTACGCATTCTTTTGGTCATTCACAACCATCTTTTCGGGATGTTATTTGTGGGAAGATTGAGGGAAACATTCCAGGATGCCCTTTCACCTCATCTCTTATCTTAGATTAGAAGGCGGTGTCTTTAGGAATGAGTTGGCATGGTTCGACCTCTTCGCTTGGCAATTCCCTGCGCCTAGAGAGTTTGCACTGGAGTCCAGTATTATCATCCACCTTGGTTGATTATTCGCCTCGTCAAGCATATTTTCTTTCTCAAAAAAGGAATATGTAACATAGGCCAGGTGGTGGATGATGCGAGGCAGGTTCTGCCCTTTTCTGCTGCAGTTGCTCGTTTCGGATTACGTAATCATTACTCTCGCATATGGGGAGAAATTCGGCGGATGATCAATGATTTCTCTCCTGTACCTCCTTTAAATGAGGATTCTCGCCTGTCTGATTGGAAACTTGGGTCCATGGGTATGCAAAGTATTTTGGCCAAGTCGGTTTACACATTCTTACAACAGGATATTTGGATTGTGACTCACGGTAATCGACTATGGTCCCTATCCAAACCCTCTAGGTGGTGGAAGAAAATGTTGTCTACTATTTGGAAAAGTGGTCTGCCTTTGAAAGAACGCCTATTCCTTTGGCGTTGTTTGGTAGGTGTGCTTCCTGTTGGTAGTCTTTTGCATTGCACCCTCAGATTGTATCAGATGTAAAAGTAAATTGGAGACTGTACTGCATCTTTTGTGGTATTGTGTATGGACCAAATCGTTTGTTCGTCGGATCTCCAATTCTCTTCGGTTACGCTTTCCTTCGAGAAATTTCGGGTGCTGGTTTTGGCTATTTGGAAAATTAAAAAATTCTCAACACCAATTTGATGTGTTATTCAACTAGATTCGTTTCTGCCTTTTCTGCACTATTTGGCATGTAAGGAACTGCATGTTGTTTCACAAAACGGATATTGATCCTTTCCATTAATTCAAGTTTTCACTTGGCCAAGCATTACGTTCTGCATATGATGCTGGAGACATCACGTTAGATGATTTTAGAATTTACTTTGACTGCTTTTAGATAATGCAGTCTGAGGTTACTTTGTGACTTCAGGGTTTTTCTCGATTTGAGGTTTCCCGGTTGTAAATAAATCAATGGTTTACAAAAAAAAAGTGTGTAGAGCTGCTGCAAGGAGCACCGCTGCCCAGACGTGCCTGTCAAGCCAACCTGCTACGCCAAGCCCGTCGCCCTTTCCTGGCCGCCCCCGTCATCAGCTGCGTGTCTTTTTCCAGCAGTGCTCCTTTGCGCCCTGTTCTGGAATAACCCCCGCTTCCCTTTGCTTCTGTTTTTTCCCTCACACCTGTACTTTTTCCAGCCCGCTCCCCTACTCGTTCTTCCTCGGCAAATCCAGCCTATGTTATCCCAGCACTGGCCCTTTTACGCTTCAGCACTTGGGTTCTTTTCTTCTATTTTGCCTCAGCCTACTCAATTTCCCCCCTTATATCATAGCCCGCCTTTTGTTTCCCCTTTATCAATGTCTCAAGATCCTCTACCTAAAGCATATGCCCGGAAGGATAGGCCTGCTGATGCAAAAAGACGGCAGATTGACAATCCCTTTGATTCTGGGTTTTACCCCAACGAGGCTCAGTATGTTTATGATGTGTTGCAAGAAGAATTTCAGCACAGTCGGAATGAATGGGCCTTACATGTTCCTATAGTTAAGTACAAGCTCAAGCTGCCTTCTCTGATTACCCCGCTAAAGAAATTATCTCAGACGGCGATCATCATCTTCTTCCCTGGCAAACTTCCCTCTGCGAATGATGTGGCCCAATGGATCAAAGTGTTGCTGGGGGGCTGTTTTGTGGAAGGTGTTTATTTTGCTTTGCGAGGGTTTTATGAGGTCCATCTTACAAATGCATCTTATAAGCAAAAGCTCCTTGAATGCTCTCCCCTCTTCTTTGACAGACAAATGGTGCACGCTATGCCTTGGTCTCCCAATAAAGATTATCAGAGTTTGATCAGACATCATTGCCCAGTATGGGTGGAGGTGGTAAATTTCCCTGACTACTGAAAGAACGGTAGAGGGGGGAGGAGACACACACACAAGAGCAAACCCTAATGTATATTCCAAACCCTAACCATAGAGGGAAGCCATGTCCACTCTCACACAAAGCATAATGCACTAATCCATAATCCACACAACACACAATAAGTTGTGTCCACACTCTACTAACCCTAGCTAACACTATATTCGTGAGTTTGGGAATTTCCCATCTTCCATTTTTTGAATGCTAAAAAGGTGGGACCTGGATAACATGCCTATAATTTTGTCAAAACCATACCATGTGACCTATTGTTGGAAAGCGCTTGGAAAATGGAATCTAGTGAGCTATAGAGCGCTCAATTTGGAGTAACGGTGTTCAAGTTATGATTAATCCAAAGATTTGACCACATGTCCCAAACTTATGGGAAATTCCCATATTCCCCAATATGGTGTTAGCTAATGTCAACACACTATGACCAGCTGGACACGCGGTCATTTATGTCTCACACATGTTCCTACCTAATCTGCCAGCACATAGCATAGCTGGCTCACACTCACATCGAGCTTGAATCTCAACGGCCCCTCTCAAGCTCATGATATACTGCCGATGAAGATGTAGATGAGCTTGGGATCTCAAGACTCTCAACACTCCCCCTCAAGCTCATCCCATATACTCCCAACATAGTCCGGAAGTACTCAAACTTCTCCCTGCTAAGTGGCTTCGTGAAGATGTCTGCCACTTGCTCATCAGTCTTCACATACTGAAGATCAATTGTACCATCCAGCACCTTTTCTCTGACAAAGTGATAATGGACCTCTATGTGTTTGGTCCTCGCATGAAACACTGGATTCTGCTCATGTTGTCACAATGAATGACAACTTTGCCATCAAGAGGCTCACATAAATCTGTCAAGAGACTCTTTAACCAAATAGCCTCACAAGTAGCAATGGCTGCTCCTCTGTACTCAGCCTCTGTACTGGACAAAGCAACTGTAGGTTGCTTTTTGCTACTCCAACTCACCACGGCACTTCCAAGTGTAAAAGCATATCCACTCTAGTAGACCTCCTGTCATATGTGCTACCTGCCCAATCAGCATCTATGTAGCCATGTATGTCCAAGCTTTTACCACTCTCATAAAATAAACCATAATGTGCTATGGTCTTCACATATCTCATGATGCGTCTCACTGCATCCAAATGTGGTTTTCTGGGGCTCTGCATAAACTGGCTGACTAGCCCCACTGCATAACTCAAATCCGGGCGTGTGATAGTCATATATATGAGACTACCAACCATCTTCCTGTACATGGAAGGATCATCCAATTCCTCGCCATAATCAGCCCGCAACTTCACATTTTGCTCCAATGCTGTACTCATAGGCTTACACCCTGTCATGCTATACTTTGCCAACATATCCACCAATGCATATTGGCGCTGTACTAACCAAGTACCTGCATGATCTTTCACCACTTCAATTCCAAGGAAGTATCTCAACTCACCAAGATCTTTCATGTCAAATTGCCCACTCAAAGCTTTCTTGATATGCATCACATCTGCACCATGATCACCTGTGATAATCAAGTCATCCACATAGATGACTAGTAAAACAATCCCATGCTGTGTCTTCTTCACATACAGTGAAGAATCTGCTGTAGAAATCTGAAAACCAAGTGAGATAAGATATCTGCTCATCTTATCACTCCAAGCACGTGGTGCTTGCTTCAGACCATACAATGCCTTTTTCAACCTGCATACGTGAGTGGGATATCTAGGGTGTACATACCCTTCTGGCTGTGCCATGTATACTTCCTCTTGTAGATCTCCATTTAGAAATGCATTCTTAACATCCATCTGATGCATTCTTAACATCCATCTGATGCATTTCCCAGCCATTAGCTGCAGCCATAGCAATGACTGCTCTCACTGTGCCCATCTTAGCCACTGGACTAAACGTCTCATCATAATCCAAACCTTGGGTCTGTGCATAACCCTTTGCTACAAATCTTGCCTTATGTCTTTCAATAGAACCATCAGATTTGCACTTCACTTTGTAAACCCATTTACATCCAATAACATTCTTGTCCTTTGGTAATGCAACCAAGTCCCATGTATCATTATGGACCAATGCGTCCATCTCAACATCCATTGCTTTTTTCCATACATGCTCTCCAATAGCCTCTGTATAGCATGTAGGTTCCACATGCTTCACCATAGATGTCATGTATGCATAGTGCATAGTAAAATCTCTATATGTCAATCTGTCAACAGGATATCTGACTCTCTGGGATCTCCGCAATGCAATGCGGGTCACTCTGTACACCTGTAACTCTAGCATGTGGTGGCACATATCTGTCCTGTCTAGCACCAGGTGTGTGTAAAACAGGTATGCCAAGCTCCTCATCCAAACTCTCAGAACTAGATGACTCATAACCTGTGATTCCAATTCCTTCAACTTTCTTTTTGCCTTTGTCCATAGCACTACTCCCAGTGCTCACACTCTCATGCCTCAAACGTCCTGACCATGGACGTACACTACTACTCTCAGCTTCTGCTGTGCTAGCCCAGACATAGTAGTAGAACTAGAACTTGCTTGTGATGGCAATTTCACAGGCACATCAGCCTCAAGTGACTCAATAACTCCCTCATCTTTTGCTTTGTACCAACTAGCAAGCTCATCAAACACCACATCACGTGAGATGACCACTTGTCTAGTTTGAGGGTTATAACATTTGTATGTCTTTCTATCCTGTGCATATCCAACAAATACACATTTCTCTGCTTTAGGATCCAACTTCCTTCTTCTTTCATCAGGCACATGTACATAAGCTATGCATCCAAAAACTTTAAGATGTCTAATGTCTGGCCTGTAACCTGTAAGCCGCATCTCTGGCGTGCTTCCATGAATGGCTGCTGTAGGTGTTTTGTTCAATATATACACTGCAGTAGCACATGCTTCTGCCCAATAGTAATCTGGCATGCTCTTTTCATTAAGCATCGCCCTTGCCACTTCACATATGACTCTATTCTTTCTCTCAGCCACACCATTCTGCTGAGGTGTATACCTGCAAGTCAATTGTCTTCTTATTCCATGCTTCCTCAAGAAATGCTCAAAAGCCTTTGAGGTGTATTCACCACCTCCATCTGTCCTCAGACATTTAATCCAACAGCCATACTGCTTTTCTGCAAAAGCTTTGAAATCCATGAATTTTTCCAACACTTCACTCTTCTCTTTCAGAAAGTATATCCATGTCATCCTGCTAAAATCATCTATGAATGTAACATAGTATAAATTGCCTTTGATAGATGGGTTTTGTGCAGGACCCCATACATCACTGTGTACTATCTCAAGTGGCCTGTTACTCATATTTCCTTCTCTAGGAAACCTCAACCTTGCCTGCTTTCCAAACTGACAGGCTTCACAAACATGCATGTGTCCATCATATTTGAACCTAGGCAATCCATTGACAATGCCTCTTGTTTGCATGTTCTTTAATCTCTGTATATTTACATGGCCAATCCTCTTGTGCCACATATCAATGTCGTGTACCACATTCCTGCTCTTTGAGAACATGGCTGATTTTAGCTCAGGAATTCCAGCATCCAGCTTAAACAATCTTCCTTCTTTCTTGCCTTTAGCAATCACTCTACATCCATGTTTGAAATCTTCAACAAAGCATCCATGCTCATTGAAGCGAACCTGTAATCCCTGATCCACCATTTGACCAACTGCTCTTAGTGATCGAAGGCACATACAGCACATCTGACATAGACTTTGTCTGACCATTATGCATGACCAATGGTACACTTCCAACATGTGTAATGACATGCTGAGTATCATCACCTGTTTCCACATAGCCTTTGACATCCATTGGCTTCATGTGCTCAAACCATTCACCATGACATGTTATATGGTTTGATGCTCCTGAGTCCATATACCATGTGTCATCATTCTCAGCATTTGTCGTCATAGAACCCACAACATGCTTCATAGCAAACAAATGATTTGCAGTTCCATCATTGCTACTTGATGCATAGTTACCACCATGTTGTGCATAGTTTCCACCATAATGACCACCACGTTGTGCTCTTCCCCCTCTCAAATCATTCTATTTGCGGAAACAATCTCTCGCCATATGACCATATTTCCCACAATAATGGCATTCAACATCTTGCATAGAATTTTGTTGGCCTTGCCAACGTCCTCTTCCACGGGGGGTACCTCTGCCTCGCTGAGGTGCATATCCACGTCCACCTCGAGCACCATATGAAGGCTGAAAATTCTGTTTTGGAGGTCTATCCTGCCATCCACGACCATTACCACCACGTCCTCGTGATGCGAATCTCCCCCTGTCTCTAAAACCTCTCTGCGAGTAGAAAGCCTGATTTTTGCCATCATCATGGCTAGAAGATGCATCCAAAAATGAATCACTGAGCTTGATTTCCTCAACCAATAAGAGTGAAACCAACTCATCGAAGTCGGGTAGACCTGTACTCCTCACTGAGATAGATGTATCAAAAGATTTGTATTCCTTGCCAAGACCACGCAAGGTAATATCCACCAAATCATCATCAGGCATGGGGGCATTTATTGTGGCCAATGCATCTGCAAACTTCTTGATTTCTTGCACATAATCATGTATGCTCCTTTTATTCCTTT
Source organism: Cibotium barometz (assembly GCF_041138505.1). Lineage (NCBI taxonomy): Eukaryota > Viridiplantae > Streptophyta > Polypodiopsida > Cyatheales > Cibotiaceae > Cibotium > Cibotium barometz. The sequence continues at coordinate 10,363,957 of NC_141083.1, forward strand.
TCACATTGTGTATCTGTTGTCGCAATTGAGACTTGCGAGCACTCGTATCTGTATCAAACATCTTGACCAAAGTATCCCATGCATCTTTGGGATTCTCAGCATCCTGAATGTGTATGAGCATAGCATCAGAAATGCATATAGACAAATAATGCAGCACTTTGAATGCTCTCTCTGACCATTGCTTATGAGCAATAAGCTGCTGCTGTGTAGGTTGCCAAGGTAGCTCAGCACCTGTAATGAGATTCCAAAATCCTTTCCCTTTCAAGAAACTCTTTATCATGTACTTCCATGCCTGGAAGTTCTTCCTATCCAGCTTTTCACCAACAATCTGAACTGGATTGTCCAACATGTTTGCTCAATGCATACACCTTCTGCACACTTCAAATCTGTAAATGAGCCTTCCTCAGCTCAACCACACTCCAATGAATGTTCCAGATACTCCAAGATAGCCAACAAACTCCAAATTTGATGTAGGAAATCAACCTGTAATCATCCAAGATGAACTGACTCACTCAGTGCGGGATACCCTGAATTGACACGCCTTCCAAGACTCCAATTCACAATGTAATGGTGCAATCAAGTATAGGCAACTTGCATTGACACCTAATGAACCTCAATGTTGAGTATCAACTCCATCTGACATGTATAATTATCAATTTTTGAAAACCCCTTTTTCTGTTTTTGAAAAAACCAGAAAAACCAGTAATGATTTGGCTCTAATTTCTTCAATATTTCACCAAATTGAGCAACCAGGCATTCATTGGCTTAGCAATAGTTTCCATCAACTCCATGTAAGAGGAATTTTTCCAATTGTAAAACACCAAGGATTAATTGCTCAATTAAAAATGCTCTGTTTCTCTGCAACCAGTGGACAGCCTGTTTTAATCAGCTCATTCCCAACTCAATTAGGCATCATTGACCAAACAAATCACATAGCCCTCTTCTCCAAGATGTAAAGCATCCAATTGCTAAGGAATGTTTGGAATATATCAAGCACCAAGTGAGAATTCAATCTCCTCGTAGGCAAAAACCAGAAAAATGCTCTGTTTTCTCTGTATGGACTGCGTCGCCTGCTGTAGGGCTCTTTGGGAGAGATTGTAATGCTATTTGATGATGTAATCAAGTCCCTAACACTCCTAGGTAGGTGTGTAATCCACCAATGATTGGATTTTTGCCAAATACATGCTCTAAATGCTTCAATTTTGGGCTTCTTTTTCACTGTTTTGTGAGAGCTCAAAAACCAGAGTTTTTCACTCAATTAAATGCATTCAAATTGCTCCAAAAGTTGTTCAAGGCTTGCACATGGGTTGCTAATACATCCCTTTCTGACAAATGCATATGTCTTTTGCCAGAATCACACGTATTTCCACCATACATCAATGTTGCCAAGCTTTAATGGAAAGCTTCAAAAACCAGAATTTTTCTTTGCTTTGATTTGCTCTATTTTGCTTTGCTTTTGCCTGTTTCACCTGCAATCCGCTCAAGGATGTTTAGAGGACCTTACCCGGTAGGCCAAGCTTTCAGACCTGATAAGATTCGGTGTGCTCCAAGCTTCACAGCTCCAATGGCAAGCTTCACAGCTTCTTTTCATAGCTTCTTCTCCCTCTTCACTCACTCACTCATAAACCCTAATAAACAGCACAAGGCTCTGATACCATGTTGAAAGAACGGTAGAGGGGGGAGGAGACACACACATAGGAGTAAACCCTAATGTATATTCCAAACCCTAACCATAGAGGGAAGCCATGTCCACTCTCACACAAAGCATAATGCACTAATCCATAATCCACACAACACACAATAAGTTGTGTCCACACTCTACTAACCCTAGCTAATGTCCACACACTATGACCAGCTGGACACGCGGTCATTTATGTCTCACACATGTTCCTACCTAATCTACCAGCACATAGCATAGCTGGCTCACACTCACATCGAGCTTGAATCTCAACAGCCCCTCTCAAGCTCATGATGTACTGCCGATGAAGATGTAGATGAGCTTGGGATCTCAAGACTCTCAACACATGCATGACGAACTTCCGGGCTTAGCCTCATCTCTTGGCCAGGTCATATGCCCCCCTCGGCCTACAGGCAATCGAAACAGATTTTGCATTCTCTGGGACACTGACATCCCCACCCCTCCCTCTATTGCAGTAGAGGTTGAGGGAATTCATCTGGGGGAAAAGTATTTTGAATTAAAATGGGGAGTCTTTGCAGGTGCTTGCTTTGCCTATCATCATAAGTTTGGACACCTTGCTTCTCAGTGTCCGATGGTGTTGCATCAGCCTCCTCCCAATGTCATACCTCCCCCTGTCTCTCAGCCATCTACTAAGTTTGAAGGTCAAGGCATCAAGAATGCTGATTATCTTCAAGGAAGGAATGCAAAGACGACTAATCAGATTCAGCCTAGCTTGTCCAAGGGAAAGGATAAAGGCAAAGCAAAAATGAAAGAGTTGGATGCCTCGGTCAAAGAAGCTTTACACAACCACCGGTTATTTATAAACTTGTTGCAAAGATCATTGTTCATCGGATATCTGGAGCATTGAGTCATGCACTCCATCCTCGTCAATATGGTTTTTTGCACAGACGGCAAATAACATTTCCAATGCATTGATTGCCATTGAATATGCAAAATGGATTGCGTCATTTAGGGTATCCAATTGGCTGGAATATCACAAGGAAACAACAAATGGAATGGATTTTCCGGAAGCTTCATGACAAGTTGGAATATTGGAAAATTCCCACATGGCCGTTACATGTTAGACGTTGGATAGTCCAACCTATTCTCATGGCATATGTCTAGTTTTACTTACCTTTGCTTCACTGGTCTCCCAGGGATATTTCAGCCTTCATGTCCCAGGCAATGGAATTGTTATGGAAGACTAAGTCACATGTGAAAGCAAAGCGATTACTGAAAATGGATTTTGTATGCTCCCCCAAGATGCATGGTGGTCTTAACATTCTCAATCTTAGGTATCACATGCTTGCCCGTAAGGCAACTCTGCTTACTAATTTTTTTTCCAACAACAGCCCTGGGCCATTATGTTAGCAACCATGTGCTCTACTATGAAATCATCGGTGTATGGCAATTGGATCACTGATCTTTGGGAGGCAGTCTTGGGAAAATTTCAAGGGAGAATTCCAGGCTGTCCCCTTTCCACTTCTTTGGTGCAAGATTGGAAACAGGTTTTATCCTCACTTAAATGGTCTCCTGATAATGAGGATTCTTCCAACTCTTTATGGCAGGAAAGTCTCCATTGGAGTGCTGTTTTTATCACTCCATTAGCTCTTCAGGAGCCCATCAGAGCTTACAATCTTATGAAGCTAGGCATAAGGAAGGTGGAAGATGTGATCAATGATCAGGGACATTTTTTATCATTCCCGGAGGCATCTCATAGATACTCACTGGGTATGCATCATAGATTCATTTGGAGGAAGCTTGGTCATTTATTACATCCGTTCCTCCTTGTTCCTTCTCTTGCTCAAAGGGACACACTAAGGGATTGGACTTTGCAATCTTCAGTTTCTGCTAATCATCCTCTCCCTCTTCATGCTTTGGCTTCTATGAAGGCCTGAGCTAGTGATGAATACTATTGTACCAGTTGTCATGGATGGTGTGCTGGGTATTTATGGCCTTATTATTGCTGTCATTATAAGCACGGGTATCAATCCTAAAAGCACTGCCTACTATCTGTTTGATGGTTACACGCATCTATCATCTGGTCTTGCTTGCGAGCTAGCTGGTCTTTCTGCTGGAATGGCCATCGGCATTGTCGGGGATGCAGGCGTCAGAGCTAATGCATAGCAGCCAAAGCTGTTTGTGGGCATGATTCTTATTCTCATCTTTGTAGAGGCTCTCACTCTTTATGGGTTGATTGTATCATCCTATCAAATAAAAAAAAAGTGTGTGAGTGAGAGAGAGAGAGAGAGAGAGAGAGAGAGAGAGAGAGAGAGAAGGGCTGCCAAGTGTGTGTGTGCGTTGTCGTGACGTGGGCGGTGTCGCTGGGAAAGTGCGAGACTTCTGGCTGTGAGAGTAAGTGGTTGAACTTCAAGGGGCATCACCAGCAAAAGCTAGAACCATCATAAATTTAAGACTCAGCAATACATGGGTAGTCAAAGCAAACGAGAGCCTCATCATCCAAGCCAAAAACTGGCATTAACATAGCTTGATTCATAAAACTCAACACATCAAACCCCAGAAAAACATCTCATAGGTATATACATCCAAAATTCACGGCCAGCATTGGCACCATAGTTCATATCAAGACAAGGCTGACACCATCATAACATGTCATAACATAGGACCTCAGCTTTATGAACCATCACATCATATTCCTTGGATCATAGTCACATCAACAATATTTGCCAAGAGTTAGATTCCAAGCTTCACACACATGTACAGCCAACAAATGTCAAAACCCTTGTCATAATCATATTCCTTTGAAATTGCTTTCAACTCATCCCAACCAGACATAGGTCGTCTAGGATATCTTTGGAACTATGTTGCTAGCTGCTGAAAACAATCCCAAGAGTCACAGCGGCCAATAGCTAGCCTCCACTTCAAAAACATAGAGCATGTGGATCCCACAGCATACAAAAGCAAAATCATGCTCACACCAACTTTGTTATGTACGTTGTCGTGCCTGCAATCTGATGCCTGGTGAAGCTAGTTTATACCAAAGCTCAAGAAACTGGTCTGGCAGTGTTCCCTCCTCTAAGCAGCTCCCTTCTGCTCTTGGCTACGAGGCGGCGTCTTCTCTATATACCTGCAGCTGCGCTGCTCCTCTCTTCCTGTCACACACACGGCTTCCTTCACGTGCCCAGCGGCCATCCCTCTTTATCACACACAAACCCCCTCTGCAGCTTCAGCGATTTTCACGTACCCAGCTTCAGCTCAGCCTTCCCCCACACACAAGGCGGCTGGCCTTTTATTCTTCCATGCCTCCTCTCTGCAAGCCCATCAGAGCCTCCAGCCAATATCTTCCTGCGCACCAGAGCCGCCCCAGTCCACCGGTGGGGAAGAGAGAGAATCCCTTCGCTTCAGTTTATCAGTGAGAAAGAGAGATCTTCGCTTCGCTTCAATCCACCAGTCAGAAAGTGATTCGCCTTCGCTTGGTCTGCGGGGAGAGAGAGCCAAAGTCCAATGCTTGGTGCCACTAGAAGAGATTGCCCCCCCAGTCCGCTTCGCCTGGGTTCCCCGCACACGCTAGCCGCTGCCCACTAGAGCCCTTGTCACCAGTCAGCTGCGCAGCTCATCTGAGTTGCCACGCCCGTCAGCTGCACTCCAGCGTGACCCTAAACATCACAAGGCTGCCTACTGTCCTGCACATCTTCCCGCTTTATCACCAGCCCCGCCTCCACGCTCACCAGTATCACAAGCAATACCAGGCGGCAATACTTCTTCCTGTCTGTAGGCTGCTCGGGGTATTCACCACCTCGATCCCACCACCTAGGCTTGAAAGCCTTCGTCACCACCGCTCCTCAGTCACCCACAGCGCATGCTCTTCCACGAGGCGGCCCTCATTCTTTTTCCCTTGTCCCCTCACGACCCTCCCCAGGCGGCGTACACCCCTTTTTCTTCTGCAGGCTGCCCGACTCCTTGCGAGCTCCACGCTTCCTTCACGTGCATCGCCAGCTCTGGCAGCCACTCAACCCTCCACGTTCACTTTGCCTTTTTGGCCACTTAATATTATATATATATATTTTTATTTTGCCTAAGATGACCACCTTATTCTCCTTTTCACACCAAAGCAAAGGCAACACCAATATTAATTGCTCCCCACTTTCCACACTTTCCAAATGCAATCTACAAGTGTCCACTCATTTCTTGGATGTGCACACAATTCAAGGCGACCAAACCGCTAAAACCACCTCCATCCAACCATATTCCGAACAAGCTTGTAACAAGCTCAGCACCAAACCATTTCACCTGTACACCTGGCGATGCCCTCAAAAGCAAAACCCTCCACACGCCATACATCCCGTATGTACACAGACACTTAATCCCATGCATCTGGATTTGCATTTGATGGTCTCACATGCATGGTTTCACACCATAGACGTGCCGTGGCACGACAACGTGTGTGTGTGTGTGTGTGGGCCTTAGGGCATCTGGCATCCCCCGCAAGGAGTGAGGGCTTCCCTTATATAGGCTGCTGGCTAGTCCTCAAATTAGTAGACAAGAAGGTTACAATTTTGGGAAAAGAACAGCTTTATTGGTCAAAAAGCAGACCCTTCTAGCCAAAATCGAAAAAGGCAAAGACTAATCAGCTGAATAGGGTGCGCGGCTGATCTGGGTATAAAAGTGTCACCAACCTGTATTAAAAGTTGAGGGAATTCATCTAGGGGAAAAGTATTTTGAATTAAAACGGAGAGTCTTTGCAGGTGCTTGCTTTGCCTGTTCATAAGTTTGGACACCTTGCTTCTCAATGTCCGATGGTGTTGCATCAGCCTCCTCCCAATGCCATACCTCCCCCTGCCTCTCAGCCATCTACTAAGTTTGAAGGTCAAGGCATCAAGAATGCTGATTATCTTCAAGGAAGGAATGCAAAGACAACTAATCAGATTTAGCCCAGCTTGTCCAAGGGAAAGGATAAAGGCAAAGCAAAAATGAAAGAGTTGGATGCCTCAGTCAAAGAAGCTTTACAACCACCCAGGAAGCTGCTCTTATCTTCAACCAGGCCATATTCTATGCAGGCATGGCAAAATTCTCTGGAGTATGCATACTAGTCAAACATGACTTGCATCCACTTTTGACTTTCAATGATCCTAATGGCAGATGGATGGTGCTCCAAACCATGATTAATGGGGAGATCTATGAGTTTGCTTCGGTATATGCATCGCAGACCTCAGCTCTGAGGGCTCGTATGTGGGACTCTCTGGCTAAATACCCCTGGCTGTCAATGCCTTTATATGTGGGGCTTTTAATACTTCTCATAAAAGTCACATGCTCCCTTTTGAAAAGCAATCTTGGGAGGACATGTTATCCTCCTTACATGCAAAAAATCTCTGGATATCCATACATAACACAATACCGGGATACACTTTTCATCATAATGCTCTCTGTGAATATTGGGCCAGGTTAGATCGATGGTACTTACTGAATGCATGCCAGTTTGATGGATTCAAGTGTCATCTATTTGTTGATCATTCTCTCAGGATATCCGACCATGCTCCTCTTTGGTTGTCTCTGACATTTGGTATGCCTTGTGATGACCTGAATTCTCGAAGTAGCAGGCTGCTACATGTCAATAATGCTTATCTTCTACATCAACAGTTCTAGCACATAATGTGGGCTGCCATACACCCTCTCTTCTCTCATGCACAGGAGGATATTAATTATGCATGGGAAAGCTTTGTGTGCAGAATTCAGGCAGGCATCATAATGCTCTCTGTGAATATTGGGCTAGGTTAGATCGATGGTACTTACTGAATGCATGCCAGTTTGATGGATTCACGTGTCATCTATTTGTTGATGATCATTCTCTCAGGATGTCCGACCATGCTCCTCTTTGGTTGTCTCTGACATTTGGTATGCCTTGTGATGACCTGAATTCTCGAAGTAGCAGGCTGCTACATGTCAATAATGCTTATTTTCTACATCAACAGTTCCAGCACATGATCCGGGCTGCCATACACCCTCTCTTCTCTCATGCACAGGAGGATATTAATTATGCATGGGAAAGCTTTGTGTGCATAATTCAGGCAGCCATACAGGACTATGGTGTTTGGTACATGGCTGAATGGAGAACCCAAGTTTCTTGGGCAAAAACAATGACTCAATCACTCACTGAATTTAGTCATTGTAGGCAGCTCTCTTTTCAAGAGATGGATTCCCTCTCTCATGCTCACTCTCTACTCAAATTAAATGATCATCGACGAAAACTCCAAAAATGGAAGATTCGGGCAAGAGTGAAGCCACTGTTGGAAAAATTAGCTTTTTCAGATCTGCGATTTCTTTTATCTGCTAAACCCGGATGACCAGCCATGTTGACTTTATGCTCAGCTAGGTTGCACTAGCTAGAAGAAGAGCTTCGCCTTTTTGCTAGTAAAGCTGCACATACCAAAGAGCTGCTCTCTTTATCCAGTAAAGTGCCTTTGTCTAAAGGCGATTCTTAGCTTGGCTGGCCTCCTTCCTTTTGCGCTGAGCAAAAGGAGCCTTTCTCCTCACTTTTAGAGCTGCGATTCACTTTTGGCATATGCCTTTCTGCTGATGGGATCAAGCAAATGAGTTATTTTTAGATCTTTCCAATACTCCAATGTATACCATATGGAGGAATTATGTGCCATTGATTTCTTGCCTCTTGATGACTGTCACAAATCATATTCGTCATCGTTATCGCTTGCAAGTTCTACCTCCGGATCTATTAGAGGTCCATTTCTCCACTTGACGTACCAATCTCTTGGAGTCATTCGCGTTGGACAACGTCCATTCTCCACTTTGCCATTAAAATGTCTCACATTCGCTTTGGAATGTAGCACATGATCTGGAGGCAGAAATCGTCGATGTCGAAGGTATATATTTTTACTTAAACTTCGACTATATTTGGAGCGTAGCCAATCACCGCATGGTGGACATGCTTTGTAACCCTTTGTTGATAGGCTTGAGAGAAACAAAAATTGTTTTTATGTTTTCAACATCCAAATTTTTCGATTGTATAAATAAACAAACAACTAAAGAGCCCCGCAGTTTGGACACCTTGCTTCTCAGTGTCCGATGGTGTTGCATCAGCCTCCTCCCAATGCCATACCTCCCCCTGTCTCTCAGCCATCTACTAAGTTTGAAGGTCAATGCATCAAGAATGCTGATTATCTTCAAGGAAGGAATGCAAAGACGACTAATCAGATTCAGCCCAGCTTGTCCAAGGGAAAGGATAAAGGCAAAGCAAAAATGAAAGAGTTGGATGCCCCGGTCAAAGAAGCTTTACAACCACCGGTTATTTATAAACTTGTTGCAAAGACGACTAATCAGATTCAGCCCAGCTTGTCCAAGGGAAAGGATAAAGGCAAAGCAAAAATGAAAGAGTTGGATGCCCCGGTCAAAGAAGCTTTACAACCACCGGTTATTTATAAACTTGTTGCAAAGATCATTGTTCACCGGATATCTGGAGCATTGAGTCATGCACTCCATCCTCGTCAATATGGTTTTTTGCCCAGACGGCAAATAACATTTCCAATGCATTGATTGCCATTGAATACGCAAAATTGATTACGTCATTTAGGGTTTCCAATTGGCTGGAATATCACAAGGAAACAACAAATGGAATGGATTTTTCGGAAGCTTCATGACAAGTTGGAAGATTGGAAAATTCCCACATGACCGTTACATGTTAGACTTTGGATAGTCCAACCTATTCTCATGGCATATGTCCAGTTTTACTTACCTTTGCTTCATTGGTTTCCCAGGGATTCTTCAGCCTTCATGTCCCAGGCAATGGAATTGTTATGGAAGACTAAGTCACATGTGAAAGCAAAGCGATTACTGAAAATGGATTTTGTATGCTCCCCCAAGATGCATGGTGGTCTTAACATTCTCAATCTTTGGTATCACATGCTTGCGCGTAAGGCAACTCTGCTTACTACTTTTTTTTCCAACAACAGCCCTGGGCCATTATGTTAGCAACCATGTGCTCTACTATGAAATCATCGGTGTATGGCAATTGGATCACTGATCTTGGGAAAATTTCAAGGGAGAATTCCAGGCTGTCCCCTTTCCACTTCTTTGTTGCAAGATTGGAAACAGGTTTTATCCTCACTTAAATGGTCTCCTGATAATGAGGATTCTTCCAACTCTTTACGGCAGGAAAGTCTCCATTGGAGTGCTGTTTTTATCACTCCATTAGCTCTTCAGCAGAGCTTACAATCTTATGAAGCTGGGCATAAGGAAGGTGGAAGATGTGATCAATGATCAGGGACATTTTTTATCATTCTCGGAGGCATCTCGTAGATACTCACTCGGTATGCATCATAGATTCATTTGGAGGAAGCTTGGTCATTTGTTACATCCGTTCCTCCCTGTTTCTCCTCTTGCTCAAAGGGACACACTAAGGGATTGGACTTTGTAATCTTTAGTTTCTGCTAATCATGCTCTCCCTCTTCATGCTTTGGCTTCTATGAAGGCCTGAGCTAGTGATGAAGTCTATTGTACCAGTTGTCATGGCTGGTGTGCTGGGTATTTATGACCTTATTATTGCTATCATTATAAGCACGGGTATCAATCCTAAAAGCACTGCCTACTATCCGTTTGATGGTTACATGCATCTATCATCTGGTCTTGCTTGTGGGCTAGCTGGTCTTTCTACTGGAATGGCCATCGGCATTGTCGGGGATGCGGGCGTCGGAGCTAATGCATAGCAGCCAAAGCTGTTTGTGGGCATGATTCTTATTCTCATCTTTGCAGAGGCTCTCGCTCTTTATGGGTTGATTGTATCATCCTATCAAATAAAAAAAAAGTGTGTAAGTGAGTGAGAGAGAGAGAGAGAGAGAGAGAGAGAGAGAGAAGGGCTGCCAAGTGTGTGTGTGTGTGTGTGTGTGTGTGTGTGGGCCTTAGGGCATCCGGCATCCCCCACAAGGAGTGAGGGCTTCCCTTATATAGGCTGCTGGCTAGTCCTCAAATTAGTAGACAAGAGGGTTGCAATTTTGGGAAAAGAACAGCTTTATTGGTCAAAAAGCAGACCCTTCTAGCCAAAATCAAAAAAAGGCAAAGACTAATCAGCTGAAGAGGGTGCGTGGCTGATCTGGGTATAAAAGTGTCACCAACCTGTATTAAAGGTTGAGGGAATTCATCTGGGGGAAAAATATTTTGAATTAAAATGGGGAGTCTTTGCAGGTGCTTTCTTTGCCTGTCATAAGTTTGGACACCTTGCTTCTCAGTGTCCGATAGTGTTGCATCAGCCTCCTCCCAATGCCATATTTCCCCCTGTCTCTCAGCCACCACATCTACTAAGTTTGAAGGTCAAGGCATCAAGAATGCTGATTATCTTCAAGGAAGGAATGCAAAGAACCCTAATCAGATTCAGCCAACTTGTCCAAGGGAAAGGATAAAGGCAAAGCAAAAATGAAAGAGTTGGATGCCTCGGTCAAAGAAGCTTTACAACCACCCAGGAAGCTGCTCTTATCTTCAACCAGGCCTCTTCAATCTCGTCATTGGGATGCCTCCACTCCCTCTCCCGGTCAAACCTCTGCTTGAGCTGATTCTCCTGCCTCAAGATTATGGGTTGATGTGCTGAAAAAGGGCATACCAATTTGCGAGTCAGATGATGCCAACCCTGTACTCACTTATTTAGAGCATGAGGATTTGCAGCCTATGGCTGCCTAGCTCTGTTACTTGTTGCCTTGACCTGCTTTGTACATACCCCTTGCTATGCTTGCTTTAATCAAATGTCTTTCCTTCTCAATGTACAAGGTCTTTGTAATGCTAATAGGTGGAGGCTTTTTTGGCACTATGTGCATACATTACATCTGGATGTGGTGTGTTTGTAAGAGCATAATCAGCACTCCCTTGCTAGTCAGCAAGCTTCTTTTGCCGGATATGACATATTCTATGCAGGCATGGCAAAATTATCTGGAGTATGCATACTGGTCAAACATGACTTGCATCCACTTTTGACTTTCAACGATCCTAATGGCAGATGGATGGTGCTCCAAACCATGATTAATGGGGAGATCTATTCATGAGTTTGCTTTGGTATATGCATCGCAGACCTCAGCTCTCAGGGCTCGTATGTGGGACTCTCTGGCTAAATACCCCTGGCTGTCAAATGCCTTTATATGTGGGGATTTTAATACTTCTCATAAAAGTCACATGCTCCCTTCTGAAAGGCAATCTTGGGAGGACATGTTATCCTCCTTACATGCAAAAAATCTCTCGATATCCATACATAACACAATACCGGGATACACTTTTCATCATAATGCTCTCTGTGAATATTGGGCCAGGTTAGATCGATGGTACTTACTGAATGCATGCCAGTTTGATGGATTCACGTGTCATCTATTTGTTGATCATTCTCTCAGGATGTCCGACCATGCTCCTCTTTGGTTTGTTGAGATTCAAGCTTGATGTCAGTGTGAGCCATCTATGCTATGTGCTGGCAGATTAGGTAGGAACATGTGTGAGACATAAATGATCGCGTGTCCAGCTGGTCATAGTGTGTGGACATTAGCTAGGGTTAGTAGAGTGTGGACACAACTCATAGTGTGTTGTGTGGATTATGGATTAGTGCATTATGCTTTGTGTGAGAGTGGACATGGCTTCCCTCTATGGTTAGGGTTTGCAATATACATTAGGGTTTGCTCCTGTGTGTGTGGCTCCTCCTCCTCTACCATTCTTTCAACATGGTATCAGAGCCTTGTGCTGTTTATTAGGGTTTATGAGTGAGTGAGTGAAGAGGGAAAAGAAGAAGCTGTGAAGCTTGCCATTGGAGCTGTGAAGCTTGGAGCACACCAAATACTATCAGATCTGAAAGCTTGGCCTACCGGGTAAGGTCTTCTAAACATCCTTGAGCGGATTGTAGGTGAAACAGGCAAAAGCAAAGCAAAATAGAGCAAATCAAAGCAAAGAAAAATTCTGGTTTTTGAAACTTTACATTAAAGCTTGGGAACATTGATGTATGGTGGAAATACGTGTGATTCTGGAAAAATACATATGCATTTGTCATCACAGAGGGATGTATTGTTAACCCATATGCAAGCCTTGAACAAATTTTGAAGAAATTTGAATGCATTTAATTGAGTGGAAAACTCTGGTTTTTGAGCTCTCACAAAACAGTGAAAAAGAAGCCCAAAATTGAAGCAATTGGAGTGTGATTTTGGCTCAAATCCAACCATTGGTGGGTTGCACACATACCTAGGTGTCTTGGGCACTTGTAGCACTCATCAATTATCATCATAAAGCTTCCCAAAGAGCCCTACAGCAGGCGGCGCAGTCCATACAGAGAAAACAAAGCATTTTTCTGGTTTTTGCCTACGAGGAGATTGATTTCTCACTTGGTGCTTGACATATTCCACAAATTCCTTAGCAATTGGATGCTTTACACTTTGGAGAAGAGGGATATGTGATTTGTTTGGTCAATTATGCCTAATTGAGCTGGGAATGAGCTGATTAAAACAGGCTGTCCACTGGTTGCAGAGAAACATAGCATTTTAATCGAGCAATTAATCTTTGGTGTTTTACAATTGGACAAATTCCTCTTACATGGAGTTGATGGACACTATTGGTAAGCCAATGAATGCCTGGTTTCTCAATTTGGTGAAATATTGAAGAAATTAGAGCCAAATCATTACTGGTTTTTCTGGTTTTTTCAAAAACAGAAAAAGGGGTTTTCAAAAATTGATAATTATACAGGTCAGATGGAGTTGATACTCAACATTGAGGTTCATTAGGTGTCAATGCAAGTTGCCTATACTTGATTGCACCATTACATTGTGAATTGGAGTCTTGGAAGGCGTGTCAATTCAGGGTATCCCGCACTGAGTGAGTCAGTTCATCGTGGATGATTACAGGTTGATTTCCTACATCAAATTTGGAGTTTGTTGGCTATCTTGGAGTATCTGGAACATTCATTGGAGTGTGGTTGAGCTAAGGAAGGCTCATTTACAGATTTGAAGTGTGCGGAAGGTGTATGCATTGAGCAAACATGTCGGACAATCCAGGTCAGATTGTTGGTGAAAAGCTGGATAGGAAGAACTTCCAGGCATGGAAGTACAGGATAAAGATTTTCTTGAAAGGGAAAGGATTTTGGAATCTCATTACAGGTGCTGAGCCTGAGCCTGAGCCTGAGCTACCTCGGCAACCTACACAGCAGCAGCTTATTGCTCATAAGCAATGGTCAGAGAGAGCATTCAAAGTGCTGCATTATTTGTCTATATGCATTTCTGATGCTATGCTCATACACATTCAGGATGCTGAGAATCCCAAAGATGCATGGGATACTTTGGTCAAGATGTTTGATACAGATACGAGTGCTCGCAAGTCTCAATTGCGACAGCAGATACACAATGTGAAAAGGAATAAAAGGAGCATACATGATTATGTGCAAGAAATCAAGAAGTTTGCAGATGCATTGGCCACAATAAATGCCCCCATGCCTGATGATGATTTGGTGGATATTACCTTGCGTGGTCTTGGCAAGGAATACAAATCTTTTGATACATCTATCTCAGTGAGGAGTACAGGTCTACCCGACTTCGATGAGTTGGTTTCACTCTTATTGGTTGAGGAAATCAAGCTCAGTGATTCATTTTTGGATGCATCTTCTAGCCATGATGATGGCAGGAATCAGGCTTTCTACTCGCAGAGAGGTTTTAGAGGCAGGGGGAGATTCGCATCACGTGGACGTGGTGGTAATGGTCGTGGATGGCAGGATAGGCCTCCACAACAGAATTTTCAGCCTTCATATGGCGCTCGAGGTGGTCGTGGATATGCACCTCAGCGAGGCAGAGGTAACCCCCGTGGAAGAGGACGTTGGCAAGGCCAACAAAATTCTATGCAAGATGTGGAATGCCATTATTGTGGCAAATATGGTCATATGGCAAGAGATTGTTTCCGCAAACAGAATGATTTGAGAGGGGGAAGAGCACAACGTGGTGGTCATTATGGTGGAAACTATGCACAACATGGTGGCAACTATGCATCAAGTAGCAATGATGGAACTGCAAATCATTTGTTTGCCATGAAGCATGTTGTGGGTTCTATGACAACAAATGCTCAGAATGATGATACATGGTACATGGACTCAGGAGCATCAAACCATATGACATGTCATGGTGAATGGTTTGAGCACATGAAGCCAATGGATGTCAAAGGCTATGTGGAAACAGGTGATGATACCAGCATGTCATTACACATGTTGGTGGAAGTGTACCATTGGTCATGCATAATGGTCAGACAAAGTCTATGTCAAATGTGCTGTATGTGCCTTCGATCACTAAAAGCTTGGCCTCAGTTGGTCAAATGGTGGAACAGGGATTACAGGTTCGCTTCAATGAGCATGGATGCTTCGTTGAAGATTTTAAACATGGATGTAGAGTGATTGCTAAAGGCAAGAAAGAAGGAAGATTGTTTAAGCTGGATGCTGGAATTCCTGAGCTAAAATCAGCCATGTTCTCAAAGAGCAGGAATGTGGTACAGGATATTGATATGTGGCATAAGAGGATTGGTCATGTCAATATACAGAGATTAAAGAACATGCAAACAAGAGGCATTGTCAATCGATTGCCTAGGTTCAAATATGATGGACATATGCATGTTTGTGAAGCCTGTCAGTTTGGAAAGCAGGCAAGGTTGAGGTTTCCTAGAGAAGGAAATATGAGTAACATGCCACTTGAGATAGTACACAGTGATGTATGGGGTCCTGCACAAAACCCATCTATCAAAGGCAGTTTATACTATGTTACATTCATAGATGATTTTAGCAGGATGACATGGATATACTTTCTGAAAGAGAAGAGTGAAGTGTTGGAAAAATTCATGGATTTCAAAGCTTTTGCAGAAAAGCAGTATGGCTGTTGGATTAAATGTCTGAGGACAGATGGAGGTGGTGAATACACCTCAAAGGCTTTTGAGCATTTCTTGAGGAAGCATGGAATAAGAAGACAATTGACTTGCAGGTATACACGTCAGCAGAATGGTGTGGCTGAGAGAAAGAATAGAGTCATATGTGAAGTGGCAAGGGCAATGCTTAATGAAAAGAGCATGCCAGATTACTATTGGGTAGAAGCATGTGCTACTGCAGTATATATATTGAACAAAACACCTACAGCAGCCATTCATGGAAGCACGCCAGAGATGCGGCTCACAGGTTACAGGCCAGACATTGGACATCTTAAAGTTTTTGGATGCATAGCTTATGTGCATGTGCCTGATGAAAGAAGAAGGAAGTTGGATCCTAAAGCAGAGAAATGTGTATTTGTTGGATATGCACAGGATCGAAAGGCCTACAAATGTTATAACCCTCAAACTAGACAAGTGGTCATCTCACATGATGTGGTGTTTGATGAGCTTGCTAGTTGGTATAAAGCAAAAGATGAGGGTGTTATTGAGTCACTTGAGGCTGATGTTCATGCGAACTTGCCACCACAAGCAAGTTCTAGTTCTACTACTATGTCTGGGCCAGCAGTAGAAGCTGAGAGCAGCAGTGTACGTCCATGGTCAGGACGTTTGAGACATGAGAGTGTGAGCACTGGCAGTAGTGCTATGGATAAAGGCAAAAAGAAAGTCGAAGGAATTGGAATCACAGGATATGAGTCATCTAGTTTTGAGAGTTTGGATGAGGAGCTTGGCATACCTGTTTTACGCACACCTGGTGCAAGGCAGGACAGATATGTGCCACCACATGCTAGAGTTACAGGTGTACAGAGTGACCCGCAGGCATTGCGGAGATCCCAGAGGGTCAGATATCTTGTTGACAGATTGACATATAGAGATTTTGCTATGCACTATGCATACATGACATCTATGGTGAAGCATGTGGAACCTACATGCTATACAGAGGCTATTGGAGAGCATGTATGGGAAAAAGCAATGGATGTGGAGATGGACGCATTGGTCCATAATGATACATGGGACTTGGTTGCACTACCAAAGGACAAGAATGTTATTGGATGTAAATGGGTATACAAAGTGAAGTGCAAATCTGATGGTTCTATTGAGAGACATAAAGCAAGGTTGGTAGCAAAGGGTTATGCACAGACCCAAGGTTTGGATTATGATGAGACGTTTAGTCCAGTGGCTAAGATGGGCACAGTGAGAGCAGTCATTGCTATGGCTGCAGCTAATGGCTGGGAAATGCATCAGATGGATGTTAAGAATGCATTTCTGAATGGAGATCTACAAGAGGAAGTATACATGGCACAGCCAGAAGGGTATGTACACCCTAGATATCCCACTCACGTATGCAGGTTGAAAAAGGCATTGTATGGTCTGAAGCAAGCACCTCGTGCTTGGAGTGATAAGATGAGCAGATATCTTATCTCACTTGGTTTTCAGATTTCTACAGCAGATTCTTCACTGTATGTGAAGAAGACACAGCATGGGATTGTTTTACTAGTCATCTATGTGGATGACTTGATTATTACAGGTGATCATAGTGTAGATGTGATGCATGTCAAGAAAGCTTTGAGTGGGCAATTTGACATGAAAGATCTTGGTGAGTTGAGATATTTCCTTGGCATTGAAGTGGTGAAAGATCATGCAGGTACTTGGTTAGTACAGCGCCAATATGCATTGGATATGTTGGCAAAGTTTTGGCGCTGTACTTGGTTAGTACAGCGCCAATATGCATTGGATATGTTGGCAAAGTATGGCATGACAGGGTGTAAGCCTATGAGTACACCATTGGAGCAAAATGTGAAGTTGCGGGCTGATTATGGCGAGGAATTGGATGATCCTTCTATGTACAGGAAGATGGTTGGTAGTCTCATATACATGACTATCACACGCCCAGATTTGAGTTATGCAGTGGGGCTAGTGAGCCAGTTTATGCCGAGCCCCAGGAAACCACATTTGGATGCAGTGAGACGCATTATGAGATATGTGAAGACCACAGCACATTATGGTCTATTTTATGAGAGTGGTAAAAGCTTGGACATACATGGCTACACAGATGCTGATTGGGCAGGTAGCGCATATGACAGGAGGTCTACTAGTGGATATGCTTTTACACTTGGAAGTGCCGTGGTGAGTTGGAGTAGCAAAAAGCAACCTACAATTGCTTTATCCAGTACAGAGGCTGAGTATAGAGGTGCAGCTATTGCTACTTGTGAGGCTATATGGTTAAAGAGTCTCTCCAGTTGATCTTCACTATGTGAAGACTGATGAGCAGGTGGCAGACATCTTCACGAAGCCACTTAGCAGGGAGAAGTTTGAGTACTTCCGGACTATGTTGGGAGTAGATGGGATGAGCTTGAGGGGGAGTGTTGAGAATCTTGATATCCCAAGCTCATCTACATCTTCATCGGCAGTACATCATGAGCTTGAGAGGGGCTGTTGAGATTCAAGCTCGATGTCAGTGTGAGCCAGCTATGCTATGTGCTGGCAGATTAGGTAGGAACATGTGTGAGACATAAATGCTGGTCATAGCATTAGGGAAAAACGGAGCTCATTTTGGGGCCCTGTAAGAAATTCACTATTTCTCGATTTATTTCTCTCCTAAAAGATCTCAAAAATAATAAAATATGGAAACGTGGCTCAGAACTGTCAGTAAGGACCACTGAACTGTCAGTTCAGAAAAGAATAAGATAATCTTTTATCTAACTAACACGATTTTGCATTAAATATCTCCTTAATTTTTTTTGTTTCTCGAAGATTTCGCATCTCTTTTGACGACGTGTGCAGGCCTCTCATAAAGAATCCATCACTGAACTTAATGATTGTATGGATACCGCCACACTTCCACAATTCATGTTACAAAAAGACTATGAGATTGACAAGCCAACTTTGCAACCTCAGAAGCACAAAAATGGCCGATACTAGTGAAGTACAATCTCAGAAGAAGCGATTATATCATCTTCACATCGACTTAGAAGAACAATATGCTCCAGCACAAAAAAGACGAAAGGATACGGTGCTAAATGCTCAACAACGGGAAAATATGAGAAGAGAAGGGCTCCAACATATTGACTTATGGTGTGATGGAAGTATATATCCAAAATGTCTAGTACAAAACTCTACACCTCCATTTGTCAATCCAACCACACTATTGAGGTTTGCGGGCGATGGACAAAATGGACTTCTTGGTTATATTTCAGCACAGTCTGCATTTGCAGAAACATATAAAACAATGTACCTACAAGAAAAGGGAGCCAGGATTCAAGAGATAGCTATTCGTGCAAAATTGGAGCAGCAGTTGCAGAATGAAATTGAGGAGCATTCAAAGAGTAAAAAAGAGTTAACAAGATCAAGAAGGAAGAGAACCATGCTTGGAGACAGACAACGAAGTAGGAAGATTAAAAACATTGCAAATTTGAAGGCTGGGACTGGTGGATGCAAGCGAAGAATTCAGGAAGCAAGGTTAGTTTGTAATTTTTTATTTTTTAAACTCAAAAATACTCTCAAATGACTATGTATTTTGTCCATTAATGCAAAACAGGATTGGAAGTGTTGAATAATATAGGCATATTGTGTTGTTACTATATTGTTACTATAGGAAATTATTGGAGCCTGCAAAAGAAAATATGGATCCCAACCTTCTTCCAGTTAAACAAATGAAAGGATTGCTTTCTTGTGGTGTAGCAAAAGGTTTGATTGAAGAAAAAAAATACAAAACAATCAAACGCAATGTTGTAGAGGACTTTATATCCAATAATCAAGTTGATGGTACTACAATCCAAGAGGCTCTTGATGTTAGTGGAGTTAGCAGGAAGGGATATAGTTCGATTTTCCATGCGATATCCTCAACTTTGAGAGATCAAAGGATTAAACGAGTTTTACTGCCAAATCCAGCAACAGTGTGGAAGATAAGAGGTCATTTGAATGAAAGTATAGATGAGTTTATTGGACCATATATCCATATTGAAGATATATTTCATGGTGCTAAAGGAACCACCGTGTATGACCCTTGGAACAATATATTTGTAGATCTACAACAACTTCAAAGAAGAATGGTCGAGTTTTATGGAATAACATTTGAAGAGTGCAAAGGCATTTTGAAATTTGTTATCAAACTGGATGAGTGTGAGGTTGTAAAGGAAAAGAAAATGGAAAGGATTACTATCACATTGATGAATGGAGCACTTGATACATCATTGAATGAAGCGAGTTCGAAGTATTTTAGTGTGCAGTCGGAGAAACACATATGGTGGTTGGGCTCATTCCAGGTATGATCATTTTTTATTTCGTACTTGATTTTAGTCAATGTTTTCAAATCTTTTATAGTAAGACTTTTGTTTTGTATAACCACAGGTAAAGACAGAAGACCATGAAACACTGGATTGGGTGTTTCACCACACGGAAATACCAAGAATAATTAAAAGACAGGTGCAGGGAGAGAATCTCCATGTTGCAGGAAAAGGTGATTTTCAAGTAGAGTGGCACATGGCGGGGGATCTTAAAACACTTAAGTGCATGTATAACGTTAGTAAAGGAGGTAACTCAAAGTCTCCTTGTCTTTACTGCAAAGAATCAGCGCAAGTAATGGATTCTAAATGGTGGAAGAGAGCACCTAATAGAGATAAAGTTGACCCTGACTTCAAGGCCATTCTTGACATTCCACTATGTAATGTTCACATATGCACATTGCACGCTCTATGTCGAATTATTGAGAAATTGGTATTTTTGTATATTGGATTTGCTTGGAAACTCCGTCCCGAAAGAAATAGAAAGGATGCTCTTCATGCATTGGAAAAAGTGTTATCCGATATAGGTCTGCATGGAGGTGATGTTCATATCACAAAGGATTTTAAAAAGTCTAGCAATGGCAAGGAGGTACCAATCAAGCCCTCTATTGGTGGTGTTAAGGCAAGAAGATTCTTGTCTCGACCCAAACACAATAGTAAGCAAGTAAGGCAAGGTAAAACAGTTTCAAGGATTAGTTATGGATTGTGGAAGCAAGTCCATAATGCCGTGAAAGATCATGAGGCAGATGGGGAAGCACGAAATGTGAAGGCAGAGGTGTGGAGGTCTCTTGATCAACTCTTCATGTTCTGTGACAATGTAACATGGACAAAGAGTGATTACAAGAACTTTGAAGAGGCAATAAAACATTTTGGGAAGTCAATGAAAGACGCATGGACAGCCTGCAATATAACTCACTACATGGTAAAGTGATGTCTTCTTTTTTTTACTTAAGTGTGATCCTCTTTTCTTTTATAACTTACTATGCATTCTTATGTCTTTGTGAAAACAGCATATCATCTACAACCACCTTCCCTATTTTGTCAAAAAGTATGGATGCCCAGCAATTTGGTCTACCCAAGGCATGGAGAAGTCTCACTACATGGCACGTAATGCATTTTTCAGACACACACAACACTATGGAGGGAGTCAAAAGGCAAATAGTCTGAAGGAAGTCTTCCAATGGTTTTACCGAGGCATTCTACAAAGGCTGCATGCTAAAAGAAAAGTTGCTAGCTCCAAAGTCAAGCTTGCTTTTATTCTAGCCCAAAAGCAAAGACGAAGACAAACTTTGGACAATTCAATGGCAGCAGAGAGACATAGACAGTGGAGGGATTCGAAGATATTTAGAAACCATAAATGGACAAGTAAACATGAATAGCAGTTTGTAACTTATTGGTGTTATGTCCACATGTTTTCAAACTCAATCAATAGATTTTTATTCTGTGGAACAAGTGACTCTTGGTGTAATGCCTATATGTTTTGAGACTCCATCAAAAGTAAGTCTTTTGTGAAACATGTGATCTATATTAACAAGCATCAATACATCCATATATTAACACACAAAAAATTCAATCAATACTACTTAATTATGCTAGACATACTGTTGATCCTTACCAATAAAATACTGAGTGTCAAACACTTTTAGAAGCTTTTGAGTGTGGGAAGAGTACTGAAGTGTCTAAGGACAAGGAACTGATGAGGATCAAAGACTTTGTACAAATCAGTTCAACTTCAACATAATGTTTGTGCTATATTTGATGACTAAATCCTATTACTCCCAAGGCTTGCGAGTCGGAACTCTCTTTTTGAACTTGATTGGACTCTTTTTCTTCCTTATTGGCTTGATGTCGACTTTCTGTTTATCAATGCTTGCCTCTGTTGCTTGTCTGAGAGGGGTATCCTTGTCTTCAGCTATCTCCACATGTTCTTCTTCTTGGATTGTGTGGCCTGATGCAATCATGGGTGGCTCTCGAAACCTTATGAGCTTGTGTTTTCCATAGCCCTCTAGACATTTGGGCTCCTTAACACCACATGCTAATGCATAAGAAGTGTAAGACAAAAAGTAAGAGGCCCGAGAGGCCTGCTTATTCATATAATCCCCAAATATATCTATGGCGGACAACCTCTCTATTAAAATGATCTTTTCCTTTTGCCATGGAAGATCATGTCCACCTAATACCCTAGACAAACATTTAAAGAAGTAAACAATGGCTTCTCCATTGTTGCTCAACTGCCTATGGTAAATCAAGATCTTAGCACTACCTAGATCATGAATATAATGAGCTAGGCTTGACATTTTGCCAAACCCAGCTGGCCTGCTTCCACTTGATCTCTGGAGGAATGTGTCATCCTCAATTTGTAGCTGCCATGTATCAAAAGATTATAGTGAGACAATGATACATAACTACAAAACATTTAAACACAACATAAAGTATTTGATTTGAAGTAATAATATCATACCCTCTCATTTTCATCAGCAACAAGAAGTTCATCTTTCCAAAGATTTATTCCTCTCCCCTCCAGTCCAGCCTCTTCTTTAAGTTTTTCCTTATGAAGTGATGAGAGATTCATAGCTTCCTGGGTGAGCTGGAAGGCAGCTTCATCTGGCTCTTGGAAACTTTCAGCCTCTTTGAAACAAATAGTAAGGGCCTCTGCAGGATCAAAGGTTGTTTCCAAAGCTAGCAGTGAATGGTCATCCTCTATGCCAACCTCCTTGTCAAGCCTTGAAGCCTGGGCAATAAGGGAAATGGCATAGTCCTCCCTCAAATTGAACATACACTCTATATCATGGAGGAAAACATAATCTTTACCACCAATCAAGACACCTGGAAGCATGGGCACTGCATAGTTGCTGCTCTGAACATCAAAGTCTTCAACTGGCTGTGCTGCCCTAAGAGTCTCAGTCCTTAGCTGAACAAGGTCAAGAGCAGCCACTTGCAGCCCCTCATCCTCGAGGTTGATATCTTCTTCCTGCTCTGCTATATCTGTTGCCATAGGAATATCCTCTTTTACCTCTGCTATAGATATATCTTCTTCTTCAGTCTCCTGCCCTTGCTCTTCTAGAGATTGCTGTTGGAAGACAATGTACATAAGGAATGCCATGTTTTCCTCAAGCACTCTACACTTTCTGGTGTGCAAGTTACAACTGAATTTATATTCCTCAGGTAGGCTATCAAACCTTCTATTCACATGGTACCTCAGCTTGTCAATGGAGACAATATGATTTAAATGCACAAAAACCTTTTCACCTTCCACAATCCTTCCTGCCTCTGTCAGTTGTTTGAAGGTATCCCAATGGTCTGAAAGGAAATCTCTGTGATGGTCCAAAAGAGAGCTCATAGTGAACTCCCTGTTGAAAATACTGTGGTATATGTGGAAGTTCCTTTGAGCCTTGCACTTGTGAAGAAAGTCAAATAGGAGCAAATCTGGAGATTTGTCCTCTTCTGGTTCCCTTTGTTTTGAAAGGGAAGACTCAGCTTTCTGCTCTAGTCTCTTGCTTTTGCCTGAAGCAAAATTTATATAACATGAATTCTATATGCTCACATATGCAATCAGATAATGTATAGGATATCACCAAACAAAACTCTTCATCAGCACACATGAATCACCTGGTGATTGCTGTGGTCTGAGTACAGCAGCAGAGAAGTCCAACTTCCTCTTGAAAGGAGGGGCCTGAGGATCAACTGTTCCAAAGCAGAAACATTTCTCATCATCAAGAAAGACATCTCCATGGACATAGAAAGCAAAACAATGAGCAAACAGTAAAAACCAAAAGAGACACAAGACTTTGCAACAAAATGCGATGCAGATCCATTTGAAAAATGTAAAGTGTTCTCCTCGCATTTTATTGCAAATTCTGAATTTCTACTGACATCCATTTCCAATCTAATGCTAGGGATATCTCACAATGTTCAGGACAGTAAATGATGCAAGGAGCTATTCCCCAGTGCAAAAGAGATTAAAAGAAGGAGAAAAAAGAAAAACTAGAACAAGTATCAGAATTTGTAGCAAAACGCGATTTGGAGCATTTGGAAAATATAAACCTGTCTAATCGCATTTTGTTGCAAAATTCTATGTCCTACTCATATCCATCTCTAATCAAATCCTAGGGTGATCTGCCAGATTTCTAGGCACTGAGATTTAAGAATTCTACAGATGGAAGAAACATATGTCAGAAAACATTGGAAATGGTATATATCTCTGACCTTTCTTTTCCTCTTCCATACTGATGAAATAGCCCTGGAGATTGTCCTGCTCTCTTCCAAAACTGAGCTGTAGCACTGGTAACCTGGAGATCTGGTAATGGTAGTAGTCTTCAGACAGGTTGCAGAGTGGATGGAGTGTGTTGGGTAGAAAGTGGTCAAGGTGGGAGAGAAGAGGATGATGGGAGGGTGCTGGCAGGGATGGAATACGGGGAGGGAAAAGTGTTAATGGATCTAATTATGAAATCATGATTGGCACAATTTCCAAGGCAAAAAGTGACCCACAAATTTAAAATCCCAAAAGATTTGGTGGGACCCACACGTGTTAAAAAACGACTATATCTCACACGTGTGGTATTAATAACTCCATTATTTGTATTTTGTAATAATCTACTCTCCTAACTCAGTTCTCTTGCATCTCTACCTCTCTACTCCACAGCATCAGCATCCAGACCAGCAGCAGAGATTCATACCCAGCACAGGATACTCATCATCAGCACAGAACACTTGCAGATAGCTTCCAGGTTAGTAAGAAAATCTTTTTCCTCTTCTTCTTGTTTAATAGTATATTAGGGAAAGGAATTGATTGATGTGATGTAGGTTACATATTATGATAAATACTATATGCATTTTTTAGATTTTCTCCACTGCATGTAGAAGTAGGAAGACTTTTTATTTGGCCTTGTTGAATGAGAGTTTGATCACTTCTTGATGTCTATATGCTCAATCCATGTTGCACCAAGCTGCATACACACTAAAATGACTAAATGCATGATAAAGTATGTTGTCTCTAGGATTTGCAGCAAAACGCGAGGAGGGTATTTTAGAAATCTCAAAATAGTGCAAATCGCATTTTGTTGCAAATTTCAAAAATCTTCTTCATCCACCCATTTCAAGCCTGCATAGTTCTTCTATAGACACAATACATATAGTTTATAGTTGGAAAGATAGAGAATTCATTATATGAATGCAAAAGCATGTTGTTTCAAGCATTTGCAGAAAAACGCGATTTTGAGCTGTTACAAATTTCAAATGTTCATAATCGTCTTTTGTTGCAAATTGTTCAATTTTGCTTCATCCAAGTTGTCATCACCTTCTTTAATCATTCTATGTTCTCTATGTTTCTAATCTTTTACTATTGTTTTATATGGACCTTTTCAGAGTGATGGCAAGAACCAAGGCAACTGCAAGGAGGACTGGCAAGGGGCCAGGGCTTGCAGCAGCAGCAGCTGGGCCTGATGTCAAGGAATCTAGTGTGCCTACAAAAGGAAGAGTTGCACATGGCAGGAAGGGGAAGCCAATGAGCATGCTACAGCAGAAGTCCAAGAGGTTAAAGCATTCTGCTGGTGTGCTAAAGGAGATCAGGAAACAGCAAAAAGCTATAGGCTTTGCAATCCCCAAGGCACCTTTCCAGAGGCTAGTCAGAGAAATTTGTGATAGCTGGCACCTTGGTTTCAGGTGGAATAGGACTGCCATTCTTTCCTTACAGGAAATGGCAGAGGATTACCTGGAGAAGTACTTTGAAGATGCAATGCTTGTAGCAGCCCATGCTCACAGGGTAACTCTGATGGCCAAGGACTTCAACACATTGTCCAGAGTGAGGTGGAGGTATGACAAGCTGGTCCATCCTGTGGAATGGCAGGACATAAAAATGAGAGACATATTATTAATTCCACCTACAAGGAAATTGAAGGCAGACAAGGTGAAGGTTGTTGAAGTGACCCACTCAATGAGCACCAGAGGGAAAGCTGCTTATGAGGAGTCACTGAAGCAGCAAATAGAGGAATCCAAGTCTGCTATAAATGTGGAGACTGTACAGATGGAGCTACAGATACAGAGAAGGTTGCAGGAGCTGGGCCCTAACATAGTTGTCCATATTGAAGATGATTTTTCAGAGAATAATTTTGACTTGACAAGAGCATGCTTGGCAGCATTGGCTCATAAGAATGAGTATTGCTCAGATACTATCATTCTTGCAATGCTCTAGTAAGTGTCTTTTATTTTACATTTGTTTGCAAAACAATCCTTATTGTACCTCCTCCCTTACACCTTACCTTAATTATTGTTTTGTCCAATGTAGCATGATGAGAAGCTGGCTGAACCATGCTGTACAGCATACAGTTTATATTATTGATCCTGCAATTTCCTTCAAGTTGAGAGATCCAAAGGAAACTCCCATGGATATTTCCAATTGGTTCAGACACTGTGATTTTGATCATGTTGATATTTTGCTACTTCCATACCATAACAAGTATGTGTGTGGCTGCTTCTTTTGGGATTTTCCTTCAAGATTGAGTACTCTTGTAGCCTTTGATTTCTTAATGCTTTTTTCCTTATGCAGTGACCACTGGAGCTTTGCTTCTATTGACATCCAGCAGAAGCAATGCTTTTTATTCAACTCTCTTAGAAACACACACAGAGAGGTTAAATTGTAAGTGGTTTGTGTGCTATTTTTAACTTTAAACTTCATTATTTGGATTTAATGCACACTAACTGAATTATATGTATTGCAGTTGTATTAGAAGACTTCTAGATGCATTGGATCAGTGTCCTCCTAATGTCAATCTTTTGGATTCAATAGAGCCAATAGATTTAGAGGTAGAAAGTTGCTCCCTCTACTGATGTCTATTTCATGCTATGCCTTTGAACTTATTGAATAATTTTATTTTGTTCAGACATTAACAGTTTCTAACATATCTTTCCAACTATCCAGACACCACAACAAGATGATTCAAGTAGCTGTGGCTGGAGAGTGCTGATTAGTGCCAAATATATACTTTCAAGCTATTTTGAGATAGGACAGCCAGAGCTTGTAAGAAAAAATAATTTTCATTTAGCTTCAAAAAATTTGATATTGGTACAAAGTGTTCTAAATCATCATATCTCGTTGCAGATGAGAGAAGATAGCTTCAACTCGAGCTATGTGTATAGTTTCAGAGCTGATATAATTTGGAAGTTTTTGAAGTATGCCTTCCCCAAACCTATTGTACCAGCTACTGTCGAGTTAGGTGAGAGCTCTAAAGTCCGAGAAGGTGTCATACACCTTGATGACACAGATGATGCAGATGTGGTGCCACAAGAACAAAGACCTAGTGCTGATGAGGAGAAGCCACAAGAACAAGGACCTGTTGCTGCTGATGTTATTGAGGAAATGATGGAGCAACAGCAAACAGATGCTCCAAGGGTAGTAGAGGAGACAATGGAGCAGCACCAAGAGACTGTACACGACAAGATGGAGCAACAGAAAGTAGATTCTCCAAATAAAGATGATACGGTGAGCTTGGACCATGTAGAGCAGCCTCTAGATCAACCTATAGATAAATAGAAAATTGCTATCAAGAATATGTTCTACATATGTAATTAAACACTTCTGTACAGAATTTTACATTTCTGAATATAATACCTTTGTTTATGGAGTCTGTGTTATCTCAATTTTAAAATTTTCAATGTCTTTGCATTTTATTGATCTCTCTCTTCTTTTGAGCACCTGCAAAAAAGCAATATGAAACAATAGGGTAAAGTAAACTAATAGCAGTGCTTAATGAGACTAGGATAAGTCACATGGTATACCTTCTTATTGTTGTAGATAAATAAAAAGTCCTTTGAAATAGAACCTTCTGTCTCAAATAGAATGTCATTGCGCAATTGAGCTAGGGAGCAGCATTGTCTTAATGTGATATTGACTAGCACATCACCATTCTCAACAACATCAATATCAAGAAGTTTATTTTCTGCACCAAAAGAATCTTCATCTTGATCCATAGGGACTAGTTTTGTACCTAGCATTCGACTGCGCTTATAATAAAAAGAAAAAATGAAATTTTGTGATGCAACCATGTACTTCAGTTGCATAGAAGGTTGGACAACCTCACAAAACACTGAACTACATGTCTTCTTATCCCAACCTTTATCCAAAAATTGTGGCATGCATGCCAGACTTGTTGCTTTAACTGTGAACATTGTTTTTGAAACCTTCACTGGAAAGGTATTAAACAAGTCTACAAAAACTGTGAGAGGCATGCACAAAGAAATTTTTATTATCCTTGTGGCAATATTGGGCCTAAGAGCTTTCTGTACTTCTTTGAAAAGCTTGGCTCTATATGCCTCTGTAACACTAAAATGTGGGAGAGGCCAATCCACTGAATTCCATGCTGGAAGGTCTTGTTTTCTTAACACACCATGTGTGTTTGCATTGGCCAGCAACTAATAAAAATGATCAGTAAAAAATATACCGGATTGAGCTAGCTCTGTTGCACATCGACCTTCGTATTGTTGTTCTCCTATCGATCCATGCAAAACATCTATAAATCCCAGAATACAATCGATGTTTTGCCATGTCTCATACGATGAAGGGTATAAATCTGGAATAAAATAACACAAGAATATCAATAAGCAAAGAAAGAAAGCTTTGTCTTAAAAATCCATGCACCTCATAAAAAACAAAACCACAATAGAAAAATATACAATTAGGCCTGTGTTGCGGAAGATCATTTGGATAGTCTCGCAAGACAAGTTCTTTATGCATGTACACATGCTGAATCAAAACTTCTTTCACCGATATCTTTCCTCTGGTGATTTTAAAATCTCGTACTCTTCCCTTCCATGATGCCAAGAAAATATTTTTTGTCTGGGGTCTCTTTCTTTTACTAGGTTGCATGAGCACCCATGCTCCTTTCGAAACAGTAAACCTTTCCCAAGTTCCTTCCGTTTTGACTGTACTTGAATTCTCTACCGAAGAAATAGAAGAAGCAGGTCGACGGGGTAAGGATGTGTGGTATAATTCTGCCTTCATAGCATTATCATCCACAGAGCGTCTTCCACAAGAACGACCATAGTTTTTATTCACCATGGATACCTTGTGAATCTGTAACCACAGCAAAGTAATGTAAACAAGATAACAAAGTGAAGTTTCAAGTAAGAGAAAGTAGGCAGACAGATAGTTGACAAGAAACATCTTACTCTAAGCCAAACTGGATCAAGGGAGCAGTTTTGGAAAAGAAGAGGTTACTGCACAATGAGGTAGTGGTGTAGAATGGTAGACCTTTCGAAGGAAAGGCAGCACAACAATTCAAAGTTCAAAGGGAGGTGGAAGCGGGAAGGCCCTTGTCAGAGAAAATGTCAGACTAGATTCTATCTTCATGTCCAAAGATCTTGTGAGAATAAAAAACCAATCTCCACATTAATGTAGCACGCTTGTACCTACATAAAATATTGTTTCTTTTATCTATTTTCTTTTATTTTTGTGAATTTCCAACGTTACGTTGGCCCTCTGTTCATTGGTTGAGAGCTTATTTTTCCAAACCGTAAAAGGCCCCAAAATGAGCTCCCTTTTTCCCTAATGTGTGTGGACATTAGCTAGGGTTAGTAGAGTGTGGACACAACTCATAGTGTGTTGTGTGGATTATGGATTAGTGCATTATGCTTTGTGTGAGAGTGGACATGGCTTCCCTCTATGGTTAGGGTTTGCAATATACATTAGGGTTTGCTCCTGTGTGTGTGGCTCCTCCTCCTCTACCGTTCTTTCAACATGGTTGTCTCTGACATTTGGTATGCCTTGTGATGACCTGAATTCTCGAAGTAGCAGGCTGCTACATGTCAATAATGCTTATCTTCTACATCAATAGTTCCAGCACATGATCCGGGCTGCCATACACCCTCTCTTCTCTCATGCATAGGAGGATATTAATTATGCATGGGAAAGCATTGTGTGCATAATTCAGGCAGCCATACAGGACTATGGTGTTTGGTACATGGCTGAATGGAGAACCCAAGTTTCTTGGGCAAAAACAATGACTCAATCACTCACTGAATTTAGTCATTTACAGGCAGCTCTCTTTTCAAGAGATGGATTCCCTCTCTCATGCTCACTCTCTACTCAAATTAAATGATCATCGAAAACTCCAAAAATGGAATATTCGGGCAAGAGTGAAGCCACTGTTGGAAATATTAGCTTTTTCAGATCTGCGATTTCTTTTATCTACTAAACCCGGACAACCAGCCATGTTGACTTTATGCTCAGCTTGGTTGCGCAAGCTAGAAGAAGAGCTTCACCTTTTTGCCAGTAAAGCTGTGCATACCAAAGAGTTGCTCTCTTTATCCAGTGAAGTGTCTTTGTCTAAAGGCGATTCTCAGCTTGGCTGGCCTCCTTCCTTTTGCGCTGAGCAAAAGCAGCTTTTCTCCTCACTTTTAGAGCTGTGATTCACTTTTGGCATATGCCTTTCTGCTGATATAAATGACCTTAGCCAGTTTTGGTGTGCGATTTCCTTTGTAGGCTAGATCTAGCTCTAACACGCACCCCCAGCCCTTATGCTCTCTCTCTCTCTCTCTCTCTCTCTCTCTCTCTATCATATGCCTTAGGGACATGGGCTGCCCTAGTGGCCTTTAGGTTTCCATACTTAGGAAATTGTAGAAGAGTTAATACACAGCAAGCTGCGAGGAGTTAATCCACAGCAATCCACAGCTGGCTGGTATTGAACTTATCTATCCTTCACTAGCTACTTGTAGCCATACCATCTCGCTGTACTTATGCTCATATCAGAGCCTTACAATATCTTTAGGACTACCTCTCACTAAATAGCTTAGGAGCTTGTGGTGTCCATCCATGGTTCTTCTGGTAATTGTCCTTAATGTATGTATTAAATTTGATTAATACAGGTTGGTGACATCTTTTATACAGGATGAAGGGCCAGCACACATGGAACTGAGAGAGAGCATGTACACATGGTGCATCTTGCACAATTGGAACCTAGAGCAGCTATAGTGGTGGAGCGCGAGGAAGAAGACCATGAACTTCTTGGACATGGTAAACATGAAGTCTATGTACATCA
The DNA here is from genome assembly GCF_041138505.1 of Cibotium barometz. NCBI lineage: Eukaryota > Viridiplantae > Streptophyta > Polypodiopsida > Cyatheales > Cibotiaceae > Cibotium > Cibotium barometz. The sequence continues at coordinate 10,394,820 of NC_141083.1, forward strand.
TGTACATGATGAGCATCAGGCTTAGCCATGGCAGCTGAGGCGTGGGGATCTAAAGAGTTGCGTTTTTTTTAGAATACATGCTTGTTATTTTTAGAGCATATTGTAAATAAAAGCGAGAGTAGCAGGGGAACATAAAAGGGGCAGTCCATGCATCACTTGAGCATAACCTGGGGGCAGAGTAGCTTCTGGCTGGCCTCTGTGCACCTTGGTTTCACGACTTTTTCTCCGAGAAAAAAGTTGACGTGTACTTGCTGGCTTTTTCAGAACTTCCTTGGTTCTTGCCCAAGCACATAACTGTGTTGTCCTTTACGCATGATCTCTATTGGCTCTCTCTTTCTCATGAGTTGACTACAATTTTTTTTCCTTGAAATAGCTATGGGCTAAGCAAGAAAAGGCTCCCCTCTTGTCATCAAGAGGATCTTGAGACAAATGGCGGTAGACAGAGAGTCCATCCAGGAGGATATGACTGAGTATGCTGCCATGACTGTACCCCAGCTTGAGTCAATCATCACTCACCTCTCGACACTAGTACGGCCAGTAGCCTTTGGGGAGGGCTCTTCGAGGGATCCTATTCCCGGAGGTGGCGGCACACCCCAACCCGTGCATACGCTTTTGGTGCAGACGCAGGTGCAGCAGACACCAGGCCCCAGTGTTTTGACATAGGCCGAGGGCACGCCCTTTTGGCACAGAGGCACGGCCGTTCGAGGTATGCATTAATCTACTCAGTGTCTAGGTGTAATTATCATGAAACCATCCAAAATGAATCTTAAAAATTATATGTGTTTTTTGTGCACTAGTAGTAGTCAGCCAATCGCCATCACCAGTCCCTTCACCATGTGTGCCTCCTTCTGCACCTCCACCTGCCACCTCGGAGCTTCGCATGCTATCGGGCACGATGCCCATTAGCATTCAGGTGGATCAAAGTGGGCGAGTGCGGTATGTAGACGGTGGGACACTTTTCCGTCTCGCTGCTTGAGAGAGCTCGTGCACACATACATGCCCAAGATACACATCCACTCGCAGTAAGTCCAATTCTTTCATGTATTTTTTAAAATCTCTGTATACATTGATATCAAATGATAAATCTAACTAAAGTGACTTTTTTTTCAAATTATAGGGATCAAGATGATAATGACAAGAAATATGTGTTGGCAATCCTCACGTAGGAGTTCGGCATTGGTTTGGGACGAGACCACTGTATTGCATGAGGTGCAAACGCTTCTAAAGCATCGACAGAACAATGCACGGTACAATTATTTGCTTTGCTATGTTATTCAAGTCTACTTATTTCTTTGAGTAATATGGTTGAATTATTGTTAAATTAAATAAAAAAAGTTTGGAACGTCAAACACCTGAAACGTTCTCTAGAAAGTTCACACTCTCGCACTTACACACACACAAATCAGCCCACCAATTCTTCTTTTTGTGCATAGCTCGTCCTCGCCATCTAAGGAAAAGGGCAGCTTTACTTGTCAAAAAGGCCAGCTTCTTCTGGCAGAAGCGAGTTCTTTCTGGCATAAAGTAGGTATAAAGGGTATGAGCAGTTTTATACCCTCTCTCCCCTACTTGTCTCGGAAACCTCTCAAGTCCAGCCTTGCTAACTAGATGCTTGCACACCTAGCTTTTCTGGTTAAGGATTAGTATTCTCTTATCCATGCTTGAGTAGGAAAGAGAATGAGCCGTAGCCCAAGAGTTGTCCTTGCTTAAGCTGACTACTCCTAATCATACCACTGTACTGCACTTGTGCTCATACAAAGCTTATAGTAACTTCAGGACAACCTCTCTCTAAGTAAGTTTAGGAGCTTGTGGTGTCCAGCTTTAATGCTTCTAGTAATTGTCATTAATGTATGTATTAAAGTTAATTAATACAAGTTGGTGACAACCAGACTAAACCTTTGTATGTGCGCAGCTTAACCAACCTCTGGTCCTCTTTGTGTGCAGCTTGTGTACCCTTTTATACAGCCCCAGAGCCATACTTTAAAGCTATTATTAACTTTTCAAACTCTTCTCATGAGATTTCAAACCCCTGCCCTCGCGTCTCTCTGATATGTGTATTCAACCATTCTAGGCTCATCCTTGGAGGTGCACTCCGACCCTTTTTGGATGCCCTACTTCTCCGGTTTCTCTCTTTGCATTTTTTGTCATGCTTGTCAATCCATTTTTGCATGCAATCTGAGTTATACACCACAAACGTACTAAGCGCTTCCCTCTCCTCAGCACTTATCTTTAGTGGGACCCCTTGCCCACATAACATCTCTGTGGTTTCGTTGTCTGATTGTTCTTCTCTGCAACCAGGAGGAGCTTCGTTATCCACATGTTGCAAGTACTCAGATAGATAATACATGCACTCGTGAAGCAACCATCCCTCTGCCATGGATCCCTTGGGTCTTGCTCGCTGGCGCACAAATCCTTTCAATACCCCCATGTACCTTTCAACCCAGAACATCCATCGTGTACTCACGGTCCCAGTAATCTCTATCTCTTCAACGAGATGGATCATAACATGGACTTGAATGTCAAAGAAGGAGGTAGGTAACTCCTTCTCCATCAGACAAAGGAGCTTAATACACTCTAGCTTTCATTGCGGGATATCACGTGAGTCGATCTCTTTGGATGTAATCCATCTATAAAGAGAAACAATGTGATTAGAACATAAGATTTTTGTGACAAAGAAGTAAGAACAATATGATGTTCCACTGTCAATACCTTGTCAATGATCCCAATCGATATATAACATCCCTAATACCCTCAGTCAAACAACTATCGATAACAAGTGGCAAGACATGCTGCACACAGATTAGCTCTAGTGTTAACAAATGATAATGTAATGGTACCTTCATTAGAAATTGACGATACATGTTAGAGAGGCACCATACCTTAATGAAGTTATGCCAGTCGTGTGTCTTTAGACCCGAAAGAGAGTTATCATCCATGGTAAACATGTTTTGCAATGAAGCACCATAGCCCGTAGGAGTACGTATGCATCGTATCCGCTCTCATTGATGAGATGACGCTTATCTCTTGCTTTGTGAGTACCCATGGTGCCTGTGAATAAGTAATATTTCGTGTCTCCTCATTGATTATAGGCCATAGTGATCGTTTGCAGTTGCAAATCTTTAGGTCTGCCCTTGCAGTCTCTGTATCCTTGAAGCCCACAAGATGATTCCAAAGCGAGTGTGCAACATTTTTAAATATGTGCATGGGATCAAGCAAATGAGTTATTTTTAGATCTTTCCAATACTCCAACTTATACCATATGGAGGAATTCTGTGCCATTGATTTCTTGCCTCTTGACGACTACCGCAAATCATATTCGTCATCGTCGTTATTGCTTGCAAGTTCTACCTCCGGATCTATTAGAGGTCCGTTTGTCCACTTGACGTACCAATCTCTTGGAGTCATTCACGTTGGACAACGTCCATTCTCCACTTTGTCATTAAAATGCCTCGCATTCGCTTTGGAATGTAGCACATGATCTGGAGGCAAAAATCGTCGATGTCGAAGATATATATTTTTACTCAAACTTTGACTATATTTGGAGCGTAGCCAATCACCGCATGGTGGACATGCTTTGTAACCCTTTGTTGATAGGCCTGAGAGAAACAAAAATTGTTTTTATGTTTTCAACATCCAAATTTTTTGATTGTATAAACAAACAAACAACTAAAGAGCCCTGCTGTACTTGATGCAAAGCCATAGGCAGGATAGTCATGTATTGTCCATGCTAAAATGCCACGAACCTTGAAACTCCTATTACCCACCACCACAGGTTTTGACATATCAATAACATTTAGTCCTTTCCATATTTGTTGCAAGTCATCAATGAGCGGTGCAAGATATATGTTGATGTCTTTAACTTGCCGCTTCCCTACATTGATGCATCGTTTAAATTTGACATTTTTCAAATAGAAATGAGTGTGCTATTTAGAAATGAGAATATTTGTCACATACCAGGAATCAACAAAGACAATATTAAATGCTCTTTCTTAATTGACATGAATGGTGGGATGTTGTAGTTGATAAGAACTACGGGCCAAGTTGACCACTTGCTCGATCGCATGGAAAAGGGATTGATTCCATCCAAGCCAACTCCAAATTTTATATGGCGAGGCTCCCAATGAAACTCTAGCCCATGTAGCATGGATATGCTTAAATGCTTTGCTATCGCTTGGAATCCTCATGACTCCGTCTATACTTGCATTTCTCGAACTCCAATCCATAAGCTTGGCTATTTCGGGGCTGCGGAAGATGTGTTCAACTCGTGGTGCCAAGGAAAAGTGTTGCAGAACTTTCATAGGGACATTCAAGGTTCCTGCCTTGAAATGGGAAACACCGCATTTGGGACAAGTGGTTGCATTTTCATACTCTCCACGATACAAAATGCAATCATTGACACATGCATGAATTGTGTTGTATTCGAGTCCAAGGGATGTGATCATTTTCTTTGCCTCGTCCCTCGACTTTGTTTGATGGTAGAATCTTGTTCTAAAGAAGCCTACCACTCAATTGTAAATATTTAATGAGCACAAAAGTGATTGAGAGCCATCATTTTTATGCAAACAAAATACAAATATAACTTACGATAGTAATGCAAAAACTGATGCATTACTCCATTGGTAGCGTGTTTGGAGATTCAAGATGAGTAAGGTCACACTCGATATGGATGCACCATCGTAGATGGGCCTTGAAGCTTCTTCTCGTAGAAATTTTTCATGCGGACAAGTTTCTTCTTCACTACTTGCTTGGAACCAATCGTCGATAAACTCATTGATGTCATCATCAACATGTCCCTCATTGGTCGCTTTTTCTCTGCATTTTGCATTGTACTCATCTCTAAGTTGTTGATATGTACTTGGATCTTGTGTACGTAAAAGCCTCATGTACTCCTCTGGCAAGATATGGTGACTTCGTTGAGAGCTAGATACCCCCTCAACATCTGGACACTGCATGTATAAACATAGTCTACATGAAGAAATGATTTAAAGTAACAACAATCGAATTATTAAGTGATATAATCATAACATTAAAACCCTTTTTACAACACAATTCAATCATATTAGCAGCAAAAATCTATACTCAAGATAACCTTAGACAAGACACTAAAATACCCTTAGTTGTATTACTGACGAGACAATGAAATATATCATCAAATATTTGTCAAAATTAAATGCTGATTGGGCTACAAAGCTGGATACATTATTTGAAACATACATAATTTAAGAGGCCGACACTTTATCTCAAATTTCATTCTCAAAGAGGGACTGGTGATGGCCGACGCCATCCATAATTTATAAATAATTCCTCGCCAGATTGTAATAATCTTGTAGCACACACTACTATATATATGGGTACATCTCTAATCATATAACATGGCTCATGACTATTCTCACACTCCATAAAGTTACAATTTGTTCTCTCATTTCTCCCTCTACTACTATTGATTAGCCCCGCTATAATTTCTTGAGCATAGGGTCTTCCATCAATATAAAGCCGTGATCCACAATTATATCTAATGTTTCTTTCGGTGAGTGAGGCCGCATTAGCACAAAGCCCATATGTTGTCATACTTCTGATAAAGCGAACAAGTGCATGCCATGCACCCCAACCATAAATGGGCCCACAAAATGACATAAGAGTCACCTCTGAGTTTGCGGGCACGCGTAAATCATGTGCAATAAAGAGACCTCGTCCACCATTGGGAATGTTAGATGGTGCAATCACATATCGAGCGCCCCAAAAGCTGAAAACCTCTCCGTCTGCTGGAAGGGCTACTCCCAACCATCCTCCATAGCGTCTACGATTGTACGTTTGAATGAGAGATAGAAGACGATCAGGCAATGGATGATCACCCAATGTCTTTGATTGGGCACCGAGGGCAAAGAAGTTGATGATGCCTCCATTTGCAAAACGGCTTGACCATATCGTGTGCATGTAAGGAATGAAGGATCAATTCCATGGTCTTCACAATCCTCATGAAATCGAGGATGTAGAACTGGTACGTGCTGAATAATGCATCATTGTTGATTATATGAAGGGTGAGACACACATGGAACATGATTAATAGTGCGGAGTAAACTTGGATATGAATTTATACATAGTTCTAAGATGACATCACTTACCATGGGATGCTCCTGTTCCTCTTGCGGTGGCATATCAGGACATGGACCATACTGCTCCATATGGGCAAAACATATGCGTCGCATTCGTAGACGAGTGCCATGGCATGCTGTACACCAACATGGGATTCTTTCAACGTAATATGTTTGTGAGTCGCCTAGTGTCGTAGATGATGTGGAAGAAGAGGAACCATCTCCTCTCGCAACTACAGATGGACGCACAGGAAGAGTGGGAGGAGACGGTGTCCCAGAGGATGACCTGGAATCTGCATTCATAAAATATTAATGTCGTATTAATATCATTAAAAATCAAAGAAAACTTGAACAAAAATAATACACATACAAAATCATCCTAGAAGTGTTTGTAAATGCTATGGTAGCGCACAATGCATATTTGCTTATCCCCAAGTTAGGAATAATGTTCTTCCCTCAGCAGAAACTAGTTAATTTGTAATCATACCTTCTTACAGTAACCTTGCACAAAATAGTTCTTCAAGGTGTAATTCACATGCACCCAAATGCGTTAGCATAGCATATACGGACCGTCGACCGGTCCGTATGCACTATGGATGTGCAATTGGTCCATTCGGAGAGCTAGTACGCTCTCCAAATGCACCCAATTGAGCATCCATAGTGCATACAGACCGCTACATTTATCTATTTATCTATCCACCTACCTATGTATATGTGTTTATATATCCATCTATATGTTTATTGATCGTAAATTGTGAAACCTTGTAATAACACACTGTTGTTAAATGCTTAGGAAATTTGTGGCCGTCCCTGAGCATACACGCCCACCTGCGATGTGCAGAGATTCTTGGCAGCACTTCAGGAAAGAGATTCGCTTGAGAGTGACATGGCCTCAACTGTGAAATCCCTGTCCCCACCATGCGACGGATTCGGGGTACTAGCAGCGGAAGTAGCACTTCATGCGCAGGGCAGGGACCCACACTTGGGGCCTCGTCCACGAACATCTGGACAAGAGACTAATCCGTCGATTTTTCCAAAACTGAACCCAGACAAACTTCCCTTACCCGGAAAGCACGGCGATTCCACCAAGATAACTTTGTACTCTAACGTAGTCAAGATCATTACTGATCACGCTGATGCGACTACACCTATAAAGATACTCGGTCTCGGATCAAGGAAGAAACTTGCACTTGGATCATTGGGATCAACGCTTTTTTCCCCATCAAGAGGAACAGCCGTTGATTCCTATCCATAGAACAATTACTATCCGGGATTTACTTTATCTATCGTAATAACAGAAATTGAGTCTCGATTTACGGATCCATCAGTCCAGCCTAACCCCATCCGATCCCATGGGTTAGCCAACCACCCAACCACTGTAGTGATGGGATCCAATTTGGAATATGGTTAGGTTTGTCCCGGGTACCAAGGAAAAGAGTTCCAAGGCCCCCTAGCCGGAAGTTCATGCAAACATAAAACTAGCCACACCACTTACACACCCAATATGAAATTACCTTTTTCTTAGCATCAGCTAACTTTAAAAAAATCCTTTAATGAAACCATAGTACCACTGATCACAATCTTCCAATTTATCCGGTTGATTCATAATTTCCCATCATTCCTTCATCAGAGTATCTATGGCATCATTGGCAACTAGAACGCTCACCACCTGTCCACACAGGGGCCTTTTCAATAGTTCCTAGCCCATAATACTCGACAATATAATCACTTATAAAAATCAAGATGGACTCTCGTTGAAGATCAGCAAGATCAACCAACAGATCCATATAAAGAGCCATGGAATCATCCATTGAAGACCAGCAAGGTCAATCAACCAGATCCATGCCCGGTTTCACAAAACAACTCTTACTCCTTGTTCCAATATCTTCCTCGACGCACGCGTGGGTATCCTGGGCGACCCAGAGCGCGAGCACCGTATGGTCAGCACCCTCTAGGATCCTTCGCAGGTGACCTAGCGCTTCACTCATAGGCCGCTTCCTTGGTCCCTCATCCACCGTACCGGAAGCTCACCATTTTAATCGAGCCGAGGCTGGTCAAGACCTCGGCCGACCTTGCTACGCGAGACGTCCTCCATTGACTCTCCTTCAGCAGTTGCTACATCCACATTCACATACATCCATATCCATATTCCCATTCACATCTATACATCCACATCCACATTCCCATTCACATCTATACATCCACATCTACATCCACATACATACATACATCCACATCCACATCCACATTCCCATTCACATCTATACATCCACATCTACATCCACATACATACATACATCCACATCCACATTCCACATTCACATCTTTACATCCACATCTACATCCACATTCACATACATCCACATCCACATTCCCATTCACATCTATACATCCACATTCACATCTATGCATATACATCCTCATGCATACATCCACATTCACATTCACATCTATACATCCACATCTACATCCACATTCACATCTATGCATATACATCTTCATGCATACATCTACATCCACATTCACATCTATGCATCTACATCCATATTCACATCTATGCATATACATCGAGTCATACATACATCCATTTTCACATTCATACATCCACACTCCCATCTCCACATCCACACATCCACATACATACATCCATTTCCACATTCCCATTCATATAACCCCATATGCCTTCATATCTAATCTTTTACATCACATCCATTCTCGCCCTATCACAACCCATATACATCTTATCCTATCACATACACTTCTTACCTTATCCCATACACATCTTAATTCATCTTATCACCTCCTAACTTATTTCATAAGCATCTTATCACCTCTTATCACATCTTATACACTTCTTATCACATCCTATCACATCTCATTTCTATTTATAGAATACAAGAGAATTCTTATATTTGATATAAGATTTCTTTACACATTTATTTATGCATAAATTCCATTTAAGGAGATTAATACTTTCGAAGTAAAAATCAATCTTTTATGCATCTTCCTATGCATAAATTCATTTTAAATGAAAATGACACTTTTGAATTAAAATTCAATCTTTCATGCATCTTTCATGCATCTTCCTATGCATGAATTCAATTTAGATGAGAATGACACTTTTGAATCAATCTTTTATGCATCTTCCTATGCATAAATTCAATTTGGTAGGAATTACACTTTTAGAATAAAAGAATTTCTCTTATGCATCTAAGTTATGCATAAAATCCCTTTATGATGAAAATCACACTTTTAGTATAAAAAGAATATCTTTTATGCATACTTCTATGCATGAAATCCAAATATGATAAAAGTAATACTTTTATAATAAAATAATCAACTCTTATGCATACTTCTATGCATGAAATTCAATTGTGATATAAGTAACACTTTTATAATAAAATAATCAACTTTTATGCATACCTCTATGCATGAAATTCAATTGTGATAAAAGTAACACTTTTATGTTAAAATAATAATCTTTCATGCATACCTCTATGCATGAAAATAAAAATGATAAAAGTAACACTTTTTATATAAAAATTTATCCATTATGCATACTTCTATGCATGAAAATAAAAATGATAAAAGTAACACTTTTGATATAAAAACTTATCCTTTATGCATAATATAAAAATTTAATTTCTCCATGATTACAATGAAATTCTTTCAATTAATCTAGGATGATAATTCCTAGAATATGGTAGGAAGTCCTCTTTTTATGCTTTGAATGAAATTATTTTATGCGTAATTTTTATAAAAATTTTGCCATAGCTCCGCTGCTATGTGACTGATAAATCTCAATTTTTCTAAGGGATAAAGCTTATCATTAAGAAAATAATTAGAATGGTCTCTAATTGGATCATCAATCCATAATGGATTGAATCCTCAATATACATAAACTAAAAGCATAGAAAAAAGCCATTAATTTGGCCTCAAGCATAACTTAATCTTGGATTAAGGAAAAGCTTTATGAAAAGCTTCATTTGGATTGTGAATGGGTCATGAGTATGACCATTTCTTGAGTGAGAGAGAGAAATTACATAAAAACCATTAGAATTTAAACATAAATGAAAATTAACTTCAATAGCATTTATTAAATTATGTAACTCTTCACTACTATTCACCAATTAAATTCAATAGCATTTAAAAAACCATACCAATTAAGCTTCTCAAGCTTGAGAGGGTTGAGAAGAGAGAAACATTGAGAAATTATAGAAAAGATCAATATTCACTAATTACCTTACAATTTGCTTGATTCTTTGTTCACGGTAGAGGCCCCCAACCAATCAATTGGTTAAGTATGTTGATGGAGCCACCAATGGGGATTGAAGAAAGAGGGAAGCTCCAAAAACTAGTGAATTATTAATGAATTCATAGTTCTTGGCTTAGGTGGAGTAGAGTAACGATGCATAAACACTATATATTTTTCAACAAGGGGGAGGCTTCTATTTATAGGAAAATTTGAGCTCCTAACCAAACAAACTGATTCTAGAATTTTCTAAATCAGTTTGGTCAATTTTTGACCATTTTTAGGTCAGTTAAGCTAACTTTTTGAAACTAGACTTGAATGAGGAGAGAGGAGAGATGAAATATCTCAATTTTTATGAGTTTAAAACTCATTCAAGCATGTGAAATATGCACCTCCTTTAAAGAATTCCCCTTCCTTACATATGTGTCATAATGGAATCATTTTAATATTGCTCATAGTTTTTTTACTAATAAACCTTGTACATTTTCAACTCTTCATCTTATGTGAAATATGCACCTCCTTTAAAGAATTTCCCCTTCCTTACATATGTGTCATAATGGAATCATTTTATATTGCTCATAGTTTTTTACTAATAAACCTTGTACATTTTCAACTCTTCATCTTATGTGAGCATTTACTCATTTTTGGATACCCAAAATCCTTCAACAAAAACACAAACAAATGTAAAGGCATGAAGAACGTGAGAGTCACACGATGTGACCCATAGGTGCACTTCATTGCATTGCACACATCAATCTCAATCCGACGTCTGGTTAGTGCAACCAAAGTATTGTCGGCAATCATGGTCCGTGAGACTTGGTGTAGGGAGCCTCCGTAGAGTCCCAGAACCATCTCTTGACGTGGGTACAATATACTCCATTCACATTTATCCCGATTCACATTACATCCACATCACATCTCTCATCTATTCACATCTATCCTGATTCACCACATCACATCTCATCCATTCACATTTATCCTGATTCACATCACATCACATCCATTCACATCACATCTCAACATATCCATACACATTCCATCTCATTCATCCACATCCATCCAGTCATCCACATACACGTATATCCTCATCCATCCATACATTCACATTCACATCCACATATATTCACATCACATCACATTTCATCCACATCTCATCACATTCACATCCACATCCCTTTACATCACATAACATCTCATCCACATCCACATCCACATCCCTTTACATCACATAACATCTCATCCACATCCACATCCACATCCATTTACATCACATCACATCCACATCCACATTCATTTACATCACATCCCATCCTTTCACATATCCTCACATCTCATTCTCATCTCTTCATTCACATCCACATCCATTCATATCACATCCTTTCACATATCCTCACATCTCATTCTCATCTCTTCATTCGCATCCACATTCATTCATATCACATCCTTTCACAAATCCTCACATCTCATTCTCATCTCTTCATTCACATCCACATCCATTTATATCACATCCTTTCACATTTAGTAACATTTTCTATTTTTGATACCGATGGGACTTTTCTAATATTTCTCCCAATAGCTTGGCCTAGGTAAAGGTTCTTTTTCTCAATGGATGTTTTCATATTCTTTCTCAATTTTCTCAAGTGAAGTATATTCAATATTCTTCTTTTTAGTAAAAGATTCATGGGATTTACAAAAATGAATTCCACCCATATTTTCCAATAATACTCAAAATTTTACTTTTGATAAATACTCATAATTTGAATTATGCTAAAAATTCCTCTTTTTTCTATTTAATTTCTTGGATCTCAAATGTCATGGGAATTCCTCTTTTTGCATTTAAATGATTGAATTCCAAATGTCAATGGAGAATAAAAATTTATCTAAAAATCCTCTTTGATTTAATAGAAATATCCATTATTTCAAATATGCCAAGAATTCCACTTTTACCATTTAAATGATTGAATTCCAAATGTCATGGGAATTCCTCTTTTATCATTTAAATTTTCTCATGCATAAAATAAATTTATCTAAAATTTCTCTTTAAATAAAATATTCATTATTTTAATATACCAAAATTTCTCTTTTTCCCTCTAACTACATGGATCTCCATTATCATGAAAATTCCTCTTTTTGTATAAAAATAAAAAATACCAAAAATTCCTTTTCTCTTAATTTAATTATTTATGTATAAATACTAAAAATTAATTTTTCATGAATTTGATGAAAATCATTCTTTTAGCATAGGATATCCCATCCTAGAATATGGTAGGAAGTCCTCTTTTCTCATTATGCATAAAAATGATTTATGTATTAGTTTCTAAAATTTTTACCATAGCTCCGCTCCTATTACTGATGATTTAAGAATAAGACTTTGTGATACCATTATGATAGAATAACTATCATTAGACCTAAATCTAGTTTATGGATTTAAACCATAAGTTTACTATAATTTTATTAACATAATATAAGCATAAAAAGCCATTTCTTTAACCTCTAGCCAAACTAGCATAGAGTTTGTTTTTTGAATTGATAATTTATCAATTAGAAGCATCATTTGAATAGAGAATTGATCATAAGATGACCATTCTTTTGGGGAGAGAGAGATATACATAAAAACATTCTAAATTAAGCATAAATATAAACTTTTCTTAATTATTCATTATAACTCTTAAGAAAAGCTTGATTTGCATTATAAACACTTAATTAGAAACTTCTCAAGCTTGAGAGGGGTTGAGAATTAAAAACATTGAGAATAGTAGAGAAAAACCATGAAATTACATCTTACCTCTTGATTTTACTTGCTTCTCTATCTTAGAAGAAGCCCCCAACCAATCAATTGGTTAGTGTGTTGAGAGGAAAGCTCCAAGGATGGTTGAAGAGAGAAAGAAGATCCACTCTCTCCAAAAGTAGAGGATTTTTAAGGGGTAATAGAAAATATCATTATTTTAATGTAATACTGGCATGGTATAGCTCAAAGATGAGGATACAAAAAATGATGGTCTATTTATAGGTGAGGGAGGCCACTAACTAAGTCCAACTAAGTTCTAGAATTTTTCGAGCTTCAGTTTGGCTGAATTTGGACAAGATTTGGACTAGTTTGGCTCCCTTTTTGATTTGGTTGATCCAATAGAGAGGAGAGATAAAAATATCACAATTTTTTTGAATTAAAAACTCATCCACATGTGTGAAATAGGTGCCTACCTCAAAGTCTCCCCCCTCCTTACCAGGGTGTCAAAAATGTATCATTATTCCAAAATATCTCATTTTTTTTTAGTAATATCTCATAGTTTTTAGCTAATAAACCTTGTACTTAGTCAACTCTTCATCTTATGTGAGCATTTACTCATTTTTAGGTATTTTCTTTTATTCTTTGGATTTGTCTCACTCCAACACTTGGATTAATCCTATTGGTCCATAGGAACCCTAATTGGACCATAATTTAAAAATTTCTCAAAATCTAGACCCTTAGGCTAAGGTCCCTTATATCATCTTCAATTGATTCCTAATGCACATTGGAAAGTTCATTTTAAACTTCTGTTTCAAGGGAAATCATTTCAGACACTAGGAGGATTTTTATATCCAAAGATATCTTAATTTTGGATTATCTCTCTCTAGATATTTTCTCTCTCTAGGCCAAAATAGGGTAAAACAAGATCTTTCTCCTATTTCAGAGAGGGGAATAATTTCAAGAACAAAAGTGGAGGTTCTTACACCTTTATACCTCAAAAGCTGGAGGGAGGAATCTTATAAAGTCAACCTTCTCAAAATAGCAAACAAGCATACATGCCATATCCAAGGTTCTTATTACATAAGCAAAGAATCATGCAATCTCAAATGAACATTCACATGATATAAATATCTACCAATTACAACATAGCATCTCAATCAATCATAATATATGTGTCTATCTCAAGATTCTATCATCATCACCATGCTCGACAACATGCTTAGTCATAATGACCAAAATCATGCCAATCTAGGGCTTTTTTCGATGCTCGTCCACCCAACCTCCACATTGGACATCGCGGCTATCCCGGGTATGCCTCTTTTTGAATCTCGTCCTCTCTGGGTTCTACCACATGGCTCCTAGAGGGCATAAATCTCATTCTCTGTTCGGCGTTCCCTATCTAAGGACGGTCGGCCCGAATCTCAAAATCTCATGTCGAGTCTCATCATACACATGCATATCAATCAATCATGCATATCAATCATTCATCTCAAAACAAAGCAATCATAACTCATAAATATCATCTCACACTCATCTCTAGTCCTCCATAATCTTTCAAGGCATGCATATTCAAATAAATCTGGGGGGGTCACTATATGTAAAATATCCCTATCGCGTGCTTTCAAGGCCTATATTTTAAATCTCTTATTTGTGAAATTTTTAATCTATATAATATCCCCTTTTCTTTATGAGTCTGTAAATTTTTTTGAAAAAAAAATTAAATCATACCCTTATGTAAATATATTTCTGTAAGCTTCATAAATTAGAATTATGCTTCTGTTGAACGCACGTGATATTCACATTTTTTTGTGAGTGACCCCCCCGAGAAATAAATTACAAGCAATTTCAAGTATAAAACAAGCTTTTAATTTAAATAGTGTTTAACTTCTCTTTATCTTTTAAGCCACATGGAAATCCTTGTTTTTAACATAATCATTTATCATGTTGTAACAAGCAAGGTCATCTCTAGTCACTATAGCTAAGTCTTAACTATGCTTATGCATTAGTCTAGCAAGTCTATATAGATAAGATAGTCAATCTTGATAGCAATTTCTAAGACAAAGCCTAATAATTGGTCTCTTTGGGAGAGCAATATCTTCCAATCTATTTGGAATTAGAGAAAAGTCAAAACTACATAGTTTTAGGACTTTTAATGCTCTAAAAAGAACGTCTCAGTAATGGTTCTCTAAAAATGAGTTCTAAGGTCTCTTTGCGAGCATTCAAACCAGCCAAAGTTGTGTTTTCAGCATGAAATTGTCAAAAGCAACCAAGTGCCTCACTTTGCACTCGAATAACTCAAAAAATGAGGTAAATTTTGGCTTTTTAGAGTCTTATACATACTTGTAGAGTTTCGTGCCATCTAAAAATTTCATGTTTACATCAAAATCTGATTCTAAACGTAGGGAAAGATAAACTCTTTGCAAAATAGACCCTCATGAAGGTTTTACCTAGAATCTAGTCATAAACAGTCAAATATTCTATTTTCTAATTCTTTATCTCCAAAAGTGTTTATTCTATGAGTCTTTACACTAAGGCGATCATTTATAATTAATAAATTCAATCATTAAGCATTCCATACCTCAACTCAGATTCTCTCATATACATGCTTATGGATTTATTTATTTAGTCTCAAAAGAATTTAAAGCAAAATAATAAAAAGAGTGTTTATGTTTATTCGTGTACTACAACAAAATAAGAAAATAAGAATTTAAAGCAAAATAATAAAAAGAGTGTTTATGTTTATTCGTGTACTACAACAAAATAAGAAAATACAAAGGATGATTTTATCAAACAATATATTATGCACCACTATCAGCCGCTTGATTGGCCTCATTTGGATATAACGCTAAAGAATTATTCACTATTACATAGACAAAAAAAGATGCATCAAAGAATAATGTAGTTTTGAAAATTCTCAAAACTACATTAATCAACGTTTAAAAAATAGTATTACCATGCTTTCTCTTTTGACCATCTATTTCATTCTAGAGCTACAATTCTAGATAACAGAAATGTATAAATATTGCAATTTGAAACCATTATAATAATGGAGAAAGGTCCAATAATATAATATAGAACCTTCTTGTCAACCCTTAGTTTTGAAGACCGTGGAACCCTTCTTAGGCTTTCTATTCTTGAGATAAGGATAATAAAAAAATAACCCTTAAAAAGAAAGGCCTCGATTTGAAAACTTGCTAAAGGGGTCCTTCCAAATTATAATTATAAGGAATATATGCTAGTCGAATTTTTCCCTTAAAAATATAATTATAATTATAAGGAATAAATGATAGTCTAATTTTTTCCCTTCGAATGAAATCCCCTTCAAAACCAAGGGATGCTTCTTGTACAAATATAAAGGGTGGCACTTGTCGTAGTTGAGTCTATCAAGATCTTTATTAACTATTACTTATTTTTTCCTTCTTTTAGAAAACTTAATTTGGCAATAAGTTTCAATAAAATGACAAACATTGAACTATGAGCATACGCTCTTTTACCACCCTAATTGGCAAACTAGCTTTCTTTTCCTTTGCGTAAGTCAATCCTAAGTTTGTAAAAGCCTACATTTTCACCAATAAGACCCAACACCGTCTACTTCATCAAGTAAATGTTGAAAGTGACAATCGATATTATAACCAAAACAAACATATTTGTTATAAAGAAATATGTCAATGAAACAGAACTAGTGAAACTAGTCAAAGAATTCAATTTTATGTGAGTTCTCAAAGGGTTGGCTATTTCCACACACAATCCAAATGTAACTTAAGAATGATTGTATGTTTAGTTTCAGAATTTCAAAAAAGTAACTCAAACTCTCTTGCAAATAAACTAAGTTTCTTACAACTAGAAACCTAGCTAGCATATTTTTCAAAGATTAATCTTTGATTTCACTTGCTAATAAGTGCCTATTCACTTGAATGCATGTGAGAAATAAAGAAACGCGAAAAAGAAAGCTAGTTTGCCAATTAGGGTGGTGAAAGAGAGTATGCTTATGGCTCCATGTTTGTCATTTTATTGAAACTTATTGCCAATACGAACTTTTCTTAAAGAAGGAAAAAGTAACTAATAGTTAATAAAGATCTTAATACATAGTAAACTATGACAAGTGCCACCCTTTGTATTTGTACAAGAAGCAACCCTTGGTTTTGAAGGGTAGATCCATGATTTCATTTGAAGGGAAAAAATTTGACTAGCATTTCTTCCTTGTAATTATAATTTGGAAGGACACCTTTAGCAAATTTTCAAATTGAATCCTTTCTTTTGAAGGGTAAATTTTTTGGTATCCTTATCTGAAGGATAAAAAGCCTAAGAAGGGTTCCGCGGTCTTCACAACTGAGGGCTAACAAGAATTCAAATTGCAATATTTATACATTTTTGTTATCTAGAATTGTAGCTCTATAATAAAATAGGTGGTCCAAAGAGAAAGCATGATAAGACTATTCTTTTTTAATGTTGAATGATACACTTTTGAGAATTGTCATTTCGGATAGACTTCTTTTGTTTATGTAATAGTAGAATAATTCTTCAGCGTCACATCCAAGTGAGGTCAATCAAAAGCTTATAATGGTGCATAACGTATTGTTTGATAAAATCATCCTTGTCATTTTCTTATTTTTTTTAAATGACATGTGTATTTTTTTATTACTTTATTGTTGTACATGATAAAATTACCCTTTTGATTTTCTTATTTTGTTAATATACATGCATATTTTTTATTGGCCTACTATGTATAATGCAATATGTATTGTGTGTCATTGATACTAGATCCACATATGTGATCATCTAGAATTCTAAGCTCTCTTTCTCTCTCTCTCTCTCTCTCTCTCTCTCTCTCACACACACACACACACACACACAAAAAAAAACAATAGAAGCTTTTTTTCCATGAACTTGGAGACTATCAAATATTGATAAATGACACAATGATCATGTCCCACTATGTCGTTTGAAATGGAAAAAGGCCCACAAGGGATCACCATGGATTAAAATAATCCAATGTGAAGGTTATCAAAATTCAAATTATACACGCAATGACAGAACTTTTTCTTAAAGCAAACGACAATGTCCAACTTTGTAGAAACATAACACACAGCCTTCACCCTTTCCACCTTTCCGTGAGTGTTTTTATTGTTCATGTGATCGTTACCACTCCTATATATAAGTAGCAGCTGTGTAACGTAAATAATTATTGAGTGTACTCTGTGCAACGCAGAGAACTATACCAATGGGAGCATGTTCAGCAAGGACTTGAGCCGAGTGTTCAGAACGAAAGTCCCCCTCTGCAAGCTACAACAGAAGCTTCCATGGCAAGGGGGTGGACAAGGTGAACGGGGTGTACCAATGTAGGTGAGACGTGTCACAGGACGTTTGCGAGAGCTGCCCGAACGGTACAAAGAGCGCTCGAGAGCTGTCCGAACGCGATTGGCTCGAGGGTGCAGTTGGTGGACGGCTGCTTTCTTAGGTACAAGAACTATTATTTCTTCAGCATGGTAGGGGAGACTCCAGCATGGTGATGGACCTGTGCAATACGCGAAGTGGTCACTTCGACGAGCAACTGCTGCGCGCAGTGGTCACTTCGGCTTCCAAGAGCACCGACCATGCCAGCGCAAGCGCAAGTGCAAACGTATCAAGCGGTCGTCTCTACGCCCTGGCCCCAGCGCCTGGGCTACCTCTCGGAGGCCGAGTGCTCCCACCCGAACTCCTGGCAAGACTGTGATGACGCTGTGGTTGCACAAGTCCGCGCTCCGTCAGTTGTTCTTTTTAAGTATGCTTCCTTACTCTTAGATCTATTTGAATTGCACAAATGACAAATCTTATTAAGAAGGAAATTCACTATGTGGAGAGTTTATTATGCCATTGTGTCCAATTTGACCCTAATTATAACATACAATACTGGGGTTGTTGTTGCCTACTTACACTGTCTACATGCTGTGAGGTTGTTGGGTGATTGCCTCTATAACACCACCAACAGACAAACAAGAAGAAAATGAAATTGGATCGAACACTAAGATCCCAGCTCCAAGGGAACCAATCAACTATGCTCATGTCCTTCGCCCTCTAGCTGACACAATTAGACAGCTCTACACTCCCAATCTGACCCAAACTGACTCCTCCAAGTGTCCTCCCAAGTCAGCTCTGACCTCCAACACCTCTGATCTTCCACCTGTAAGCCTTAGCTGACCACCTCTGACAGTCTATTGACCTGAATCCTCCCCAGCTGATACACAAATGACTGTAACCTGACTCAAATGGCTGATGCTGACTGTGAACTGATCACCTGACTCCCAAAATGCACTCCAACATCAGCAAACTTCAAAACCTACAACCCCAGGGCCTTATTGAGCAACTCACTTATCATAACAAAAACATCAAATTAATAGACTTTGCATCAACTCGTAAATAGATACAACCCAAACTCCATGTTTGCTTCAAATAGATAAAAAACTAGTGTCACAACATCCCAGAGATATGTACACTAACATATCAAAAGAAAAAAGAAAAAACCATAGGGGTCCTCCACATGTAGACCTCAACATATCTACACTAAACTGTCTTCACACTCACATATAAGTCAGCACTCAGCTAACATTCAATAGCTACAATTAAGTAGAATTGAACTAAATCAAGGCTCTAGTAGATGCGCTGCATAGAGATCCTAGGAGACACACCT
The DNA here is from genome assembly GCF_041138505.1 of Cibotium barometz. Classification (NCBI taxonomy): domain Eukaryota; kingdom Viridiplantae; phylum Streptophyta; class Polypodiopsida; order Cyatheales; family Cibotiaceae; genus Cibotium; species Cibotium barometz. The sequence continues at coordinate 10,414,556 of NC_141083.1, forward strand.
CCTAGCCAATCCTCTAGTCTTCAACTCTCCCTCTGTTTTGATCCAATCACTTCCTCTCACACTGCACTATTCTCTTCACTGCAATCTCCAAAAACTGTAGGTTCTCTAGCGTGCAACCTTAATCAAGAAAATAGACACTCCTGCAGGAGACCACTCCACTATAGTCTCAACTCTGCTCTTGGAGTCACTTTGGTGGTCTCTCTAGCAACCTCTCTGCATTGCATGCCAAAAACTTCCAAAATTGCATACTTCAAGAGCCCGTCAATGCCTTGCTTTCTTTTGGAACATTGCGCCGCTCGGCTTACTCACTCTCTCATACTGTTTCTTTTTTCATGTTTTTACACTTGCTCTTATCCACTTGGCTGCCACGTCACTTTTGCCATCAAGGATCCTCTACACACTTTCATGTATACATTACATCTATCTATACATGATGTTTAGATTGGGCTCATGATTCTCCTCACATATAGCCCAACTCCCTTGGATGAAAACATTCATGTTTTCATACCTTATTTCGTGGATCACCTAAGCTTATGCAACTCTCGTTCTCACCGACCTACATCTCCATCTTTCCAATACCATATGCCATAATGCCAGCATAAAAACAACTGCCAACCATGCATAAAGAAACTTTTCCGTAGCTCATCCCCCCCCAGGGTTAAATGGCATCATCTTTTCAAGCTAAGCCACAAATCCTTGTAAAAAATCACCCAAATCTTCTTCTTCATCATGGCCAATCACCTGCACATTTTGTACCTACAAATCCTCATAAGTGCTCACACCACCAACACCATTGTATGCATTACCATTATCAAACAAAAACAAATCCTTTATGCTTTCTACTGCAGCAACATTTGACAACCCACCATGAGGCACACCTGTAAACTACTCTTCACTTGAACAAACCAAAACATCTCCAACATCATCCTCACATACAGAATATGGCCCGCATGAGTCAACCATCATGCCACACACATCCTTGTGCTTAGGAAACTCTGAGTATACACATTCCATATTCTCTCTTTCAATGGAATCATCTCCCAAACTAACCAATGAAGGCAAATCATCAATATCACACAAAGAAGGAATATCCAAATAGCACCGGTCAGCCATGTCCACACACATCATTCTCAACAACAACTTAAAACACTTCAGACTCCTCACTCCTTCTTTTCCATATCTTCAACTTCAAGACCTTAGGCATCTCTTCAAGGATATCCACACCTTGCAAAGCATACTCAACCTTGTCCAAGCTCTCCTGGCTAGGCAAAACACATGTATTACATGATGCAGAGTGAAAGACTTCTTCATTTGACCACTTTCACCTACCTCAATCAAACATATCTTCACACATGGCATCAAGTGCTACCTAACTCCACACTAACACATGCATCGTCTCCCACATTCGGGTAGTACTTGATCACCATCACTCTTAACTAAGTCTTCATTTTCTTCATACTCAGGTACTCTGCCTAGCAGCAACTTCGTCATCATCAAACTTTACATCACATGATAATGCATGTAGGCTCACAAAAAATGAGACATATCACGATCCACCATCGAGTCTGACATTCCAACTTCTTCCTGTAGTACGTGCAAACCTTTTGAATCCAATATTCTATCATAAGGTGCATCTACAAACTCTATGTCTTGAATAGGTTGTGGGCAACTCAAACAAGCATAGAACCTCAGCTTTTTCTCCTTGCTGCTGCAAGTAATCTCAAGAGCTTCTTTCAAGATCTTAGGTCTCTTATACTCGAGATTTTCCCTCAAGAAAAGGCTCAAGTGACTGATCAATGTCTGCAACTTGACCATCTTTATATAAGCACCGTATAGCTGAGGCAAAGACATCTCTTTAGCATGCACAATTGCTCTCTCCCATCATGAATGCTACATTTTTTCAAATCTCCGCCAGAAAACAGCTAGACATTCATCATCTTGCATACGCACGACTACCTTCCTCCAAGATTCAATTGGAGTCAATGTTCTTGCAAACCTCTGGAAAACTTTTCTTCCAACAATGCCCAATTGTCTCTCACATTAACTTGCAAATCTTCATACAACATTAGGGGAAGGTTGAGGTCTATAGGGGCCCTTTAAGCTGCCATATTATGATTTTAATGACTTCTTATTAAAATGTTAAGTTTCTTTGACTTTAGATACCTTCTTATTCTTCAAATGGCTAGAAGTTTGAATTTCAAAGTTTCTCGCCAAAATTGAATTTAAAATTGAGTGGGCAAAACCATATCATGTGACATATCTATGGAAAGAGCTCAGCCGAGTAGATTCTAGATCTCTAATCTTTGACAAATTTTGAGCTCATATGTAGAAGTTATGGATGTCCAAAATTTCAAAAACTTCCCCCCCCCCACTTTTTGGGAATGCAAAGTACAAAAAAGCATCTTTTAGAGAATCTTTTGACCACCTTTATTCACCCAACATTTTTGTATACATGGCATCACATGATTGGCCCTTTTCCTTAATAACCTTTTAATCACATGACATCTTAAAGGGCCCCTATAGACCTCAACCTTCCCCTAATGCATGCATGTGTGGTCCTCAAAAGAAACAAAGGAAATGCTTTCAACCATTCCCTTTCAGAATCTCTATTCCTCAAAAGAGAAAACAACTACACATGATGTCTAAGAAATCTTGCTAGATCCTCTCCATCAACAATCTCTATTTCTCAAAAGATAAAATAATTGCACCTATCTTCTCAGAACTCTAGATGGATCCTCTCCCCATCAACTCCAACTTTGGATAGTACATGATCACATCAAAAAGGCTTGAGCTGACTTCCAAATGGTTTCCTACCTGGAAATCAAGGCCCTAAACCAGAACCTTCTGATCCTCAGTGGGGTCACCAAAGCATGTGAGGTTGCTGGGTGATGTCCTCTATAACACCACCACAACAGAGACACAAGAAGAAAACATAAAGGGATCAGAACTGCGGGATCAGAAAACATCCTAGCTCCAAGGGCACCAATCAACTCTGGTCCTATCCTCGACCCTCTAGCTGACACAATGAGACAACTCTACACTCCCAATCTGACACAAATAACTCCTTCAATTTTCCTCACAGGTCAGCTCTAATCTCCAGCACCTATGATCTTCCACCTATAAGCCTCAGCTCACCTATGATCTTCCACCTATAAGCCTCAGCTCACCACCTCTAACAGTCTGCTGACCTACATCCTCCCCAGCTAACTGTGCTGACACACAACTGACTGTAAATCGACTAAACTGACTGTAAACCGACTCAGATGGTTGATGGTGACTCTAGTCCGAAATGAGTTCTCCAAGATTTTCTCTAATCCTCCAGCATCAGCTAACCCCAATCCCAAAACTCCAGGACCTCTCTGAAGACTTTCCTGACTCTCAGTTCACTTTCTACTAATTACAGCTAACACATAGTTCACTCCAATCTAAGTGAACTAACTCAGCTGATTCCAAATCATCTAGATCAGACTTCCTCTCCTCTGTGTCCTCTGACACTCTTAGCCCTTCAAAACACTCTTAGCCCTTCAAAACACTCAAACACTTATTAAATTTGATTTCTATGCATAGAAACATGCATAAAGATTTTTTTAAATAAAAGCGTTATTCTTATTAAAATTGATTTTTATGCATATAAAGATGCATAAAGAAATTTTTTTAATTATAAAAGTGTTATTCTTATTAAAATTGGTTTTTATGCATAGAACGATGCATAAAGGAAATTTTTTTATTACAAAAGCGTTATTCTTATTAAATTTAATTTTATGCATAGAAAGATGCATAAAGGATTTTTTTTATTACAAAAGGGTTATTCTTATTAAATTTGATTTTTATGCATAGAAAGATGCATAAAGGAATTTTTTTATTATAAAAGTGTTATTCTTATTAAATTTGATTTTTATGCATAAAGGATATTTTTTAATTATAAAAGTGTTATTCTTATTAAAATTGATTTTTATGCATAGAAAGATGCATAAAGAAATTTTTTTATTATAAAAGTGTTATTCTTATTAAAATTGGTTTTTATGCATAGAAAAATGTATAAAGAAATTTTTTATTACAAAAAGGTTATTCTTATTAAATTTTATTTCTATGCATAGAAAGATGCGCGTAAAGGAAATTTTTTTATTATAAAAGTGTTATTCCTATTAAATTTGATTTTATGCATAAATAGATGCATAAAAGGATTTTTTTTATAAAAGTGTTATTCCCATTAAAGTTGATTTTTATGCATAAATAGATGCATAAAGAATTTTTATATCAAAATTAGAATTCTCTTAAATTCTATGTTTAAATTCTATGAGTATTTGATAAATGAGTAATAAATACTCTAAGAGAGAAATTTCTATCGTTTTATATTTACACAGATTGTAAAAAGAAAATTTAGAAAATCTATCGAGATCGAAATATTCATATAAATGGTTAATTTATTCCTTATTTGGAATTCATAACTATTCTAGAAATCAGTTAAGTGAATATTCAAAGAAAGATTCATTGAAATAGTAACAGAATTACCAAACCTTTTCGAGAAAGATAGTTGAGGAAAAATCTTATCCGACTCGAACCTTGAATCAGACTATGACCAAGACCAAATTCTTTCACCAGTTTTCGAGGAAAGAAGGTGTGTATAGTTTAGTTAAGAACTGCCTAAAAAAGATTGAGAGCAAAGATAAAATGTGTTTAACTTCCTGTATTATTGCAATACTTGTGTTGATTATTGTTTTATTTTGAATATACGAAGGGCTATGGCACGCGGTACACACAGAAAAGCTCTACACCACTTTTTGTGCGCGTCAACCGATGTTGTAAAACGAGTAGGTCTCGAAGCGGTAGTAGCAACTGACGGAGTGGACTTGTGCACCCACAGCGTCATCACAGTCTTGCCAGGAGTTGGGGTGGGCGGACAGGCAATCGGCGCACTCGGCCTCCGAGAGGTAGCCCAGGCACTGGGCCAGGGCGTAGAGACGACCGCTTGATACGTTTGCACTTGCGCTTGCGCTGGCATAGCCCACGTTGCTCTTGGGATCGAGCCCAAGTGACCACTTCGCGCAGCAGTTGCTCGATGTCCCTCTGGAAGGCGGTGACGTTGTTGTCCTTCTGCGTATTATTGCACAGCTCCACCACAATGCTGGAGTCTTCTGTGAAGAAAGAATAGTTCTCGTACCTGAGAAAGCAGCCGTCCAGCTGCACCCTCGAGCCAATCGCGTTCGGGCAGCTCTCCAGCGCTCTTTGTACCGCGTCCCCTACACACTGCGAGCAAACGTCCGGTGACACGTCTCCCCTACATTGGTACACCCCGTTCACCCTTGCCATAGCTGCTTCTGTGGTATCTTGCAGAGGGGGACTCTCGCTCTAAAGCCATTAGCACTCTGCTCAAGTCCTTGCTGAGCACGCTCCCATTGGTATAGTTGTTTGTGTTGCACAGAGTGTATACTTCAGCCGAGGGGTCGAATGCGGAACCTACACTAATTAGCAGGGGCACGAGTGAAAGCCCAATAATGATTAAGAGCTTGCCGTGTCCCATAGCCAAGTCTGCTAGCATTCTTCTCTTTGTTTTTGAGAGAGTTGTATAGGCTACAATGCTCAATAATTATTTACGCTGCACAGCTACTAGTTATATATATACGAGTGGTAACGATCACATAAACAATAAAAACACTCTGTGTGGGCGAAGACTCTGTGTTGTCTTTCTAGAAAGTTGGACATTGTCGTTTGCTTTAAAGAAAAGTTGGGGTATATTTTGAATTTTGATAACCTTCACATTGGATTATTATAATCCTTGGTGATCTCTTGTGTTGTGTTTCTGGAAAGTTGGACCTTGTCGTTTTTGTGTGTGTGTGTGTGTATTTTGCACTTTGATAACCTTCACACAGCTGGATTATTTTAATCCATGGTGATCTCTTGTGGGTTTCTTTCCATTTTAAATGCCATAGTGGGAAATGGATAAAAAGGACCATTGCCATTTATCAAAATTTGATCGTCACCAAGCTCATGGGACACACAATCAAACATTATATCATCTCTCTCACACTCAAACAATATATCATCTCTCTCTCTTTGTCTTTCTCACTCACACAATCATTTCTGATCACACTATCATTAATCTATTAGCATGTATGAGATATGAGGTACATATACACGTGTATTTTTTGTGTAGTGAGACACTATATATTGAGATCTCATCGATGAGTCCTCCCCATGGAGGCTGGCTTATAATTCTTATTAACCTAATGTATTTAATTAGTTATAATATCATTTTTTGTTAACATATATGTAAATATACCTTCCTTTTTTATGAGAGTTTATAATTACAAATGATAGAATGTACTTACACAATAGAATTAATAAAAAGGTATACACATAAGATGACACTGATTGTGTATATATATATAAATGATGTTAGAATATACTTACACAATAGAATTAATAAAAAGATATTAATGCAAGATTACATAGATTGTGTGTATATAAAAATGATGATAAAATATAAAGCGGTTAGAAGATAAGGGGCACCACTTTTGACAGTTGGGTGCCCTTGAAATCAAGCATCCCCATAACTTAAAGGTCCAATTTCTCATGGTTACATATGGAATTTTGTGGCATGGCATTTGGGGAACATTATATAGATAGTGGGTATTCAAATGGCACCCTCTCATCATAAATCTACATTTTTTTAGGGCATGTTTCATTGCATGAAATTTTTGATGTTTGCATTATCCAACTTCCTTTACTCTACAGTATATGTCATACATAAAATGATTAGTACTTCTACATACAAAGTCCAATGATCATCCCAATTTGTACATGAAAAGAAAAATTACATAGAGCTTAACTTGATTTCTTGGAAAATTTTTAGCTGTTCATCTATTTTCTTAAAGTTGGTTTTTCTTTAGCTGTCCATCTCATCATGTCCTATGATTATGCCACCTCAATAAGGTTGGCTCCCTAAAGTCAAGATGGCATGCCACATCATATGCATACATACCATCATGCCACCTCAACAAGTTCAATAGGGTTGACTCCCTAAAGCCTACATGGCATGCCACATCACATGCATACATGTCATTTACCATGTAATCAACAATGTCCATGTTATCTTGCCACCTTACCTTTCAGTATGAGGAATGCCCACGTGGAGCTTCCATGACAATAAATATTTGCCACGTGGCAAAGAGAGAGAGAGAGAGAGAGAGAGAGAGAGAGAGAGAGCTCATAATTCTAGAAGATTACACATGTGGATCTTATGTCAATCATACACAATACATATTGCATTACACGTAGTAGGCCAATAAAAAACATTCATGTATGAAAAACAAATAAGAAAAACAAAAGGTTGATTTTATCATGTACTATAACAAATTAATAAAAAAATATGCATGTAGTACAACAAAATAAGAAAATCAAAAGGATAATACGCTAATGAATTTTTCTACTATTACATTAAAAAAAAGTGTATCAAAGCCTAAACAAATACAAAATGACAATTCTTAAATGTGTATCATTCAACATTAAAAAAGAATAGTCTTATCATGATTTCTCTTTTGACCAGCTACTTTATTCTAGAGCTACATTCCTAGAGAATAGAAATGTATAAATACTGCAACCTTCTTGTTAACCCTCAATTTTGAAGACTATGGAACCCTTGTTAGGCTTTTTATCCTTCAAATAAGGCTCAAGAGATTCACCTAAAACTCTGTAAGTATACCAAGTGAGTTCCAATGAAGGGTTTTTTAATTCAAAATTTTAAAGTAAATTTATAGAAATACATTTATAGAAGGGTTTTATAAATCAATTTTGAAAAAAAACCGTAAGTCCATAAGAAAAAGGGGTCATTTTACTCATGAAAAATTTACACGTAAGGGATCTTTTAAATACCCCTTGAACGCACATTATACATAGGGTTTCTTTGTAGTGCACCCCCCGAGAAATAAGGGTACCAAAAAATTTACCCTTCAAATGAAAGGCTTCAATTTGAAATTTTGCTAAAGGTGTCCTTCCAAATTTTAATTTTAAGGAAGAAATGCTTGTTCAATTTTTTCCCTTCAAATGAAAACATGGATCTACCCTTCAAAAATAAAAGCTGCTTCCTGTACAAATATAAAGAGTGGCACACCTGTCATAGTTGATTCTATCAAGATCTTCATTACTGTGATGTACCCATATCTTAATCTAAGTAAACATTAAAACTCACTTGATTGTGCTATTTCTACATAGCAATATCATCAAATCAACCCTCTCAAATAGCAAAATAAGTATGCATGCCATATCCAAGATTCTTATCACATAAGCAAAGAGTCATGTAATCTCAAACAAACATTCACATAATATAAATCTCTATCAATTAAAGCATAGCATCTCAATTAATCAACATGTATGTGTCTATCTCAAATATTCTGTCATCATCACCATGCTCGACAACATGATTAGTCATAATGACCAAAATCCAACCAATCTAGGGTTTTCTCTGATGCTTGTCCACCCAACTCCCCTCCGGACTTCGCGGCGGCTATCTTGGGTATGCCTCTTTCTGAATCTCGTCCTCTCTGGGTTCTACCACATGGCTCCGAGAGGGTATAAATCTTGTTCTCTATTCGGCGTTCCCTTTCTAAGGATGGCTGGCCCGAATCTCAAAATCTCATGTCAAGTCTCATCATACACATGCATATCAATCATTCATTTCAAAACAAAGTAATCACAACTCATCTCTAGTCCATAATCTTTCAAGGTATGCATATTTAAACATACTTTTTAATTCAAACAGTTCTTAACTTCTCTTAGTCTTTTAATTCTTTCAAGTGATACATGAATATTTATTTTTAACCTGATTAATTATCATGTTCTAAGCAGTGAGATCATCTCTAGTCGCTATAGCTGTCTTAACTATACTTATGCGTTAGTCCATCCGATCTATATAGGTAAGATAGTCAATCTTGATAGTAATTTCTAAGACAAAGCCTGACAACTAGTCTCTTTGGGAGAGTAATATCTTCCAATCTATTTGGAATTAGAGAAAAGTCAAAACTACAAAGTTTTAGGACTTCTAATCTGTATCAAACGTATCTCGGTGATGGTTCTCTAAAATGAGTTCTAAGGTCTCTTTGAGTGCATTCAAAATGGCCAAAGTTGTGTTTTCAGCATAAAACTGTCAAAAGTAGCCAAGTGCTCCACTTTGCACTCAAATAACTCAAAAATAAAAGGGATTTGGCTTTTTAGAGTCTCATATACTATTGTAGAGTTTCTTGTCCTCTAAAACTTTTGTAGTTACCTCAACATCTGATTCATATCACACGAAAAAGATAAACTCTTCGCAAAATAGCCCATAATGAAGGTTATACCTAACATCTAGTCATAAACTAGTCAAATATTCTATCTTCTAATTCTTCACCCCACCAAAACTGTTTATTTGATGAGTCTTTAGACTTAATATACCTTCAAGATTAACAAAATTATGAGTAAAGATAATCCTCACTTTTGGATGCTAAAGATTTCAGTAATGAATTCCAGCGGGTTTTCAATAATTTTTTTAAAAGCAGGCAAAATTTCTAAGTGTTAAAATTAAGTGAAAAATCAAGGTTGAGTTTTCAATTAGTTAGTGTGCTAAAAGGAATCCTTTAAGTGTGTAGATCTACATGCAAATTAAAATTTGATTAAAAAAAAGTAAAACGTGACCTATTTTTGCAAGTCGACTTTCACATATAGTTGATTTTGGTGATTCTGCCCCCCGTTGGCCTGTAAACCGTACATGTTATGGTAATTTTAAGGACCCATATGATTAGTTTATACCTGTTGCATGTTGTAGCCCTTGACAGCAGATCTGAGAGGCTTGCTAAATCTACAGACAACACTTCCACATCTTCTGGAGAGTAGACATGGATTCCTAGTCAATCAAGACATCTTCAAATATATCCGGGAAGTACACAAACTCTCTTTTTATTATTTCTCCTTAAATTATTTTGAGATTAAATAAATAAATCGATAAGCATGTATATGAGAGAATCTGAGTCAATGTATGGCACGCTTAACGGTGAGTAATTCTTGAGTTCATTAATTATACATGATTTGTTAAAATGTACTTACACAATAGAATTAATAAAAATGTATAAACATAAGATGACACTGATTGTGTATATATATATAAATGATGTTAGAATATACTTACACAATAGAATTATTAAAAATATATGAATGCAAGGTCACACAGATTCTGTGTATATTTAAAAATGATGATAAAATATATAAAGCGGTTGGAAGATAAGGGGCACCACTTTTGACAATTGGGTGCCTTGAAGGTAGCCTAAAAACAAGCATCTCCATAACTTAAAGGTCCAGTTTCTAATGGTTGGTTATATTTGGAATTTTGTGGCAATGCCATTTTGGGCACATTATACATATAGTGGATATTCAATGGCACCCTCTCTCATCAAAAATCTACGTTTTTTAGGTCATTTTTCATTGCATAAAAGTTTTGCTATTTGCATTATCCAACTTCCTTCACTACATTATATGTCATACATAAAATGCTTAGTACTTTTGCATCCAAAGTCCAATGATCATCCTAATGTTTACATGAAAAGAATATTTCCATATATCTTAACTTAAATTATTGAAGATTTTTTATGTGTTTATCTATTTTTTAAAGTTGTTTTTTCTTCACTTAATTCTATAAAACAACATATGATTTTCTATTCAAGTTTTCGGCAAATAAGAAGCTCATCATTAAAAATCCAATGGTGAGAAGTTGGACAAATATGCTTAAAATATGGCCATATGGTCAATTTACAATCTTGACGGTTGAATTTCTTTTCATCTTGTGTAGAATATTCACTCTGTCTATATCAAATGGTCTATAGAAGTTTAATACTTTAATTATATAAATTTAATACGACCCTCATTGTACTCCAACTTCTTGTGGATAAAAGTAGTTGTCATGATGAATTTAACAAAAAACAATTGAGTGAATCTGAATTAGGGAAGCCGATTTTTTAACCATCTAAAACAAAGGCTGCTTTCACCAAACCTAGAGAGTATGCCATTTGTCAAAGCAATTAGGTATGGTAACATAGTCTTAGTCCTACATGTACATGCCACATCATATGGAGGAGAGGCCACATAAGCATCTTGCCATATCATCATGCCACCTCAACAAGGTTGGCTGCTTAAAGTCTACATGGCATGCCACATCACATGCATACATGTCATCATGCCACCTGAACAAGGTTGACTCCCTAAAGCCTACCTGGCATGCCACATCACATGCATACATGTCATTACCATGTAATCAAGGACATCCATGGTATCTTGCCACCTCAACACAATCAGCTTGGTTGACTACCTCTGCCTACATGGCATGCTAATCATATGTACATGCATGGCATTGCCACCTCACCTTTCAGCATGAGAAATTCCCACGTGGAGCTTCCATGTCAAAAAAATATTTGCCATGTGGCAAAGAGAGAGAGAGAGAGAGAGAGAGAGAGAGAGAGAGAGAGCTCACCAGGGATTTAATATTCACGTGATCACAAGATTTTTTGTGATAATAACACATGTGAACAAGTTATTCACATGTTCTCATGTTACCGTTCACAAAATAACAGGTCACTTGCCATTTCAAAACCCCTTAAAAGCTTGGCTACACATGGGAATAAGCTATTCACATGTTCTCATGTTACCATCTTCACATAATAGCAGGTCAGTGGCCACCTAAGAAGATTTTTTGTGCCCGACAAAGATAATTTTTTTAGGCCCTTGTGAAAGCTTTGTGAATATAACATGTGATCACAAGATTTTTTGTGTCATTAACATACGTTATTAACATGTTCACATGTTTTCGTTTACGTCAGTGAAATCCCTGGAGCTCACAATTCTAGAACATCACACATGTGGATCTAGTGTGAATGATACACAATACATATTGCATTATACATATTACACCAATAAAAAACATGCATGCATGACAACAAAATAAAAAAATCAAAAGGTCGGCGACACTAAGATCCCAGCTCCAAGGGCACCAATCAACTCTACTCCTATCCTCAGCCCTCTATAGGCTGACATAATTAGATAGCTCTACACTCCCAATGTGGCTGAGCTGACTCCTTCAACTATCCTTCGAGGTCATCTTTGACTGCCAACACCTCTTATCTTCCACCTATGAGCCAACTAACCACCTCTGATAGTCACAACTGACTGTAAACTGACTTAGATAGCTCTACACTCCCAATGTGACTGAGCTGACTCCTTCAACTATCCTTCGAGGTCATCTTTGACCGCCAACACCTCTTATCTTCCACCTATGAGCCAGCTGACCACCTCTCTGATAGTCACAACTGACTGTAAACTGACTTAGATGGCTAATTCTATCTAACTCCAAACCAAAATGAGTCCACTTGACTCCCAGGATTCCCTCCAACATCAACAAACTTCAAAACCTACAACCCCTACTGAGCACCTTGCTAACTCTCTGCTGATTGCTGCTGACACCTTCTTGCTCTTGAACCAGGTTGAAACCGATGCACTTGAGACAGACCCGATTGATTCAACTCACTCAACTATTTCAGACTTCCTCTCTTTTGTGTCTGCAAACACTTCTAGATCCTCAAAACACTCAAACCAAACATGGATCGAGCTCTTTAGACCCTTGGATGACAGCATCTGACTGACTCTGGAACACTATTCATCTCTCAAACCCGTCTGACTGATGAGTGCTTTAGCTTTGACTCTGACAAGACAAGGCCTGTACACATTCAACTAACTTCATCTGATAACCAACTAACACACAGCTGACTCTGGATCACTCATCATGAGATAACTAACCTATCTAACTGTGCGGGACTGCTGATAGCTGACTACTGACAATTATTTAACTGTCGTATCAGACTCACAAAAACTTTCCTCAAACCCAAACATTCACAAAGGTTGCTACCGGCATGCATTGGTAGCTTCCTACGCATGCCAGTAGTAGCCAACGCATGTCGGTAGCTTTCTATACATGCCGGTGGGTGGCTTTGCATGCTGGTAGCAACCTATGCATGCCGGTAGCTTCCAACACATGTCGGTAGCTTCCTATTCGTAGGAAGCTACTGGCATGCGTTGGTTGCTACCGGCATGCATTGGTAGATATCGGCATGCATAGGAAGCTACCGGCATGTGTGGGTTGCTACCGGCATGCATAGGAAGCTACCGGCATAGAGGCTTATCGCTAATGCATAAGCTTTATACATGAGGCTTATGCATGAGGCTTTATGAAAAAGTCTCATGCATAAACCTTATGTATAACCCTCATGCATGAGGCTTATACATTTGGTAAATTTGCGTAAGTCTTATGCATGAGGTTTATGCACTACCCTTATGTATTAGGCTTATGCATAAGGCTAATGCATAAGATTTATGCACTAGCCTCATACATGAGGCTAAGGCATATGGCCACCTCTAGAGAGGAGCTATGCTATCCATGTAGGGAAGAAAAAATAACAAATCCTAAAACTTACAAACCCTATAACATGTAAAAGCATAAGAGAGAAAACATAAAAGGGAGAGATCTCTTACCTTATGGGGCTTGTATGTGTGGATAACCTACAAAAACAAACCAAATAAAGAAAAAAAGGATTAGTAACCCTAATAGAAAGTATATACAAAATCCTAATCTTAATAGAAATCTTAATGAAAGATTTTTAACTAACTTATTGAATCTTTCTTTTTTCCTTCTCATTATAGCTTAACCCTAACCCTAGCTTCTAAATAGCTTCTAAATAGAAAACATAATAGAGAGCTTTGATGGAGAGCTCTCCATCAAATCTCTTTATTAGGGTTTCTATGTAGAAGCTAGGGTTAGGGTCAAGCTTCAATGAGAAGGAAAAAAGAAGAAAAGAAAAACTTAAAAGAGAAGAAAGAGAAGGGAAATACTCACAAGAAAGCTTTAACGGGAAGCTTTTTTGCATAGGAAATGAAGGAAAATAGTAGGCATACCTTGCTTGAGCTTGAGGAGGATAGGGTAGGAGAGGTAGAAGTGATAGCGGCTATTGATTTCACAAGTGGCTTCTCTTAACATTCACAGAGAAGTGTGACAGTGTGATTAACCTTTTCTATAGTGTGGGAAGCCTTGGTAGGGAGTGTGAGTCATTATAGAGGCATTGTCTCTTCATGGATAGTGATGAGAGGCTTTATGAAATAGTGCTTCAAGATGTGCCTTGTGCACCTATAGAGACTTAGAGCTGCCTCCCCATGGCCATTTTCTTTGGCAAAAAAAATTGTCTTCCAACTTCCCCTCCATGGTGCTCACCATGGCCAATCATCATCATTACCACCATCATCACCATTTCAGCATCATTATTTCATCATCATCATTTTATCATCATTACCACCAACATCACCATTATCATCATCTCATCATCATCACCTTAAACACAAACACCTTCATTTTCAAAAAAAACTGCCTCAGAGGAAGGTCCACATTGACGTGGTCTAGTTTGGGACAATTTGTTTTTTACATGAAGGTGTTAGTGTTTAGGGTGATAAGATGATGATAATAGTGCAACATGGCTAATTTTCTTTTTTTTTTAATGGCCAAAAAAGTGGCCAAGGAGACTTTTTTTTTATAACAATTGGCCGTGGGCACAGACTTTTTTTTTTTTTGAAAAAAACAATTGCGGGCCCCCAGCTTATCCCATCCTTTTTTTTTTGGCCAAAAAAAAAAAAGTCTCCAAAGCCCAACTTCCTTAATATTTGAAGTCTTGCTCATCACCGATTGTTGAAAATCAAGGGATCTGGGCCGAACCACGCTATTTCGGTCGAAGAGAAGATTGCCCATATAGGCTTGTGAAATAAGGCTTTATAGAACAAGAATTTGCCCAAGTTTTAGGCGGATAGAGCTTGAGGAGAACGTATCCTGCGGAGGGGGAATTTACTTTCTAATCTCGGTTACGCCTCTGATATGGGATGTAGCAACAATAGAAACTGTAATCGCCATGTATGCAGCCTCAAAAACAATAATCAACCTGCTAATCAAAAAATTTGGTAAATAAATAATAATCTTCAGCAAAGGAATTTTCCACTCAACCATATATAGCCTCTCTCTTGAACAATTATCTTCTTGGAGCCCGCAATTGGCATTCCCACCATTAGTGTTGGCCATTTAGAGCCGGGCCGCATGGAGGATCCCCAAACACCTCCTACCTAGCCACCCAACAGCCTGGAACCCACCCAAAAAAAAAGCGTGCATGGGGATTACCAGACCTCTGAGCCTTAGAGATCAACCAAGTGTCATTCCTCTTAAGCCACTTGGAGAATTCATAATTTAGATGCCAGCCTTAGCCATTGGTTGCATGATTTACGCATGTGGGCTCATTACATGTAGTAGGAGCCAGCAAGGCAGCCCCAGCCTTGAAAGGGGTAGCCAAACCCCTAGCCATACACCTAGGCCGGTCTCGGGAGCCCTGTAGTGGGCTTGGGCAACAGTCGGCCAGACAGCCACTTGGCCAGCAACTCGACCAGCCAACAGCCCGACAGACCAGGCAACAAGGGCAACAATCAGTCGACTAGGCATTTAATGCCAGTCGTGGGAATTCTGCATGCCGTCAGCCTTCTCAGGCAACCGACTGCATCCCTAAAGCCATATAAATATAGGCACTTCAGTCCCCATCAGATATTCAAGTAATTCAGTAAAAGTGCAGAAGCATAACAGCATCAAGTCGACTCCATGCAAATAAGGAAGCTCCTCTTCACATTCAGCCCTAGCATATGTGCAGTCCTACAGCCATTTGGACTTGCAACAGTGGCCCAAAGAGTCTTCAACACAGCCTCGGATTTGGTGGATACTCAGCTGACATATGGTCTTCCTAGTCATTACATTGGGCATTTATATCACTTGTTTACTCAAGCATTGTATAGCATTCTCGGAAAAATAATATAAGAAAATACTCCTACTTGCAAGGGGGCCCCTCAATGGGTATTTGGGACCCAATACTATGTTGTCTTCTACATTCTCATTCTCTTCTCTCTCTCTACTCTCTAAATTGGATGCTTACGGTTCTCACCACATAAAGGTATAAAGAAGGCCCTGTTGTGCATTCTCATGATCAAGCTCATTGCATGTAACATTGATATCAGAGCATCAGGTTGGTGACCCAATTCCGCTACCTAAAGAAGTGAGAGCATCCGCTGGATGGTAATACAAGCTCATGCCTCGGAGTTGTCTTGTCGGATGCTTTGTCTAGGGGACAAGCTTGCAAGAGGAGTAGGTATATCTACTTCTCTCAGCATTCACTGGGATGGTGGCTAGTCTGTTTAGAATTTGACTTGGCTTATAAGGATACATGCAGTGTCTCAAAAAATGTAATGTTTAAAAATCAATATCTGCTTGTGTTATTGTCATTTTCTGGTGAATTCATGTTGCACACCTTTAGTGTTGCACACCTTTAGTGTCATTTTCTGGTGAATTCATGTTGTACACCTTTAGTGTTCTCATTACCTATGGTGCTCACTTAAATATTTTTGCTCGCTTTTTCTCATTACCTTTTGTGTTCTCTGGTGTTCTCATTACCTATTATGGAGTGCTACTGTCATAACCAATTTCTTGAAATCTGTTGCTCGATTTTTTCCTCGCTCTCGAAAAGTTTCACTCAATGAACAAGAGGATTCGCTCAGTCCTCATTCAATACTTCCACAACCATTGAAATCTTCATAAACTTCTTGATGTACTCTCTCACCAACATCCCTTTTTGAGATAGCTCATACCACTCCTATCTTTCAAGTACCAATGGTGAAATGAATGACAAATTCATTTCCCTCTTAAACTCATCCCATGAGTGTAGCACGTTCCCTTGTTTGACCATATGTATCCACCATTGAATGAGAATATTTCTCCATATGGAATGATGAAAATTAAACTTTATCTTGCTTATATTTTGGATAGAGCTGAAAGTAGGTCTCTAATCTAGCAATCCATTCTTGCAAATCATATAGGTTTGAAGCGTCACCTTTGAACTTTGAGATTGTGACCTTGTCCTTGACATCCTTTGAAGTATGAATTGAGTTCCCAAGATGTGATGAAGGTTTAAATTTCTTAATTTTGGAGTAAGATTCCAAGAATTGTGAGAAATCCTTACAAGTACTCTCGCTTAATGAGATGAGGTAGTTACATCCATCTAGCATGTTCATGACGTTGCCTTTCTGAAGGACATATGATCCTTATCTTGTGTGTCATGCATGACCTCTTCTTTATCCCAATACATCTCCTCTTCCTCTGTCACATAGATTGATTTGTCTTTTACTGGGTCAACACCCTCTTGGCATCCCCAGAAGATATATCTATGGATTTGAATGGTACTTATGGTGCTTTCCCATTCAATTGAGATGAACTGGCATGGAATAAGTGGTCTTCTCTAAGCATCCATCCATGAGTCCAATTGAGGGAGCCTTAATGTTGAAATCATGGGTAGCCTTCAAGGAAGCCTCTTGGCAAGCTTGCTTTCCTTCCCTATGGCTTTCAACATAAGTTTCTTGGAAGGTTTGCTTGCCAATATCAACTTGATGCCCACCATTCCTCCCTTGATGGTTGCCGACTTAAGGTTGATCAACCTTCCCTCCATGACTCCCATCTTTATGACCATGGTGTCAAACTTGGAGTTCAAAGTGTAGTTGATAGACGCCAACTTTTCTATGAGAGGTTTAAAGTCAAGTCGATCCACCATTAGTGTTGGCCATTTAGAGCGGGCCGCATGGAGGATCCCCAAACACCTCCTACCTAGCCACCCAATAGCCTGGAACCCACCAAAAAAAAAAGCGTGCATGGGGGATTACCAAACCTCTGAGCCTTAGAGATCAACCAAGTGTCATTCCTCTTAAGCCACTTGGAGAATTCATTATTTAGATGCATGTAGATGCGAGCCTTAGCCATAGGTTGCATGATTTACGCATGTAGGCTCATTACATGTAGAAGGAGCCAGCAAGGCAGCCCCCATGGTGGGCTAGCCTTGGAAGGGGTAGTAAACCCCTAGCCATACACCTAGGCCAGTCTCGAGAGCCCTGTAGTAGGCTTGGGCAATAGTCGGCTAGGCCAGACAGCTAGACGGCCAGGCCAGATAGCCACTTGGCCCAGCAACTCGACCAGCCGACCACCAGGCAACAAGGGCAACAATCAGTCGACTAAGCCAGACAGCTACTCGTCCAGGCCAGACAGCCACTTGGCCCAGCAACTCGACCAGCCGACCACCAGGCAACAAGGCCAACAATCAGTCGACTAGGCATTTAATGCCAGTCGTGGGAATTCTTCATGCCGTCACCCTTCTGAGGCAACCGACTGCATCCCTAAAGCCATATAAATATAGGCACTTCAGTACCCATCAGATATTCAAGTAATTCAGTAAAAGTGCAGAAGCATAATAGCATCAAGTCGACTCCATGCAAATAAGGAAGCTCCTCTTCACATTCAGCCCTAGCATATGTGCAGTCCTATAGCCATCTCGACTAGCAACAGTGGCCCAAAGAGTCTTCAACACAGCCTCGGATTTGGTGGATACTCAGCCGACATATGGTCTTCCTCGTCATTACCTTGGGCATTCATATCACTTGTTTACTCAAGCATTGTATAGCATTCTCCAAAGAATAATAATAGAAAATACTCCTGCTTGCAAGGGGGCCCTTCAATGGGTATTTGGGACCCAAAACTATGTTGTCTTCTACATTCTCATTCTCTTCTCTCTCTCTACTCTCTAAATTGGATGTTTACGGTTCTCACCACATAAAGGTATAAAGAAGGCCCTGTTGCGCATTCTCATGATCAAGCTCAGTGCATGTAACATTGATATCAGAGCATCAGGTTGGTGACCCAACTCCGCTACCTAAAGAAGTGAGAGCATCCGCTGGATGGTAATACAAGCTCATGCCTCGAAGTTGTCTTGTCGGATGCTTTGTCTAGGGGACAAGCTTGCAAGAGGAGTAGGTATATATACTTCTCTCAGCATTCACTGGGATGGTGGCTAGTCTGTTTATAAGGATACATGCAGTGTCTCAAAAAATGTAATGTTTAAAAATCGATATATGCTTGTGTTATTGTCATTTTCTGGTGAATTTATGTTGCACACCTTTAGTGTTCTCATTACCTATGGTGCTCACTTAAATATTTTTGCTCGCTTTTTCTCATTACCTTTTGTGTTACGATTACTTATAGTGTTCTCATTACCTATTATGGAGCACTACTGTCATAACCAATTTCTTGAAATCTATCGCTCGATTTTTTCCTCGCACTCAAAAAGTTTCACTCAGTGAACAAGAGGATTCCCTCAATCCTCATTCAATACTTCCACAACCATTGAAATCTTCATAAACTTCTTGATGTACTCTCTCACCAACATCCCTTTTTGAGATAGCTCATACCACTCCTATCTTTCAAGTACCAATGGTGAAATGAATGACAAATTTATTTCCCTCTTAAACTCATCCCATGAGTGTGGCACGTTCCCTTGTTTGACCATATGTATCCACCATTGAACTAGAATATTTCTCCATATGGAATGATGAAAATTAAACTTTACCTTGCTTATATTTTGGATAGAGCTGAAAGTAGGTCTCTAATCTAGCCATCCATTCTTGCAAATCATATAGGTTTGAAGCAATCCATTCTTGCAAATCATATAGGTTTGAAGCATTCCATTCTTGCAAATCATATAGGTTTGAAGCATCACCTTTGAACTTTGAGATTGTGACCTTGTCCTTGACATCCTTTGAAGTATGAATTGAGTTCCCAAGATGTGATGAAGGTTTAAATTTCTTAATTTTGGAGTAAGATTCCAAGAATTGAGAGAAATCCTTACAAGTACTCTCGCTTAATGAGATAAGGTAGTTACATCCATATAGCATGTTCATGACGTTGCCTCTCTGAAGGACATATGATCCTAATCTTGTGTGTCATGCATGACCTCTTCTTCATCCCAATACATCTCCTCTTCCTCTGTCACATAGATTGATTTGTCTTTTGCTGAGTAAACACCCTCTTAGCATCCCCAGAAGATGTATCCATGGATTTGAATGGTACTTATGGTGCTTTCCCATTCAATTGAGATGAACTGGCATGGAATGAAGTTGGCCCCATATCCTTAAAGAGTGGTCTTCTCTAAGCATCTATCCATGAGTCCAATTGAGGGAGCCTTAATGTTGAAATCATGGGTAGCCTTTAAGGAAGCCTCTTGCCAAGCTTGCTTTCCTTCCCTATGGCTTTCAACATAAGTTTCTTGGAAGGTTTGCTGCCAATATCAACTTGATGCCCACCATTCCTCCCTTCATGGTTGCCGACATTAGGAAAATTTTGGACTCAAAAGAGGGCTGTTTCAACAATAATATAATAATAGACGCATAGATTGAGTGACATGTAATCTACGATCGAGATTCACCGGTGGTGGGACCTCTGTACAAACCCACCCAAAACGTGGAGAAACTCTTATCTTCATGAAATATTAAAAAAAACCATCACCTTGTCTTAAAATATTTAAAACCGTTTTTTTGTCAGAAACTAACACAATAAAAGAATGTTTTCCACATTCCTGTGTTAGACGTGGAGCACTAAAAAATTCTTTCCACCACCCCTAGAACTAATGAAGCTTGAATGCTTGGAATAGATAGATACACATTCTCCCGGTTATTCCCTCTTGAAACATCTTTGGCGCCCAAAAAGAACACACCGTCCCTCATTTCATCCTCCCTCCTTGATCCACAAAAGCGGTTAGCCCAGTCATCCACTTTCTGCTACTTCTTCTTTCTCATACGTCTGTTATTCTATCATGGCACCCGAAAGTGGACTGAAACGAGCAAGGAGCAGTATCTCATCTGTTGTGTTGTATAACATAAAAGACGAGAACGAAGAATGGATTCCCCAAGTATACAGGAAGTACTCTTGGGTCACTATGCAGCCAGGAAAACAAGGCCACTACCGAGTGAAGGGAAAGGCATCTGAAGACTTGGCCAAACATTGGAAAGGAAGGATCCTTGACTTTAAGATGGCACCAGGAGGGAAAACTATCAAAGAAGTGTTGATCCAGCATGTATTCATGCAAAAAGAGATCAACGTGGGACCATTGGAAGGACTTCCAAGACACAGACCACATTGTAAGTGCTTGTGTTTTGTATTTCAATGTTGCAAATAAGGTGATTGATATACATTTTTCTGCCTTGCACAGATTTGTACCCATCCAATCTTCAGGAGTGAGAGCCTGCACAATGCTTGACGGGGTTCTTGAATGTCGTACATGGTGAGGTGGGGGAACTTCAATATGAAGGTCGTGCACCAAGTGATCTCGCAAGAAGTAGAACATATTTCTATGACTCATTTTATACCTTGCTCACTCAATCGAGTCGACATGGAAAGTTGGAACGTATTCCGTTGCCCGCACTTGATAGTCCGGAGTGGCCATTGCTTGACACAGAAGTGATAGAGTCATACAGGACCAAAATGTTTAATGATATTAAATGTGCTATGAAGCCTAGCATTGGTGCAAGAAATGTGCACTTAAGTTTGTTTGTTCCAATTGCATGCTTTGTTCATTTATTTTCTGATTGTAAACAATTGAGAAAAACTAGAACAACTTTTGTGTGCAAAGATGTAGATGAAGCCTGGCTTGATCATATGTTTGACAAAGGTTGGAGAGTGAAATCATCAAAGGGAGATGATTTGATCGAATGTCGATTGAACACCTCCGACATTGCATTTCGGTGAGTGTTAAAACATTAAAATGTATTTTTGTGAAACAGTTACAACGCTTATTTGATTATACTCGGAAAATTATCCTAATGATATTTTGGAATCAGATACTATATTGCCAGGCAACATCTGTGCATGTCATTTACTTATAGAAGGTGGCGATGGATCAACAACAACTGGGAAAGCATGGACCAAGATACAAGAGATGGCAGCCACTCTTGCTTGATAGATATAGTTATGATTCGACAGGGTCACCCATCTTTGACATTGGAAGTGGAAGAGAATTGGACTCTCGAATATGTTAGGAAGGAATTAGAAGTAGCTATTCAGAATCCTCCAGATCAATTTTGCTTCAAGCTCGATGGTCGGAAGCTAAGTAAAAGAAGAGAGCATCAGATCATTTGTAAAGATGTTGCAGCCCCACATGAATTGGAGGCACTAGAAGATATATGATGTGACCATGTATACGGTGACAATGTATTTTCCATATGCAATAAACTTATCTATTCAGAACATTGCTTTTGTAATGCTTTATTGTTTAAAACAATGTAATGAAGGCAAGAATTCCCCAATTGAATTTTTATGTACACAAAAAAAGACTTAAAGTAAGAAAGCAAGCAGTGAAGGAACACAGTAGCAAATTTGATCCTCTGATTTTCAAATGATAAGTGTATTTACATTTGATGTTCTCCCTCCAATACATGTATAGCTGCATATTTACAAACGTACATTTGTTGGAAGAAGGAAAAAACTATTTATGGCTGGAACCCATAGGTATCGGCTTCAGGATGGAGCCAGGGCTCTTCTCCCAAGTATGGAGCCCATGTAAGAGGCTCAGGGGGGCCTATCCCCCCTCGTGGATTTGGCGGGATGAAGTCCACTGGCCCGTCTGGAGGCATAACTTCAGCGACCTCGATCAATTTCGCAATCGTTTCCTCCCTAAACGTTTGGACGTCTAGGTCCACGTAGCGAGACATTGATGGAAACTGCCATCACAATTCATCAAGGCATAAATAAGATCAACATGACAATATATAAGAAGATAAACAAGAGCACAAATGCGTATGGGAGCTGAAAATGCTTACATCCTCTGAAGGGAGCTGAAAAATGCTTCGTAGCAGCAACATTACATTAAGTGCAACCCTCCACCCACAGCTGTAGCCATCTTCTTGTTTGGGGACACTAACCCTACGGATGGTCGATCGATCCAGGGTGTCGATGTCCATGCTGAGGCTCTCGTAAGCTGCCATTAGTTTCCTGACTCCACTGTAAACAGAGACCAATCATTATCCTGATCAATCCGGACTTCTAACTCAAACAATAATATGTATCTTAATGATTTTTACTTACAGCAAAACATTTCCATGGACACCAGATGTCGAATTTGCAAGGTAAATGACATTTTCTTGCACGTCGACTAGTAGAAGACTCCAATGGGAACTGCACAATAGAATTCTATTAGTTTCAATCCAAAGGAAGCACTATATAACTCGTGTACGGTGATTCCTATAAACATCATGCGAGAGAGAGAGAGAGAGAGAGAGAGAGAGAGAGAGAGAGAGAGAGACAAACTCACTTTTCATGATATGCCAAAAAAAATACTCGGGCATCGTCCAGCTGGACCTCCCGAAACCAGTTCAGCACATCGAGGTACGGAACTGACTCTACTAGCAACAGTGTTGAGACCAGTGAATCAATCTGGAACACTCGTTGCTGTACATCCTCGGGCAATAGCGAAATAACAAAACTTCACAAGGAAACATATCAAGAGTGAGGCATCAACTTTAAGAGCCAAGAATGAAAAATTGTGGGAGGACAGAGAAAAGAGTATACCTTAAAACACATCTGAGCACTTTGTCGTTGACTTCAGTTTTGGGATCAAACAAAATGTTGATTTCTTCAGCATGAATCGGGAAATAACATCTATGCCCTCTAATATTAAAGGGTACATAGAACTCCGGCAACAAAAATTGCAGCGCCTCCCGATTCATGGCGTGGAGTGCGCGAACATTTTCCCTTTTTGTTTGCAATGCAAGCATTGCAGCTTGATGTTCAGTTTGAGCGCTTGTCATTAAATTGGCCCGAGTCTGATGCGCATGATCTGGACCTCCCTCGGTCACCTCTTCAATTCTCACTTTTTGTACAGGCCGGACATCCAAAATTTGTAACATTCGTTCATCAGTAAACGTAACTGGTCTAAGTAACTTATCGTATCTGAAACGAAGGGCCATTAGGCTGAAAAAATCTTTGTTCATTACTGTCACCCTGTGTGCGTGGGCAGCAAGAACGTAACTATCCAAAAAAAATTCGATCATCCAATCTTCTGTGGCCTCTTGCAAGCAAAACAAGGCCGATGCCTTCCACCTAAACAAAATTCCATTCTGCTCACAAATTCTCCTGGCAAGCCTCTGGAATGGCAATCTGGGAATAGCAGCTGTCGGGTGCTTCATAAACTTTTTGATTTCTCGCAGGGCTGACGAATGCTCTGCGAAACGCCTTAGTCTAGGCTGCGTTTTGGACAATCGGGAAGGACTGCTTGATTTTCTTGATCTTGAGGCTTTCAGAACGCCCATCTTCTTCCCAGTAGATGAGGGAGCTGCACTGTCAATGGGTCTAGCTGTATGCCTTACACGAGCCATCTGAAAACGCAAGAAAAAGCAGAAAACTTTGCTATTCAGTAGTACACGATTAACAATTCACCATAAAGCGAGAGAGGGTGGCCAAGAAAGCAATATGCACTTCCTCGCGTTATGGTGAATCCATTCACCATAACACGAGATGAAGGCCCACAGAAACACAATAATCCTTCTCGCATTATGGTGAATTCATTGACACCAATAAGAGGCGGATTATCGTGCATCCTTTGAGCTTTGATCTTGCGTTATAGTGATTTGATTCACTATAACGCGAGAGTAAGAGCCAGTCAAAGCAAAACAATCCTCCTCGCGTTATAGTGAATCGATCTACTACAACGGGAGGAGGGTTCTCCCGAATCTCTTACCATTCCGTCTTGCATTTTGGTGATTCGATTCACCATAACACATAGAGCAGTATTGAGATTCTAATGACTCGTCGTCTGCTTTACGGTGAATCGAATCACCATGACAGAGGGCAAACAGTCGAAGAGAAAACAATGGCAGAGGGCAAACAGTCGAAGGAAAAACAAAACAATCAAGTATTATACAAGAAACTCACAAAACAATCAAGTAATACACTTTCATCACATTCTATGAGTGGGAATGGATGGAGACTGTCGTGTAGGAGGTGAATTAATTGACACCAATAAGAGGTGGATTATCGTGAATCCTTTGCCCCTTGGTCATGTGTTATGGTGAATCAATTCACCATAACGCGAGTCTAAGGGCCAGTCAAAGCAAAACAATCCTCCTCGCGTTATAGTGAATCGATTTTCGCGAATCTCTTACGTTTGCCTTCTGCCATGGTGATTCGATCCACCATAAGACATGGAGCTTATTGAGATTCTAATGGCCCGTCGTGTGCTTTAAGGTGAATCGAATCACCACGGCAGAAGGCAAACAGTCGAAGAAGAAACAATGGCACAGGGCAAACAGTCGAAGAAAAAACAAAAAAAACAAGCAATATACAAGAAACTTACAAAACAATCAAGTATTATACAAGAACTTACATTTCTTGCGTGTGAATGGATGGAGACTGTCGTGCAGGAGTTGGAAAGTCGGTTCAGTATTGTGGCGGTAGTCGGAAGTCACCTGGAGGCAAGCAGGAGGACGGACAAGGCAAAATCGATAAGAGGACGAAAAGGTGGCGTGATTAACGGCTTTGATTAGTCTTTAGAGCGAACACACGTGCTGGCGGGCTGCCAGGGCGACTAGGCGGCGCGGACGTGTCGTATAGCATTAAAAAGGGCTTTGATTAAACTTTATAGCTTGTACACGTGCTAGGTACACGGCGGGATGCCACGTGGCATTCATGGAATGGCGGGTGAAAACGCGGCGCTGACGTGTCGCGTAGCATTAAAAACGGATTTTCTCGGATACTCATCTCATTTATTGCCTCTCTTGGAGTTCGTATTCTCATTTATCTCCCCACCAACGGCCTTCATCTCCATCAACGACTGACTATCTCCTCCAACCCTCCTTCATCAATCATCCTCCTGTATCCAACGTCAAAGACAAACCTCCAACCTCCTTCATCTCCATCTCCTGCGACGATTGTATACAATTCGTTTTCCTGGTATTTTTATCTCCTTTGTGCTTTTTTCTTCTTTTGTTATTTCGTTGTTTTGGTTTCAGTCGTGGAGAACTTCTTGCTTTGTCTTTTCATCGCATTAAGGTGAATTGAAAACCTATGACTCCTCGCCTTATGGTGAATTGACTGCGAAGAAGAGTATTTTAATTCGTTTGACACCTCCTCTCTCAGTATGGGTACTGGAGAACTATCTTTATTTTTAATTCACCATAACGTTAGAGGCGTTGCCAAAGGATGATAAAGTCGTCATGTTGCGGTGAATCAATTCACCATAACGCGAGAAGAGGTCCTTGACTTTGCTGCAATTTTATTTGCGTTAGGGAAAATAGATTCACTACAACGCGAGGAGGAATACCTGGATTCCTCTGGCATCTCCTCTCGCGTTATGTTGAATCCATTTACACCACACAGAGATTTGTTGTTTAAGATCGACTGTCTCTTGATTCATTGCCTGAACTAATATTTTCCATGTCTTTTCTACAGACTTGAATTCAGCCATGGCGCAAGTTCAAGTTGAATTTGATGTGGACGAAGAGATTAAAGAAACACCTGCAACTCTATTATATGACTTTCTCTACAAATGTCGACATCATGATTTGCACCCTACAATTTCGTTGATGTTCAATTGCGATTTTTCTCTGGAGGATACATTGTCTAGCCATCATGGATACTTCAAAGAGGCAAAGCAAGAGTTTGACGAGCTCACAAATGAAGAACCAATGATGATTGATGGGAAAAGTCACATTCATTTTAATCTTAAGGTGTCGCCGGAGAAGAAGCAGAGGTTAAACAGGGATTGGCACAAGGTGCCATGTGATAAGAAGAGAGCCTTGCTATGCCCTTTCCACAAAAGAAAATGCCGCTTGATGGAATACTCCTACGCCTTCTTATGCTTCTTGCACATGAACGTGCAATTAACAGATGAAGAATGTACAGAGCCGCCTGCAAAAATTGAAAGTGAAGACACGATTTCTCGTCAGGCTAGTCCCACCCTTGAGGATGCTGCTGAAGAGGAGGACACTCCTCATGTCATTGAGGAGTTCAATGTTGAAGAAGAGAGGAAGCTCAGTTCGGTGGTTGATATTGAGGCAGTTAGAGAACAAAACAGTGATGAAGGTCAGCTAGTGATTGAATCAGATGACTCCTCCCCCATTCCAACGCCATTACTCCCCTCCTACCAAGTAGGAGATTCAGAGTATATATTGCTGACAGACATACAACGTGTATTTAACTTAAGGGAGGATCATTGCATAGCTTTCATAGCCCAGAATCTGGAGGTCGATGACAATTTTGTAGATGATGATGGGATAGACAAGTACCTACTAGTGGATAGCCATGTGAAAGACACGGAGTTCCTTTCTGCTGCAGCAACACTAAATATGATCTATGCTGATGCCCTTAGATATGAAGGAAAAGATGCCACAGAGGAAGAGCTACAAGAGGCAAGGGACAGACTGAATATCACCAACATGGGAGGGTGTAGGGATGTGCCAAATAAGTCAGCGGAAACCGTTCCTAGTTCGAGCACTAATTTATGGCAAGACGCCTTGCTTGAAGCAGATGAGAACCAAGAGGTTAGTTTTTTTTTGTTGTGGATTTGGCTTTATCAACTTTGTCCTGAAATGTTTGGTGATGTTGTTTCTGGCTAATGCTCCTTTATTTTTTCAGTTGGAAATATATGAAGACACATTCCTCAAACGTGCTTCAGGCAAGCGTATGGCGGGATTGGGCCACGATTCGACACTAGGAACATATATACACCGCCTAAAATTCCCTCAAATTGTGATATTTCACGCTAGCTACTCCAAGGACAACGCCAGTTTTCCTCTGATGGCGATAAAGACTTTATCCAGGTATTTAGGTGGCTACCACGTAAGGCTGAATGCAAACAAGGCAATACTTCTGGAGCGGCAAGCAGCTGTTCGAATTTTTGGAGAGGGACCTGGAGTATATTCGTTAAGATGTAAATATTATTTAACATATGCTGCTTACGGGTTGGCATGTGGAATCACAGATCCTAATCTGTTGAGTGATTGCGGGAAGAAGCATCTTCTTAGAACAGCAAGGCCAAAGGTCCCTCTTGTGCCATTGATAGAGGATGAAGAAGATGATGCAGAAACGTCAACAAAAAAGGCTCGGCTGGGGGAAGTCTCTGTTCCAGATTAACAAATTTAGATTGTTCCAGTTGCTAAGAAGTTTCGTCATATTTCTCAATACTCTTCTTGTTTACCATTGCAAACTATGAAATGTATATATATTGGAAACATTTATATGGGACATAGATGAAAGCTCTTGTTCTTTTAAAATCTTTCACAGTTACATCATTGTTTTACAATATATATTTCAATGATCAATTTTCTTCCACACTCTGCCCTGTCTTTGTCGTTGTCTTAGCCATTCAGCATGATTCTGCTTTCCCTGTGAGGAGACATATATTGAACGTCTCCGTTCAGCCTGAACCTTTCTTATTGCACATGACACAGCTGATTCAGCATGTTTGATCTTCACACGAGCCCTCACTTGAATCCGCCTATACCACCACTGACATAGTTGCTTCATGGGATTACTTTTCTTTATTCCTCCTCCATGTTGAGTGGCCCTTTGATAGGCACAACGTGCTTGCCAATGAGATCTTTCCATGCCTTGGGTAGACCAAATCCCAAGGCTTCCAAACTCTTCCGCAAAAAAGGTTCCATGTGCATGCAAAATGTGCTACAAATGCTCAACAACAACAAGACATTTAGTATCGTACAATATTTTTTGAACAACAAAAAATACTCAAAGCTGTAGGTTTTCAAGTAATAACCATGTATTGTGTCAAGTTTGTCGCACCCCATGCCTTTTCATAGCTAGTGTAGAACTCTGTCACAACTGCCTCAAATTTCTCAACATCCCCATCTTCAAACCTTGCTTTTTGCAACAAAGGTGCTAGGCGATCAAGTGCCAACCACGCTTTAGCCTTTGCCACCCTTGCTTGTCCTGAAGAGCCTCGGTCAGGTACAGCTGCATGAAGCTTCCTCCACACCTCAAAATCTGTACCCAGATGACCTCTCTGGGTATGATTAGATAAGAACTTTTTGGCTTTTGCACCTCCAAAACATGGTTTGCTAGGAACATTTCCGGTCTTCCCTGATCTTCTCAAGTCCTTCTCAATCTTCACTTGACCACAATGTAAACCTGCATCTGAAAGCACTTGCTCTATTTTTTTAATAGTTCTTTCACTCTCTACTGTTGGTTTCATATTCCATGAAAATTCGATGTACATGTAGACTAGTTTCTCAATTATTCTAACCAGCGCATGCAAAACACAAATATGAACTCTGATCAAAGGGATAGGAAGAATTGGATCCCAAGTAGGATCCACTCCTGGAGCATCACGATTTGGGGGTTCACGCCTATTACTGATTGCATTTAGGCATTTCCATTCTCTCTCTTTTCCTCCTTTGGAGACACCTCGTTCGATCATACAATACAGGCAAGGATACTTGGCCATTGCTCCTTGGGAAATACCAAACATGCATTTCAAGGTTTTAAGATCTGCAGCCAGGTGCCATTCAACCTCATATTCACCATATCCTTCTACATAAAGCTTTTCGCCATTCGACTGCTGCTGGATAGTGGAAGGAAGCTCAGTCTGGTTGAAGTACCACTTCAGAATTTCATGGGTCTCTGTTGGAACCTGTTAACAACAACTGTTAGATTGTCTACAACATCATAACAAGAGGATAGCAACATAATATTCTTTATTTAAAAATGGATAGCACGTCACCTCAAATGCAGCCAGCCACCAAATCTCATTTTCGGATTGTACACTAAAGTGCTTCTCATCAGCATTACTGATACTTGCATCCAAAGCTCTATTCATTAAAGTAATGCTAACCCTTTCCAGCTTCTGTCCTTTGATCACCTCACTCTCATCAAGTTTCAAAACAAATTGCAGCCTTCCATTGCACTCATGTACACTGATGTCATAAAATTTCACCATAGCCATTTGTAATT
Organism: Cibotium barometz; assembly: GCF_041138505.1. Classification (NCBI taxonomy): domain Eukaryota; kingdom Viridiplantae; phylum Streptophyta; class Polypodiopsida; order Cyatheales; family Cibotiaceae; genus Cibotium; species Cibotium barometz. The sequence goes on from NC_141083.1 coordinate 10,444,467, forward strand.
TCCGAACATCCATGATGAAATTGTTGAACTCTGTAAGCTCTATAATTTTCTGTTCCCCGCTCTTTTTTGTCACTGTCAATGTGCTAGACACGTGACAAGGCTCTCCAACAAGTTCGACCATTCCCAAGTTGAGAATATTTCGAGCTTTGTTTACGTGAAATGGTTTTGGAATGGGAATTACTGTTTTTTTTCCAAGCTTGCAATTGAAACCCTCTTTTACTTTATTAAACAACATCCTGTAAGACTTTGTGCTTATACTAGCCATGTCACATATACCTTGTGCATCTGCAGGCGTGAATGCTTCACTCACCTCCTGCAAGGATTGCTTTGCTATGTCTGATCGAAGTCTTGCAAACTTAGGATGCTGTATTGCTGACTCCACGATGTCTTTTGTCAGAACTTTGCCAAATATATCAGAACCTTGCTCTTTTGGACCCACAACATCTGTGACCATCCTGAAACAACAACGATAGCTATTTCAGTCCACCATTCATCTAACTATACCACCCCCACACCCAATCCCCCATCTCCAAGAAAGGAACTAAAGATGAAAATGAAAGTGAGTGCTCAAAGAAATTTAAGCTCAAAGAAATTATAGATCCCAATACCTGCAAGCTTTTACACGACGCTTCCATTGGCCACCTCCAACATTGAGTTCTTCCAATGGTTTGATCTGTCTCTTGTGTAATCGAGCACCCAATGGCGTGTCTTTCAAATATTGCAATTTTCTGTTGAACTTTTCAAGTTGTTTTCGAAGGTGTGCATTCTCACTCTCCAATGTGAAATTGTTGATTTCTCGAATTGCCAAAATTTCATTCTTCTCCTTAATAGTGTCCTGCATCTTACAAATAGTCTGCTGCAAATGATCAAACTCTTTTTGTAACCCAGCACAAACTTTTGCCTTGTCCTCGTTTGAAGCTTGCAAAGCTGTTGTGATCGATGCCAAGTAAAAATTCGCACCTTCAAGCATTTTTATCCTGGCATCTCTATCACTCAAATGTCTTTCAAAGATACTTTGACATTGGCCAAACAGTCTTTTGCAATACCCAAGCAATCCATTTTCACCCTCACACACAAACTTGAAGAAACTTGTCAACCCAAAGAATGATGGAGATTGAGAGGAGGTTGGATCTGGTGGGTAAATACTACCATCCAACCAAAGGTCCATATTTTTCTTTCCTTCATTTCGAAGCTCAGTAATGCGGGCTTCGCATGCTGGCCTAGACCAATTTCTCTTACAGCAGGGAGCATAATCGGGTTCTACTTGGAAGTGGATGTCCACCTTTTTCCTCTTTTGCTGCACAGGTTCCATTGCATTGTTCTGTGCTTTAACAACACCAAAAAGCATAATGAACTCACACTTTAACCAAAAAAAAACCAAAGATATTACACTTATCTCCCGTGAAGAAGATTGCTTCATTAAAACCAAAAGACAACATCACTAAATAATACCTCCTTGTCCATCAAACAAACTTGTTGGTATCCTGGATGAACCAAAATGTACAGAGTACTTGTAAGCACAACCCTCACTTGAAAAAGGTAAGAAATGGGATTGTTATTCATGCACAAGCAGGTATGGCGCATGAAGAACAAATACTTTTCCATCCTTTTTCAAAACTTGCCGCCTTGAGAAGAAGAGAAAATCAAAAACCTCCCGCTCAAAAAAACTCGGATTTGGAGTGGTAGTGGTTGTGCAATCGGGAAGACAATGAGGGAGACAATGCAAGATAGTTGGTTGTAGGGACGAAGTTCGGTTAGCAGAGTTGGCTTCGTTACATTCAAAAGTGTAATGAAGAAAGAGAGTGGTGTCTTTTTTCAATAAAATAAGGCACCATAGTGGGAATAAAAAACTATACTCAAGATGCATTGTTTTGAATTAAAAAACACCCTACATGTCAGTTAATGGAATAAAGAACTCAAAAACGACGCACGTGCCCTCCAATATTATATGTGGATTTATTGGCTTGCTTTGTCCACATCACCATCCCAAGGGATCTCTTACAAGGCCCCTTTTTGAGTCCAAATTTTCCCTAATGCTTAAGGTTGATCAACCTCCCTCCATGACTCCCATCTTTATGACCATGGTGTCAAACTTGGAGTTCAAAGTGTAGTTGATAGACGCCAGAGATGTTTGAAGTCAAGTCGATCCACTATTAGTGTCAGCCATTTAGAGTGGGCCGCATGCAGGATCCCCAAACACCTCCTGGGTGGTTGCAAGATGAGGGTACTCACTTTCGTTCACTCTCTCCAAAATTGGGACATCCATGCATCTCGGGCGGAGTACCTCGATCGTGATAGTGCCGCGAATCAAAAGACGACACGTGCCTCCCGAGCCTAAATCGACATATCTCGATCGAGATGCCAACTAATGCCACGCTAGCAGGTCCGGGTTTCCAGGCGTCATCCATGTCACCAATACATGTCACCGCCACCACAATATCTCGATCGAGATATCTATGCCACTCGGATCCACATCAGGGCCACGCTGTATCCCCGTAGGCATATTTGACTAGCACATCTCCATCGTCCACGTATCTCGAACGAGAAATATACATCCAATCGTGACCATTCATTGTTCGAGGTAATCGGATACAATCTCCACCGTCCCCATATCTCGATCGAGATACTGAGTTCAAATCTCAACCGTCCAAATATCTCGATCGAGATACATAGATTCAATCTGCACCGTCCGAGTATCTCGATCGAGATACGTAGATGCAATATCCACCGTCCAATTATCTCGATCGAGATACGGAAAAGCAATCTAAACCGTCCATTCACGTTCGCTGGAAGATGCGATCTCGGCCGTTTAAATATCTCGATCGAGGTATATAATGAATCTTGACCGTCGAGATACCTTGTCGTGGTAATGCCTTTAAATCGTGGCCGTCCATTTACCTCGAACGAGATAGTAATATCAAATCTCAGCCGTCGATCCTTCCCCAACCCTAGAATTAGGTGTGTATCTTGGCCGTATGTTGCACTAACCCTAATATCCAGAGCGTTAATCTTGCAAACCCTAAATTGCATGATGTTTCCGAACCTCGATCAAAGTTATAAAACCGGAAAACTTTTTTTTTTGCCTCATTTTCACAAGTCGTTTTCACTCTCTTGCGCTCTTGATTTGGATTAGTGTTAGTGAGCCCATTAGCTTTGTTTTTAGCTTAATTAGTGCTACTTAGCACTAAGCATTAGACCTTTCACATTAGACCCTTCACATTGGACCCTTCACATTTGGCCTAGGTTTTAGCATGGAGGGCCACGAGGAGGGCCACGAGGAGGGCCGCTCATCTATTGCGGACCTCATCGCGGAGATAGACCGTGAGTTAGCGGCTATCCGTAGGAGTGCTAGAGACACTCCGTCTACATTACATATCGTGGCAGACTTGGAGGCGATGCTTGCGTCCCTTTGTAGCCTTCACGATATTGTTTATGTAGATGAGTGGATAGCCCACCATCGCGCTGCTCCTGTGTCACATGGCCTGACATATCGTCAGGTCTGTGATCTTGCTCCTATTAGGGATGGGGCTTTCCTAGATCTTTTCCTCGATAGTCGTGGGATGAGACCCGGGGCGGGCAAGCCCCTCACTATTTCGCGGTGTTCGCATCCTCGTATGGTGGCACATATCTATAGTCGATATGTTGCCGCATATGGGAGGATGCCGAACAACCGCCAGATTCCCATATACTTCGCAAAGCAGTTATATGCGGAGTTTGTCTTAGGGGAGGAGGTCGATTACACCAGCCATCGTCCGGGTGGTGGTGCTGGCCAAGGCCGTCTCCAGGACCAGGGTAGGCGGCCTCCACCAGCCCTTCGTGCGGCACCAGCTCACGATCCTTCCTTTGTGCCATTGTCGACAGTAGAGGCTCTTGGCACGCAGGTCGGCATTGACGTACGGAGTACCACGGAGAGCATCGAGCACGTGGTGCGCCTATTCTCACGATCTATACCGACGACAGATGTGGAGGTATTTACATATATATTACGTCTTAAGTTTTTTTGGTCATTTATCTTCATGTTTATATGTACTTTTCTATATTTTTACATGAGCAGCATGGTTGATTGTGTCACGCAGGTTCCCACACCTGCCACTCAGAGGCTCACTCAGGAGTTGGTAGAGGCGAGAGCGGAGATAGACCGCCTCCGAGCTGCATTACAGATGGCAGAGGCAGCTACTGCAGAGGCACAGCATCTGAGAGAGTCCGACATCCAGCAGGTAGGTTTCTCTTGCACGTTTAAGTTACAAATTTCTTTAAGTAATACCTAATGAGAGACTAATCAAATATTTTAATGCTTTACTTTTTTGCGTAGGCTCGGACCGAGGTAGAGAGCTCCAGAGCTGAGGCACAGCATCATCAGATTATGGAGCAGATTGCCCAGCACAGGGCAGAGCAGCTGATGCTGCATGTTCGAGAGTATCGTAGATCATCGGACGTGACAATGCCTTACCTACCGTTATATCCACGGCCTGTCACAGAGGTTTTTCGACGACCTCTCCCGCAGGATGCACCACCCTTCCTACGTGATGCGTGCTGCTGTTTATGTATCGAGGACATTGATAGTACAGGAGGATATGCCCTAGGATGTGGACATATTTTCCACTTGTCTTGCATCACCCAGGAGCTCGTCCGGTTCTCAGCATGCCCATCCTGCCATGCACGCGTCGACTTAGCGACGTACAGGGTATTGGGCATCGATGATCTTCACCCAGGCCTTGTACGAGTAGATGCCAGGACTGGCAGGCCAGTCCACTTTACATCAGCTATGGACTTGGGACTCGACGCCTTCGACGATAGAGCCCAAGAGCCTGAGGTGCCTCCTGAGATAGAGTGGAGCTCACATGAGTTCGACGCTTACCAGAGAGTCCTACATGAGAGCCAGGTGACAGCATTTGAGCGCGTGGGTGGTGCTGGCCCTAGTGGCACAGCGGGTGATGGTGCTAGCAGCAGTGCTGCTTCTCATGAGCAGCGTGTCCTTACAGCAGAGGAGCTTACACGAGCAGAGTGGCAGACACGCACCATTGTAGATTATCGATTTTGGGTTTATAGACAGAGGCGTCTTGCATTAGCACGACGTAGAGAGAGAGAGAGGGCCATAGCAGCTTTTGGGACTCGTGAGCTCCCGAGTACACCGGCACCAGCTCACGATCCTTCCTTTGAGGTAGACCTCCCCGCAGACATTCGACGACCCCCGCAGCCGGCACAGCCTCCTCGACGTGCACAGCAGCCTCGACGCGCACGTCGACCGGCAGTTAGAGATGACGATTTTGATTGGGTTGCTGTTGATAGTGACTAAACTCAGACTAGCTGGGTTAGCTCACTTACATTGTACTTAGATTTTTGGGCAGTGACTAACCTCAGACTAGCTGGGGTAGCTCATTTTCATTCTGATGTACTTATTTGATGTTTATATCATTATGAGTTTTCTCATTATTGAGTATCATTACATTTTAGTTGATGTTCTTGATTTTATTATATTTCCTAACACTTTGGCTATCATATTGTTTGTTGAAAATCTCCATTATTGAGTATCATTACATTTTAGTTGATGTTCTTGATTTCATTATATTTCTTAACACTTTGGCTATCATATTGTTTGTTGAAAATCTCCATGCCATCGTACCCAAACATGCTCTGATGGGGACCAAACTTTGCAAGCATGGGGAGGGGACCCACCCCCACATGCTTGCAAAGTTTGGTCACAATCAGAACATGTTTGGATTGGCAATTGGCGCCCAGTGCGGGTTTTTGAAGTCTCTTGGTGCTTAAGAGGCCATGGAAAATCCGGGCCTTCCCCATACCATCGTACCCAAACATGCTCCGATGGGGACCAAACATTGCAAGCATGTGGGGGTGGGTCCCCCCCACACGCTTGCAAAGTTTGGTCACAATCAGAGCATGTTTGGATTGGCAATTGGTGCCCAGTGCGAGTTTTTCAAGTCTCTTCGTGCTTAAGAGGCCATGGAAAATCCGGGCCTTCCCCATACCATTGTACCCAAACATGCTCCGATGGGGACCAAACTTTGCAAGCATGTGGGGGTGGGTCCCCCCCACACGCTTGCAAAGTTTGGTCACAATCAGAGCATGTTTGGATTGGCAATTGGCGCCCAGTGTGGGTTTTTCAAGTCTCTTGGTGCTTAAGAGGCCATGGAAAATCCGGGCCTTCCCCATTCCATCGTACCCAAACATGCTCCGATGGGGACCAAACTTTGCAAGCATGTGGGGGTGGGTCCCCCCCACACGCTTGCAAAGTTTGGTCACAATCAGAGCATGTTTGGATTGGCAATTGGCGCCCAGTGCGGGTTTTTCAAGTCTCTTGGTGCTTAAGAGGCCATGGAAAATCCGGGCCTTCCCCATACCATCGTACCCAAACATGCTCCGATGGGGACCAAACTTTGCAAGCATGTGGGGGTGGGTCCCCCCCACATGCTTGCAAAGTTTGGTCACAATCAGAGCATGTTTGGATTGGCAATTGGCGCCTAGTGCGGGTTTTTCAAGTCTCTTGGTGCTTAAGAGGCCATGGAAAATCCGGGCCTTCCCCATGCCATCGTACCCAAACATGCTCCGATGGGGACCAAACTTTGCAAGCATGTGGGGGTAGGTCCCCCCCACATGCTTGCAAAGTTTGGTCACAATCAGAGCATGTTTGGATTGGCAATTGGCGCCTAGTGCGGGTTTTTCAAGTCTCTTGGTGCTTAAGAGGCCATGGAAAATCCGGGCCTTCCCCATACCATCGTACCCAAACATGCTCCGATGGGGACCAAACTTTGCAAGCATGTGGGGGTGGGTCCCCCCCACATGCTTGCAAAGTTTGGTCCCCATCAGAGCATGTTTGGATTGGCAATTGGCGCCCAGTGCGGGTTTTTCTAGTCTCTTGGTGCTTAAGAGGCCATGGAAAATCCGGGCCTTCCCCATGCCATCGTACCCCAACATGCTCCGATGGGGACCAAAATTTGCAAGCATGTGGGGGTGGGTCCCCCCCACATGCTTGCAAAGTTTGGTCACAATCAGAGCATGTTTGGATTGGCAATTAGCGCCCAGTGCGGGTTTTTCAAGTCTCTTGGTGCTTAAGAGGCCATGGAAAATCCGGGCCTTCCCCATACCATCGTACCCAAACATGCTCCGATGGGGACCAAACTTTTCAAGAATGTGGGGGTGGGTCCCCCCCACATGCTTGCAAAGTTTGGTCACAATCAGAGCATGTTTGGATTGGCAAATGGCGCCCAGTGCGGGTTTTTCAAGTCTCTTGGTGCTTAAGAGGCCATGGAAAATCCGGGCCTTCCCCATACCATCGTACCCAAACATGCTCCGATGGGGACCAAACTTTGCAAGCATGTGGGGGTGGGTCCCCCCCACATGCTTGCAAAGTTTGGTCCCCATCAGAGCATGTTTGGATTGGCAATTGGCGCCCAGTGCGGGTTTTTCAAGTCTCTTGGTGCTTAAGAGGCCATGGAAAATCCGGGCCTTCCCCATACCATCGTACCAAAAAATGCTCCGATGGGGACCAAACTTTGCAAGAATGTGGGGGTGGGTCCCCCCCACATGCTTGCAAAGTTTGGTCCCCATCAGAGCATGTTTGGATTGGCGATTGGCGCCCAGTGCGGCTTTTTCAAGTCTCTTGGTGCTTAAGAGGCCATGGAAAATCCGGGCCTTCCCCATGCCATCGTACCCAAACATGCTCCGATGGGGACCAAACTTTGCAAGCCTGTGGGGGTGGGTCCCCCCCACATGCTTGCAAAGTTTGGTCACAATCAGAGCATGTTTGGATTGGCAATTAGCGCCCAGTGCGGGTTTTTCAAGTCTCTTGGTGCTTAAGAGGCCATGGAAAATCCGGGCCTTCCCCATACCATCGTACCCAAACATGCTCCGATGGGGACCAAACTTTGCAAGCATGTGGGGGTGGGTCCCCCCCACATGCTTGCAAAGTTTGGTCCCCATCAGAGCATGTTTGGATTGGCAATTGGCGCCCAGTGCGGGTTTTTCTAGTCTCTTGGTGCTTAAGAGGCCATGGAAAATCCGGGCCTTCCCCATGCCATCGTACCCAAACATGCTCCGATGGGGACCAAACTTTGCAAGCATGTGGGGGTGGGTCCCCCCCACATGCTTGCAAAGTTTGGTCACAATCAGAGCATGTTTGGATTGGCAATTAGCGCCCAGTGCGGGTTTTTCAAGTCTCTTGGTGCTTAAGAGGCCATGGAAAATCCGAGCCTTCCCCATACCATCGTACCCAAATATGCTCCGATGGGGACCAAACTTTTCAACAATGTGGGGGTGGGTCCCCGCCACATGCTTGCAAAGTTTGGTCACAATCAGAGCATGTTTGGATTGGCAATTGGCGCCCAGTGCGGGTTTTTCAAGTCTCTTGGTGCTTAAGAGGCCATGGAAAATCCGGGCCTTCCCCATACCATCGTACCCAAACATGCTCCGATGGGGACCAAACTTTGCAAGCATCGTCCCCCCCACATGCTTGCAAAGTTTGGTCCCCATCAGAGCATGTTTGGATTGGCAATTGGCGCCCAGTGCGGGTTTTTCAAGTCTCTTGGTGCTTAAGAGGCCATGGAAAATCCGGGCCTTCCCCATACCATCGTACCCAAACATGCTCCGATGGGGACCAAACTTTGCAAGAATGTGGGGGTGGGTCCCCCCCACATGCTTGCAAAGTTTGGTCCCCATCAGAGCATGTTTGGATTGGCAATCGGCGCCCAGTGCGGGTTTTTCAAGTCTCTTGGTGCTTAAGAGGCCATGGAAAATCCGGGCCTTCCCCATGCCATCGTACCCAAACATGCTCCGATGGGGACCAAACTTTGCAAGCATGTGGGGGTGGGTCCCCCCCACATGCTTGCAAAGTTTGGTCACAATCACAGCATGTTTGGATTGGCAATTGGCGCCCAGTGCAGGTTTTTCAAGTCTCTTGGTGCTTAAGAGGCCATGGAAAATCCGGGCCTTCCCCATACCATCGTACCCAAACATGCTTCGATGGGGACCAAACTTTGCAAGCATGTGGGAATGGGTCCCCCCCACATGCTTGCAAAGTTTGGTCCCCATCAGAGCATGTTTGGATTGGCAATTGGCGCCCAGTGCGGGTTTTTCTAGTCTCTTGGTGCTTAAGAGGCCATGGAAAATCCGGGCCTTCCCCATGCCATCGTACCCAAACATGCTCCGATGGGGACCAAACTTTGCAAGCATGTGGGGGGGACCCGACCAAACTTTGCAAGCATGTGGGGGTGGGTCCCCCCCACATGCTTGCAAAGTTTGGTCACAATCAGAGCATGTTTGGATTGGCAATTAGCGCCCAGTGCGGGTTTTTCAAGTCTCTTGGTGCTTAAGAGGCCATGGAAAATCCGGGCCTTCCCCATACCATCGTACCCAAACATGCTCGGATGGGGACCAAACTTTTCAAGAATGTGGGGGTGGGTCCCCCCCAGATGCTTGCAAAGTTTGGTCACAATCAGAGCATGTTTGGATTGGCAATTGGCGCCCAGTGCGGGTTTTTCAAGTCTCTTGGTGCTTAAGAGGCCATGGAAAATCCGGGCCTTCCCCATACCATCGTACCCAAACATGCTCCAATGGGGACCAAACTTTGCAAGCATGTGGGGGTGGGTCACCCCCACATGCTTGCAAAGTTTGGTCCCCATCAGAGCATGTTTGGATTGGCAATTGGCGCCCAGTGCGGGTTTTTCAAGTCTCTTGGTGCTTAAGAGGCCATGGAAAATCCGGGCCTTCCCCATACCATCGTACCCAAACATGCTCCGATGGGGACCAAACTTTGCAAGAATGTGGGGGTGGGTCCCCCCCACATGCTTGCAAAGTTTGGTCCCCATCAGAGCATGTTTGGATTGGCAATTGGCGCCCAGTGCGGGTTTTTCAAGTCTCTTGGTGCTTAAGAGGCCATGGAAAATCCGAGCCTTCCCCATGCCATCGTACCCAAACATGCTCCGATGGGGACCAAACTTTGCAAGCATGTGGGGGTGGGTCCCCCCCACATGCTTGCAAAGTTTGGTCACAATCAGAGCATGTTTGGATTGGCAATTGGCGCCCAGTGCGGGTTTTTCAAGTCTTTTGGTGCTTAAGAGGCCATGGAAAATCCGGGCCTTCCCCATACCATCGTACCCAAACATGCTCCGATGGGGACCAAACTTTGCAAGCATGTGGGGGTGGGTCCCCCCCACATGCTTGCAAAGTTTGGTCCCCATCAGAGCATGTTTGGATTGGCAATTGGCGCCCAGTGCGGGTTTTTCAAGTCTCTTGGTGCTTAAGAGGCCATGGAAAATCCGGGTCTTCCCCATACCATCGTACCCAAACATGCTCCGATGGGGACCAAACTTTGCAAGCATGCATGTTTGGATTGGCAATTGGCGCCCAGTGCGAGTTTTTCAAGTCTCTTGGTGCTTAAGAGGCCAAGAGACAATCCGGGCCTTCCCCATACCATCGTACCCAGACATGCTCCGATGGGGACCAAACTTTGCAAGCATGTGGGGGTGGGTCCCCCCCACACACTTGCAAAGTTTGGTCCCCATCAGAGCGTGTTTGGATTGGCAATTGGCGCCCAGTGCGGGTTTTTCAAGTCTCTTGGTGCTTAAGAGGCCATGGAAAATCCGGGCCTTCCCCATGCCATCGTACCCAAACATGCTCCAATGGGGACCAAACTTTGCAAGCATGTGGGGGTGGGTCCCCCCCACATGCTTGCAAAATTTGGTCACAATCAGAGCATGTTTGGATTGGCAATTGGCGCCCAGTGCGGTTTTTTCAAGTCTCTTGGTGCTTAAGAGGCCAAGAGACAATCCGGGCCTTCCCCATGCCATCGTACCCAAACATGCTCCGATGGGGACCAAACTTTGCAAGCGTGTGGGGGGGGGGTCCCCCCCACACGCTTGCAAAGTTTGGTCCCCATCGGAGCATGTTTGGGTACGATGGTATGGGGAAGGCCCGGATTTTCCATGGCCTCTTAAGCACCAAGAGACTTAAAAATCCCGCACTAGGCGCCAATTGCCAATCCAAACATGCTCTGATGGGGACCAAACTTTGCAAGCATGTGAAAGGGACCCACCCCCATATGCTTGCAAAGTTTGGTCCCCATCGGAGCATGTTTGGGTACGATGGCATGGGGAAGGCCCGGATTTTCCATGGCCTCTTAAGCACCAAGAGACTTGAAAAACCCGCACTGGGCGCCAATTGCCAATCCAAACATGCTCTGATTGTGACCAAACTTTGCAAGCGTGTGGGGGTGGGTCCCCTCCCCATGCTTGCAAAGTTTGGTCACCATCAGAGCATGTTTGGGTACGATGGCATGGAGATTTTCAACAAACAATATGATAGCCAAAGTGTTAAAAAATATAATAAAATCAAGAACATCAACTAAAATGTAATGATACTCAATAATGAGAAAACTCATAATGATATAAACATCAAATAAGTACATCAGAATGAAAATGAGCTACCCCAGCTAGTCTGAGGTTAGTCACTGCCCAAAAATCTAAGTACAATGTAAGTGAGCTAACCCAGCTAGTCTGAGTTTAGTCACTATCAAGATAGAGATCTAGTCAGCAGCACCCTCTCTAGCTCTCAACTGCTCTAGAATGCTCTCATGGTCATCCACTCGAAGCCGAAAACGAGGGTGAGAACTGTGTTTTCGGCTCTGTACACTCGAACAAGAGTGAGTCTAGTAGCAACCACTAGATGAGAGAACTGAAATGCCTCTAACTCCCACTTCCACTGCTGGAACTCAAGACTCCCCCGATGAAGTCGAATCTGCTGGTAGAACCGGCCTGCCACAATCATGCTATGGGCGTCATAAGAAAACCCATGATCATCCACTGTATCCTGGTCAAGCATGCACTTTGGCCTAGTGCAACTCATCAGATAGTAGTCTACTCCCTCGCTATTTCCCTCACTGGCAATAACAGCAAATACATCACTCTCCTGTAGCAAATCTGTTAGGTCATCATAACTGACCATGAACGCAGGACCTGTGTGCTCATCAGACACCACTGGATGTGAAGGATGCTCGGGGGAGAGGAATGTCTGTATCCATGCATCTGCCCATCCTCTCGAGGCACAATGTGACCAATCGCCATCCATACATGCTCCACAGAAGCATGCAAACCGTCGTGTGTAAATCGTGGGGGCCGCCATGCACGTGCTCCTGATGGAATGTAAGCCCAAGGTGCCAGGTACTGTGTCACAATCATGGGAGGCTCTGCGGTCAATCGTGCCACCATCCACATGCCAAAAAAATCTCCTGACAATCCGAGCATCACGTCTGGGGTACGATGATGTTGCACTCCCACACAAATGTTGGGAGCACCACTCGACTACGTGGCCCGCATCTCTGAACCGCTGAGCATCCTGTCGCAGCTGATGACGCCTCAAGGCACGTTTCACACACGCGCCTGCACCATCATGCTCACCCTTCCCGTGACCAGTCTCTAAGCATCCATCCATGAGTACAATTGAGGGAGCCTTAATGTTGAAATCATGGGTAGCCTTCAAGGAAGCCTCTTGCCAAGCTTGCTTTCCTTCCCTATGGCTTTCAACATAAGTTTCTTGGAAGGTTTGCTTGCCAATATCAACTTGATACCCACCATTCTTCCCTTCATGGTTGACGACTTAAGGTTGATCAAGCTTCCCTCCATGACTCCCATCTTAATGACCATGGTGTCAAACTTGGAGTTCAAAGTGTAGTTGATAGATGCCAACTTTTCCATAAGAGGTTTGAAGTCAAGTTGATCCACCATTAGTGTTGGCCATTTAGAGCGGCCGCATGGAGGATCCCCAAACACCTCCTACCTAGCCACCCAACAGCCTCTGGAACCCACAAAAACAAACCGTACATGGGGGATTACCAAACCTCTGAGCCTTAGAGATCAACCAAGTGTCATTCCTCTTAAGCCACTTGGAGAATTCATTATTTAGATGCATGTAGATGCCAGCCTTAGCCATAGGTTGCATGATTTACACATTGTAGGCTCATTACATGTAAAAGGAGTCTGCAAGGAGGCCCCCATGGTGGGGTAGCCTTGAAAGGGGTAGCCAACCCCTAGCCATACACCTAGGTCATTCTTGAGAGCCCTGTAGTAGGCTTGGGCAACAGTCGGCTAGGTCAAACAGCTAGTCGGCCAGGCTAGAGAGGCACTTGGCCCAGCAACTCCACTAGCCGACCAGGCAACAAGGGCAACAATCAGTCGACTAGGAATTTAATGCCAGTCTTGGGAATTTTGCATGCCGTCAACCTTCTTAGGCGACCGATCAGATATTCAAGTAATTCAGTAAAAGTGCAAAAGCATAATAGCATCAAGTCAACTCCATGCAAATAAGGAAGCTCCTCTTCACATTCAGCCCTAGCATATGTGCAGTCCTACACCCATCTGGACTTGCAACAGTGGCCCAAAGAGTCTTCAACACAGCCTCGGATTTGGTTAGATACTCAGCCGACATATTGTCTTCCTCGTCATTAGGTTGGGCATTCATATCACTTGTTTACTCAAGCATTGTATAGCATTCTCCAAAGAATAATATAAGAAAATACTCCTGCTTGCAAGGGGGCCCTTCAATGGGTATTTGGGACCCAATACTATGTTGTCTTCGACATTCTCATTCTCTTCTCTCTCTCTACTCTCTAAATTGGATGCTTATGGTTCTCACCACATAAAGGTATAAACTGTTGCGCATTCTCATGATGAAGCTCAGTGCATGTAACATTGATATCAGAGCATCAGGTTGGTGACCCAACTCAGCTACCTAAAGAAGTGAGAGCATCCGCTGGATGGTAATACAAGCTCATGCCTCGGAGTTATCTTGTCGGATGCTTTGTTTAGGAGGACAAGCTTGCAAGAGGAGTAGGTATATCTACTTATCTCAGCATTCACTGGGATGGTGGCTAGTCTATTTAGAATTTGACTTGGCTTATAAGGATGCATGCTGTGTCTCAAAAAATGTAATGTTTAAAAATCGATATATGCTTGTGTTATTGTCATTTTCTGGTGAATTTATGTTGCACACCTTTAGTGTTCTCATTACCTATGGGGCTCACTTAAATATTTTTGCTCGCTTTTTCTCATTACCTTTTGTGTTCTCATTACTTATGGTGTTCTCATTACCTATTATGGAGCGCTACTGTCATAACCAATTTCTTGAAATCTTTTGCTCGAGTTTTTCCTCGCTCTCGAAAAGTTTCACTCAGTGAGCAAGAGGATTCCCTTAGTCCTCATTCAATACTTCCACAACCATTGAAAGCTTCATAAACTTCATGATGTACTCTCTCACCAACATCCCTTTTTGAGATAGCTCATACCACTCCTATCTTTCAAGTACCAATGGTGAAATGAATGACAAATTCATTTCCTCTTAAACTCATCCCATGAGTGTGGCACGTTCCCTTGTTTGACCATACGTATCCACCATTGAATGAGAATATTTCTCCATATGGAATGATGAAAATTAAACTTTATCTTGCTTATATTTTTGATAGAGCTAAAAGTAGGTCTCTAATCTAGCAATCCATTCTTGCAAATCATATAGGTTTGAAACGTCACCTTTGAACTTTGAGATTGTGACCTTGTCCTTGACATCCTTTGGAGTATGAATTGAGTTCCCAAGATGTGATGAAGGTTTAAATTTCTTAATTTTGGAGTAAGATTCCAAGAATTGAGAGAAATCCTTACAAGTACTCTCGCTTAATGAGATAAGGTAGTTACATCCATCTAGCATGTTCATGACGTTGCCTCTCTGAAGGACATATGATCCTAATCTGATGTGTCATGCATGACCTCTTCTTCATCCCAATACATCTCCTCTTCCTCTGTCACATGGATTAATTTGTCTTTTGCTTGGATAAACACCCTCTTGGCATCCCCAGAAGATGTATCCATGGATTTGAATGGTACTTATGGTGCTTTCCCATTCAATTGAGATGAACTGGCATGGAATGAAGTTGGCCCCATATCCTTCAAGAGTGGTCTTCTCTAAGCATCCATCCATGAGTCCAATTGAGGGAGCCTTAATGTTGAAATCATGGGTAGCCTTTAAGGAAGCCTCTTGCCAAGCTTGCTTTCCTTCCCTATGGCTTTCAAAATAAGTTTCTTGGAAGGTTTGCTTGCCAATATCAACTTGATGCCCACCATTCCTCCCTTCATGGTTGCCGACTTAAGGTTGATCAACCTTCCCTCCATGACTCCCATCTTTATGACCATGGTGTCAAACTTGGAGTTCAAAGTGTAGTTGATAGACACCAACTTTTCCATGAGAGGTTTGAAGTCAAGTCGATCCACCAATAGTTGAAGGAAAGCATCATTCGATACATAGGTTTTGAGACTTGAGAGTCTGGCTTATGAGCACTCCCCACATTCAACTCCTCAAAATCTCATAGGTAATCCAATATCCAATCAATCACGTGCACATGCCCACATTCCATGCATCATTTATCATCACTTAATGCAACTTTTGAACAATCCAAGTGTCAATGTATCCACAAGATAGGCCCCATTTCCCTCATGCAAGCATTCTTTGAAGTCTTCAAGTGTTGAAGGAGGGCATTGATGCTTGTTGCTGATCTCCTGACCAAGCACTTCCCACCCTCTTACTATGTTTATATCCAAGGCAAGAGTTAGGGCCAAGTCTTCACGCCAATGCACCTAATCCCTTCTTGTACTGCTTTACCAAGTCACTCATGGCACAGTTGGTTCAATACATGCTCCCCTTGGCCTCTCCCCCATATGCCATAATACCCTCACACATCACAAGTATTCTAGGAAAAGTAATGTGTGAGTACAATGTGTAGTGTTGGTGTAGATGAATATCAATTGTAGTAGAGATGGTTACAATGAGTTTAGCATGAACTAATGCCACAATTTCATATCATTAAACCAACTTAACATGGACTCGTGCTTCCTTCCATTGTCCATAGTAGCTCCCAAACATCAAAACCACAACCAACAACCATAACTCATCCCAAATATGAGCATATTGCCATCAATTTCTTCATGCATATAAGCCTAATAGCATTCCAAGGCATCTAATTCCTAAAACAGAAGTTCAAAATGAACTTTCCAATGTGCATTAGGAATCGGTTAAAAATGATATAAGGGACCATAGCCTAAGAGTCTAGATTTTCAGAAATTTTTGGATTATGGTCCAATTAAGGTTCCTATAGGCCAATAGGATTAATCCAAGTATTGGGATGAGATAAATCCAAAGAATAAAAGAAAATACCCAAAAATGAGTAAATGCTCACATAAGATAAAGAGTTGACTAAGTATAAGGTTTATTAGTTAAAAACTATGAGATATTTTGGAATAATGATGCCTTTTTGACACCTTGGTAAGGAAAGGGGGACTCTTGAGGTAGGCACCTATCACACATGTGGATGAGTTTTTAATTCAAAAAAATTATGATATTTTTATCTCTCCTCTCTCCTAGATCAAACCAAATAAAAAAGGGAGCCAAACTGGTCCAAATCTTGTCCAAATTAAGTCAAACTGAACCTGGGAAATTCTAGAATCCAGTTGGACTTGGTTGGTGGCCTCCATCACCTATAAATAGATCCTTAGTCTTTTATAAAAAAATCTGTGAGCTATACCATGCCAATATTACATTAAAATAATGATATTTTCTATTATCCCTTAAAAATACTCTACTTTTGGAGAACTTGGAGCTTCTCTCTATCTTCAACAATCTTTGGAGATTTCTTCTCAATGTACTAAACCAATTGAATGGTTGGGGGCTTCCTTCTAAGATAAAGAAGCAAAACAAATCAAGAGGTAAGAAGTAATGGAAGCTTGTCCAAGAAGATTGCGGCGCCCACAATGGAATAACGGCGTGGTGATGCAGCGGCTTGGCGGCTACCCTTATAATAGCATTCTATCTTCAAATATAATGGTTTTACTTGATTTAGGATGCACATATTGTAAATGCCACAAGTATGCATGATAAATACTTTGGTATGGTAGATAGGCTAGTGATGTGGAAAATAAAAGTGGGCCTTCATGCTCACATGGATTTTAATTGTATTATTATTATAGTATTCACCATAAGGCTACAAGTTGGGAAGTGTGGAAGGCATGTGGAGGAGTGTGTGTAGGTGCATAATTGGGAAAGATTCTTCTAGAATGTCTACATGGAAGAGGATAATTCCACCATGTGTAAGTGGGATCTCCACCTACATGCCACTTAGACTTGGCTGTTATCTCATCACACTTTTAAAGTCAAAAAGTCTTCAATTTAATAATCAATAGAAGACTTAGCCTAAGAGGACAATTGATGGTGACATCTACCCTTATGTCTCTGAAGGGTTGAAGATTTTTATGTTGTAATTTGTAACAATGGAAGAGAGGGTGATTCTCCACCTATGAAAGGAGCCCTCCTCTTCCTTTCAAATCAATAAATGAAGCCTCCTCAATTGAGTATTTTATGTCATTGTCATTCTCTTATCTTCAAACACTCTCTTTACATGTGAATGTCTCATTTAGCATTAGCTCCTCGTGCTTAACCCAATTTTGGACCTCTTTGGTGATTCATGATAAGTGGGTAAGGAGTTATTATCTTGGTGGGCATATGACTTCTCAAGGTAGCCCTTGCCTTATTGTCACCCTCCTTTGGAGATACCAATGGTTTTAGCGGTAATGAGCATGTGGAAAGACTTTGGGGACCATAGGTAAATCTTTACGATTGTTTACTGAGCAATGTTAACCCTTACCCTCTAGCTTGAATCATGAAGGAGATGAAAGGCAAGAGGCTATGTGAAAATTGAGGTTTCATGCAAAGAGAGGGAAGTGCAGTTTTTGTGGTCTAATACCCAAATTTCAACCAGTAATTACTCATCACTCGGGTATTAGTTTCTAAAATTGATCATATGGCTAGGAAGCTCTTTATATGATCTTTCCACTAATGTAACTAATTTCTTAATCCTTTACTTCATTGATGATCAGAATTTCTCCCAAAGTTGCTAACTTTTAGGCGAATTTGGTAGTTTTATATTCTTGTAGTAAAATGCTCATAACTTTTCGCTCGGTTGCCTGTTTTCGAAAGTTTTTATATAGGCGCGAAGCTCTCTCTTCAAGCTCTACGTACCTATGTAATCCTCTTTTGTGCAGTCTATATGGATTCAAAACTATAATTCTCTGTGTATCTCTGTTTTTATAGACTTTTGACCATTATTTTTTCTTAATAATAATTAATTCCTCTTAATCTCTTATCAAAAAGCAAATCCCATGTATCTTATCCTCTTGTAAGTGATTGTTATATTCTTTTACTTTAAGATGTTCTGTCCAAATCGGCCAATTCAAAAACGGATGAACCTTACCAACACTCCCCATATGTTTTCGTTTACATAATCCTGAGTCGGAAGATTTTCTTCCAACAAAGAATTGCCCTCTTGTTTAGAGCTCCAAGACTAGCAGAAATTCTTGCTTCTCTTGAGCCTTTCATCTTTTCTTCCATGAATTATGATCTTACCTTTGATGTGTTTATCTTTATCTTAACCTAGGGAGAGAAAGGGAGGTGAGGAGGCTGTGAGGTTTCATACAAGTGTGTTTTGATTCTAAGAAGTGACCGAAGGCAAAACCCCAACTTTGTGTCACATCTTTTGGTGGAGACGGTGGGCATCGTTTTACTTAGAATTATTCTATTTTAATCTCAAGGCCCCGCATGATTAAAGAAAAGTTATTTTGAAATAAGTATGTTTCCCTTGTTGCTACTCATCTTTTGGTGCAAGATGTTCAACATTCCGGTGTTCCAAGGATCGGAAAGAGAAGACCCGGGGAGTTATCTTCAAGAGTTTAACCAAGCATGCTGCTTGACGGGTTGTTCTATGAAGGAGAGGGCAGAAATACTTCCAGATTTCTTGGAGAGTGTGGCCTTAACTTGGCATGAGGCTTTGCCAGAGGAGTCCAAGAATGATTGGGAAAGGTTGATCAAAGCAATGAAAGAGAGATTTAGGATAGTGGAGTCACCAAATGCTTTACTATTGCAATTGGATCAGATTTTCCCAAAGGAAGGAGAGTCAGTTTTTGCCTTTTCAGTGAGGTATAAAGCCTTATTCATCAAATATCAACAAGCTGCTGCTTTACATGTTGCTTCTTCTTTTTCACCTTTTATGGGAGATTCAAAGAGTTCTTTAACCATGGAGCACCTTAAGATGAGCAAGTTTATCATGGCTTTGAATCCCCGCTTGCATGGAAAAGTTCTTAGCAAAGATCCCACTAATTTTAAAGAAGCTCTTCGTATTGCTTTGAAGAAGGAGGCCACTCTTCATATTGAGTCCACATTCCAATCTTCTCCGAGTGTGCCGACCCCACCACGAGTAGAGATAGCCTCAACATCTCAGGTACAAGCTCCAGCCTTGGATCATAACATTGCAAAACTTATGGCAGAATTTGCTGATTTGAAGTTACACTTAGTCAACGCAAGGCCACCTAGGGTTCCATGAGTTGAGGATAAACCTAGGGATAGAAGAGTGTCACATGCTATGAATGTCAAAAGAAGGGGCACTATCGCACTGAGTGTCCAAAATTGAGAAAAAGAGAGGATAAAAGTTTAGCACTTTCAGAGGAAACATGCTCAGAAGAAGAAGAGGAAACATTGATGCCATTAATGGCAAAAAGGGGTCGTAAAACTAGGAGCCAAGAAGAAGAAGAACAAGAAGATAAATTTGAAGAAGAGGAGAAAAATAAGAAGAAGAAGAAGTCGTCTAGGAGAAAAATTGGACAATTTGACTTTCCTCTTGGACAAGGATCTCTTAGTTATGACCTCTTAACAGATCTTAGGGAGAAAATGGCACAAATCACATTTGGGTAGCTTTTGGCACTCTCTCTCCAAAGCTCAAAAAGGAATGGGGTAAGCTGGCTAGCACAAGGGAATCTAAGAAAAAAAAGAAGAGGGATAATGGGACTCCTATGGCTCAAAAGGTGGATATTGATGTAGGAGATGATGTGTCTGTGATTGATGTCATCATTTAGGGGAAAACAATTTCTAATGTATACATTGATGGAGGTGCATCAATCAATGTCATGAGTGAAAAAACAATGAAAGATGCCGATTTAAAGTTGTTTTCTACTAACTCTCCCTATCGCATCAAACTTGCTGATATTACTAGGGTGAAAACCTTAGGAATTTTCAAGAATTTGGGAGTGGATGTATGTGGTATTTCTGTGCCTATAACTTTCCAGGTCATTCCTACAAAGCCTGATGCTAGGGTTTACCCACCATTGATATTGAGTAGGCCATGGCTTTGCCAAGTGAAGGCAATTCAAAAGTGGGAGACAGGTGATCTTATTCTATAAGGTGATAATAAGAAGGTCCACTACAACATCAAGAGTCGTCCTCGCAAGAAAGTGGTAAAGAGGTGAACCTTCAACTTCTGAAAGTTGTAGGTCAGAGTCATCCGATGAAGAGGAGACAAGTGGTAGCTCCAAGGATTCCATCTTAGAAGGGGAGGTGGAGGGAGTTGCATTTGGTCTTTCCTTGGGAAGGGATCGAGGGGATGTTGAAGACAATGGAGCCTTGGAAGGGGAAGCTTCTTCAACCATGTTCAAGAAAGGAGATGTGGACCTCACTAGTCTTCACCAATAGAATGAACTTCTTCTTGAGATGAGTCCATAGCAGGTACTGAAATGGAGAATTACTGATGGATTTCCTAAATTTTTTGCAAACTACTTACAAGCACGCCAAGTTACCCTAGTAGAGCACAAGATTGATCTGAAGCCCCAAAGTAAGCCACTGGTACAGCGGCTAAGGCGTTTGGGAGTAGTGCAAGTGGAGGTGCTTAAGAATGAGGTAACTAATTTGCTTGAAGCTGGATAAATTTTTTCAATAGAGAATTCAGAGTGGATTTTCCCAGTTGGTCACTCCCAAAAAGGGTGGAAAATGGCGTGTATGTGTGGACTTTTGCCCTCTGAATGCATGCACAAAGAGGGATTATTATCCTCTACCCTTTCACGGATGAGATTTTGGATCAAGTTGCAGATCATGAGTTGTATTCAGTGTGTGATGGATACTCTGGATACTTTCAAATCCGGATTTGTGAAGAAGATCAAAGGAAAACCTCATTTATCACCCCCCTTGGGGGAGTGTATGCCTATAGGGTGATGCCATTTGGCTTGACCCAATGCACCAGCAACTTTTTCAACGCTTCATGAGTCAAGTATTTGCACCTTACTTGGGAAAGTTTATACGGGTCTTTTTGGATGATTTTTTGCATTTATTCAAGCCGCATGGATCACTTGGAACAATTGAGGTTGGCCTTGCAAATTATTGATGATGCAAAAGAGTGTCATAATCCTAGAAAATGCTACTTGGCACGAAGGAAGGTGGTTCTCTTGGGACATGTTATCTCAGAAGAAGGCATAGAGATGGATCCTAAGAAGGTGCAGGCAATTGTGGCCCTCCCACCACCTACCAATGTAAGGGAGAGGTAAGGAGGATTTTGGGTAAAACAAAGTATTACCAACGCTTTGTTGACATGTTCTCTGAGAAGATGTATCCTATAAATCTGTTGATAATAGACTATACAAAAGAGGATTACATAGGTACCTAGAGCTTGAAGAGAGATCTTCACACCTATATAAAAACTTTTGAAAACGGGCAACCAAGCGAAAAGTTATGAGCATTTTACTCTACAAGACTATAAAACTGCCAAATTCGCCTAAAAGTTAGCAACTTTGGGAGAAATTCTGATCATCGATGAAGTAAAGGATTAAGAAATTATTTACATGAGTGGAAAGAGCATATAAAGAGCTTCCTAGCCATATGATAAAATTTAGAAACCAATACCCGAGTGATTGAGTAATTACCGGTTGAAATTTGGGTATTAGACCACAAAAATTGCACTTCCCTCTCTTTGCATGAAACCTCAATTTTCACATAGCCTCTTGCCTTTCATCTCCTTCATGATTCAAGCTAGAGGGTAAGGGTTAACATTGCTTAGCGGACAATCATAAAGATTTACCTATGGTCCTCCCAAAGTCTTTCCACATGCTCATTATCGCTAAAACCATTGGTACCTCCAAAGGAGGGCGGCAATAAGGCAAGAGCCACCTTGAGAAGTCACAGGCCCACCAAGATAATAACTCCTTATCCCACTTATCATGAATCATCAAAGAGGTCCAAAATTGGGTTAAGCATGAGGAGCTAATGCTAAATGAGACATTCACATGTAAAGAGAGTGTTTGAATAAGGGTTTGAAGATAAGAGAATGGCAATGACAAAAAATGCTCAATTGAGGAGGCTTCATTCATTGATTTGAAAGGGAGAGGAGGGCTCCTTCTATAGGTGGAGAATCACCCTCTCTTCCATTAATACAAATTACAACATAAAAATCTTCAACCCTTTAGTGACATAAGGGTAGATGTCACCATTAATTGTCCTCTTAGGCTAAGTCTTCTATTGATTATTAAATTGAAGACTTTTTAACTTTGAAAGTGTGATGAGATAATAGCCAAGTCTAAGTGGCTTGTAGGTGGAGATCCCACTAACACATGGCGGAATTCTCCTCTTCCGTGTAGGCATTCTAGAAGAATCTTTCCCAATTATGCACCTACACACACTCCTCTTAAACCATTAACATGCTTTATTTTTAATTTCTGCACTAAATCTTCAATCAAGTCATTCCTGAAAGACCTCCCCCCATCCGTAAGGATTTCTAATGGACACCCAAATCGGGCACATATGTACTCCCTGAGAAAGGATGCCATAGTCACTGCTTTATTATTGATCATGGCCTTTGCTTTTGCCCACCTTGTTGCATTATCTATGGCCACTAATACGTAATAGTTCCCATGTGAGGAATGAGGAAAGGGGGCCCACAAAATCTAATTCCCACCTTGCAAATGGACCATATCCTGGGATAGGGTTTAAGGGTCCGGGAACCAATTGGCTGAGGCAAAGTGACCTGAACAATCATGACATAATTCCATAATCCTTTTAGATTCTTCCAGGCTCACTACCCTCCTAAGAATCTTATCCTTACCTTGCTTGTAAAGAATATCTCCTAGAATTGTGTAAGGATGAGCTTTCCTTATAAGCCTTTGCTTCTATTGAGGATTCAATCCAAGAGGGAAGTATCCTGTATCTAAATAGTGTGGAACATCTTGGAGCTCAGGCCAACCTGTATCCATTAATGCAAGAATGGCTACTTTGAAAAAAGAAGCCAAAGTTTTAGTAGCCAATTCATCAGCCTTTTGATTATCCTTCCTGTTAACATGCACAAATTTACAAAACTCAAAAGCTTCTTTTAACTCCATTTCCCTTTTATACAATTCTTGGAGATTAGGACTCCTTGCCTTATATTCTCCATTTCCCTTTTATACAATTCTTGGAGATTAGGAATCCTTGCCTTATATTCTCCTTTCATTTGTCGGATGACCAATTGCGAATCCCCTTTAACGTCTACCTCTTTAATTCCATCTTTTATGCAATCTTCTAGTCCCCAAATTAATGCATTGTACTCAGTCGCATTATTTGATATAGCCTTTAGAAATTCCCTACCCTTGGCCCATACCTCTTTTCCTTCTGGATCAAATAAAACTATCTCCCCACAGTCCCACATTGCCTGGAAGGGCTAAAGGCTCCATCAAAATGCATAGTGAAAGTAGTTGGTGGTGTCTCCAAATCTTCATATACTTCTTCCTTTGTTCCTGTTCCTTCTTCCTCTTCCTTCCTTGTTGTAAGCAAATCTGCAAGAGAGGCCCTATTGGTGTTTTTTGTAATAAAAGTGAAAGAGAATTCTTGAAGCTCACAAATCCACTTTGCAAACTTTCCTCTCCTGTAGGATTGGGTTTGTGGACAACTGTAATTCTCTATGTATCTCTATTTTTTTAGACTTTTGGCCATTATTTCTTCTTAATAATGATTAATTCCTCTTAATCTCTTATCAAAAAGCAAATCCCATGTATCTTATCCTCTTGTAAGTGATTGCTATATTCTTTTACTTTAAAATATTCCATCCAAATCGCCTAATTTGAACGGATGAACCTTACCAACACTCCCCGTATGTTTTCGTTCACATAATCCTGAGTCGGAATATTTTTTCCAACAAAGAATTGCCCTCTTGTTTTGGAGCTGCAAGACTGGCAGAAATTCTTGCTTCTCTTGAGCCTTTCATCTTTCCTTCCATGAATTATGATCTCACCTTGATGTGTTTATCTTTATCTTAACCTAGGGAGAGAAAGGGAGGTGAGGAGGCTGTGCGATTTCATACAAGTGTGTTTTGATTCTCAAAAGTTATCGAAGTCAAAACCCCAACTTTGTGTCACACTAGTTAAGCTAGAGGTTAGAAAATAGCTTTTTTATGCTTTTATGCTAGTAAAATTATAGTAAAATTATGATTTAATTCCATAAATTGGATTTAGGTATAATTATAGTTATTCTATCATAATTGTACTACAATGTCTTATTCTTTCCAAAAATATCTTAAATTATCAGTAATAGTAGGCGGAGCTATGGCCAAATTTTTAGAAATTAATTCATAGCTCATTTTTATGCATAATGTGAAAAGAGGACTTCCTACCATATTTTAGGATTGGTCATCCTATCCTTCAAAAAAATGATTTTCATCACATTCATGGAAAACTAATTTTTAGTGTTTATGCATAAATAATTAATTAAAGAAAAGAGAAATTTTTGGTAATTTTACTTTTATGATAAAAGAGTAATTCCCATGATAATGGAGATCCATGTAATTAAATGGAAAAAGAGAAATTTTGATATATTAAAATAATAAATATTTAATTTAAAGAGAAATTTTAGATAAATTTATTTTATGCATGAGAAAATTTAAATGATAAAAGAGGAATTCCCATGACATAGATCTGGTTGATTGACCTTGCTAGTCCTCAACAGATGAGTCCATGGCTCTTTTATATGGATCTGTTGGTTGATCTTGTTGATCTTCAACAGAGAGTCCATCTGGATATTTATAAGTGAATATATTTTCCAGGTACTATGAGCTAGGAACTATTGTGAAAAGGCCCCTTAGTGGACAAGTGAATATATTTTCCGAGTACTATGAGCTAGGAACTATTGAAAAGGCCCCTTAGTGGACAAGTGAATATATTTTCCGAGTACTATGAGCTAGGAACTATTGAAAAGGCCCCTTAGTGGACAAGTGGTGAGCGTTCTGGTTGCAAATGATGCCATAGGTACACCGATGAAAGAATGATTGGAAATTAGAATTCAACCCGAATGATTGGAAATTAGAATTCAATCGGATATTTTGGAAGATTATGATCAGTGATACTATGGTTTTATTAAAAGATTGTTTTAAAGATAGCTGAATTTGTGAAACAGGCAATTTCATATTAGGTGTGTAAGTGGTCTGACTATCTTGAAGTTTGCATGAAGCACCGGCTAAGGGGCCTAGGAACTCTTTTCCTTGGTACCGGGGCAAAACATAACCAAATTCCTAAATGGATCCTATCACTACAGTGGTTGGGCGGTTGGCTAGGGCAGTTGGCTAACCCATGAGGGTTAGGCTGGACTGATGGATCCCTAAAATAAGACTCAATTCTGTTATGGTACGATAGATGAAGTAAATCCCGGATAGTCTTGTTCTATGGAAAAGAATCAACGGCTATGCCTCTTGATTAGAAAAAAAAGTTTGGTCTCTATGATCCAAGTGCAAGTTTCTTCCTTGATCTGACCATGTGACTTACGGGTTCGGTCGGATTAGTTTGGTTCCTTAAGGCTCTTGACTACGTTAAAATAAAAATATCCTGGAGGAATCGCTCGTTCTTTCTGGGCATGGGAAGTTTTTCCAGGTTCAGTTTTGGAAGAACCGAGGGATTAGTCTCTTGTCGGGGTATCTGTGGGCAATGCCCCAAGTGAGAGGCTCTGCCGTGCACAAGAAGTACTACTTCCACTGCTAGTACCCCTGAATTCGTTGTGCAAAGGGGGCAGGGATCTTTCATTGGGGATAGGAATGTTGATGATTACATCATCAACTCTATGGTCAAAGCTAAGGATCCATTTCACTTTATGCAAAAAAGCATTGATGAATGCATGGAAGTTGTCCCTTGATCTCTATATTAGATAGAAAAAACCTATCATTTAGAGGCTCCACCTTTAAATTCAAGTCACTTCCCAAGTCACTTTTCAATTGTGTAGTCTGAAGAGTATCCATACTTGTCATCTTCTTCACTCCGCTCACTTTGTGACGAACTAACAATACTAGTAGAGATGAGATAAATATTTTCTTTTTATGGGGATCCTTACCTATGGTCATGTGCCCATTCACTCCAATATTCCTTTGCATGAACCTTTTCAAACTAATAAAGCTACCCATCATGTTGAGTTCAAGTAAATGTTTGAGCACCAATCTGAAGCATTTAGAGATCTAGATTTCCCTACCAAGGTGCGTGCACTAAATCTATGTGTATTGGGCAAGGCCAGTAGATTGTTCATCACATTGATAAACCATCTACTACTAGACTTTCCCAGTAAGCATTTGGAAATCGAGATCACCTTACCAAGGTGTGTGCACTTAATTTATGCTTAGTGCGCAAGGCCAGTAGATGTTTCATCACATTGATGCCTGAATTAAAGCACATTTCAAAAATTTGAAGACTTCCTTCATCTACACATTCTTGATCCAAGGTCATAGGTAGAGTGCTACAACAAAGCTCTACATGATAGAGAGGGAACTTGAGGAAGTTATACAAGATTAGATCTTACCAATGAGAACCTTGAACTCACAATGTGTGAGGACTTCGAGAAACGCAATGATACAAAAATGAAGCGATGTTTGCTGATGGGATTGAAGAAAAACACTTTGCAAAATTTGATCAAATTCTCAAATCCAGATTCTTTTGATCAATGGTTTAGAGAATGGAATATGGATTAAACTTGTATCATTTAATATTGAGAGAACATGGTTGTTGGCTTGAATACTGTAAATGTGTATGAGAATGACTTCTGCCAATGACTTTTAGCCCAAAAGTATGACTTTTAGGGATTAGGGTCTAAACTTTGGGAGAGATGGGCTAAATAGACTAAGAGAGCAGCTTGGCCCAAGCTCCATTTACATTGGCCCTAGTCTACACAAGAGAATCTAGAGTGGCCTTAGGACCAAGCTACCACACACAAAAATCTAGCTTGGCCCTAGGGCCAAGCTACCATGAACAAAGTTACATTCTCAAATTTGAAATTCAAATTTCCCCCCCAAAAATTTACTACAATGTATCTAGATACATCTCTATTTATGTGTCCTAGCTCATGACCATTCTCACACTCCACAAAAGTACAATTAGTTCTTTCATGCCTCCCTCTACCACTATTGTGATTAGCCCTAATATACTTCCTTGAGTGTAAGGTCTGACCCATCAATATAAAATTGCTCTCCCTCATCATGCATAATGCCTCTTTCTATGAGGCGGCATTAGCACATTGCGCATATATCATCATACTTCTGATGTATCAAGCAAGTTTATGCCATGGACCCCATGAATAGATAGGCCTAGTTTTCTTCCTTATGATTCTTCTTACCACATAATCCATATCCATTATTGGTTTTTTTGGTGAAGTCCTTGGAGTAATTCCTGGTGTTGTTGTAGCCCTTTTGCTTTTGCTTCATGAAATAAGTCCTATAAGATTCCTCCCCCAGCCCCTCATGATGTCTAAATTCTCCCCCTGTAGTCAAATCCCTCTTCAAAAATCTACCTGTTTTGGCCTAGAGAAAGAAAATGTTCTAGAGAGAGATTATTCAGATTTTAGATATTTTTGGATGGAAAAATATGTCTTGATATTTAAATAAGTTCCCCTGAAGCAGAAGTTCAAAAAGATTTTCAGAAGGTGCATTCGAAATAAATTATAATCTGTTCAAAAGGCCTTATCTTGGGGGTCCAGATTTTTCGAAAATTTTAAATTAAGGTTTTGAGGGGCTAATCAAATTAATCCAAATGTGTGGAGGATATAAATGGAAGAAATAAAGAAAATCCCCCCCAAAAAAGGAGTAAATACTTACATAAGATGAAGAGTTGACTAAGGACAAGGATATTAGTTAAAAAACAAGAGATATTTAGTGAAATGATGAATTTTTGACACCTCAAGATGGGGATTCCCCCTCATGAAGGAGGCCCCTACTTCACATGTGTGGTGGAGTTTAAAATTATCAAAAATTGAGATATTTCATCTCTCCTCTCTCCAAATTCAAGTCTAGTTCCAAAAAGTAAGCTAAACTGACCTAAAAATGGTCAAAAATTGACCAAAATAATCTGGAAAATTCTAGAATCAGTTTGCTTGGTTAGAGGCTCACTTTTTCCTATAAACAGAAGCCTCTCCCTTTGTTGAAGCTTAATAGTGTTTTTTGCACTATTACCAGGCTTCTCCCAAGAGCCAAAAACTGTGAATTTACTCATAATTCATTAGTTTTTCACCTTCCCTCTTCTAAAGATTGGTGGCCACTCTTGTTTCAAACAAGAGTAGATCCCTCAAACCATCAAGCCAAAGGAAAGCTCTCAAATTCTCCTTGTAAGTTGGAGATTCTTCTCTTTTCTATTTCATTTTATGGTTTTTATGATTTTTGTCTTCTCTAAAATGAATATGATGTTATGCCTCATTGAAAAAAGGCCGCAACAGTACTCAACCTGCAGCCACCTGTACGAAAAAGTGTGAAGTTGCCACCTGAATTCAGCTGTCATACAGCCCTCTCTTCTTTAGTAAAACCAACCATTCTTTATCTTAGATGAATGATTAATGGATAAAATCAAGTGTTTCATAATGTTTCTCTTAAATAAGTAGAAAATGTTTACATTAGAATGATTTAAATACTCTTAACACCATATTGGGGAATATGGGAATTTCCCACAAGTTTGGGACACGTGGTCAAAAGTTTGGATTAACCATAACTTGTACACAAGTTTGGGACACGTGGTCAAAAGTTTGGATTAACCATAACTTGTACACCACTAATCCAAAATGAGCGCTTTATAGCTCTTTAGATTCCATTTTTCCAACGATAGGTCATATGATAGGGTTTTGAGAAACTTACAAACATGTTATCCATGTTCCCTTTTTTAAGTATTCATAAATGGGAATTGAGAAATTTCCAAATTCACTAATATGGTGTTTCTTGGTGAAATTCTAATTAATTTTAGAGAGTTAAAAATTGAAAAATGGTCAGCCCATACAAAGGAGATTATGGTAAAATTTTCTAAAATTGTGTAAAATAAGTTTTACTTTTTTTATTCAAAAAGAGTAATTCTCATCGTATATGTATTCTTAAAGTGTTAATTTTCATCCTAGGTATAGAAAAATGCATACTAAAAATATTTTATTAAAAAAGTGTTACTTTCTTTAGAATTAAATTCTATGCATAGAAGGAATCACATTTTCTAAAATTGTGTAAAATAAGTTTTACTTTTTTTATTCAAAAAGAGTAATTCCCATCGTATATGTATTCTTAAAGTGTTAATTTTCATATATGCATAGAAGGAAGCATATTTTCTAAAATTGTGTAAAATAAGTTTTACTTTTTTTATTCAAAAAGAGTAATTCCCATCGTATATGTATTCTTAAAGTGTGTCATCCTAGGTATAGAAAAATGCATACTAAAAATATTTTATTAAAAAAATGTTACTTTCTTTAGAATTAAATTCTATGCATATAAGGAAGCATATTGAAATTGTTATTTTGATTATAAAAGTGTTATTTTCATCATAAATGATTTTTATGCATAAATGAATGCATAAAAGAAATTGTTTTATACTAAAAGAGTGATTTTCATCATAAATGATTTGTATCCATAAACATATGCATAAAAGATAATTTTTATATTAAAAGTGTGATTTTCATCATAAATGATTTTTATGCATAAATGGATGCATAAAAGAAATTCTTTTATATTAAGTAATTTTCATCATAAATGATTTGTATGCATAAACATATGCATAAAAGATAATTTTTATGTTAAAAGTGTGATTTTTATCCTAAATGATTTTTATGCATAAATGGATGCATAAAAGAAATTCTTTTATATTAAAAGAGTGATTTTCATCATAAATGATTTGTATGCATAAACATATGCATAAAAGATTTTTTTATATTAAAAGTGTGATTTTCATCGTAAATGGATTTTATGCGTAAATTAGATGCATAAAAGAAATTAGATGCATAAAAGAAATTGTTTTATTATAAAAGTGTGACTTTCATCAGAATTGAATTTATGCGTAAATTAGATGCATAAAAGAAATTGTTTTATTATAAAAGTGTGACTTTCATCAGAATTGAATTTATTCATAAATAGATGCATAAAAGAAAGTTTTTATTTTAAAAGAGTTATTTTTCATTGGATTTAGTTTTTGTGCATGGGAAGATGCATAAGAGAATTTCTTTTATTCTAAAAGTGTAATTCCTACTAAATTGGATTTATGCATGGAAAGATGCATAAAGAATTTATTTTAATCCAAAAGTGTTATTCTCATCAATTTTGATTTTATGCATAGAAAGATGCATAAAGAAATCTATTTTTATTTCAAAAGAGTTATTTTCATCAATTTTGATTTTATGCATAGAATGATGCATAAGAATGGGATTTCCACTGATGAGAGAAAAATCAAGGTCATCTTGGAATTACCCCCACTAACAAACTACAAGGGAGTGTTGATGATTCATCTACCATCATTACTAGTGATGAGGAGAGCATCTATGGTGATGTGGATGATGGTAGTGTGCATACACATGCTACGTATGATGAGGATGACTCCTATGATGCTAGTGAGCATGTGGATGACATTATCGATGTGGATGACATTGATGATATGGATGGCATCGATGCTGAGGCTACTCATGCATCTAGTAGTGAGCAGCTATTGGATACTTCATGGAGGTTCTATGGGAACCTAGTCTATGACCCTCTCTTGAGAGATGAGTGGAGTCTATGATTGTGACCTCTACGAGGGTTATATGGACAGTGATGAGCATTATGCCTTGGTACATATGGATTATGCTCAGGTAGTCATTTGTGATCTATGGACCTATGCATGGTGATGGATGCAGTGAGGATATGGATTCATGCGCTATGGAGTATGAGAGGCATTATCTTTTAATGATCATGGATGCCTATGCATTGATACAAACATAGTCTATCAAAAATTCACTATTGGACATGATGTATTCACCTATGATCTGAGTGGATGGTGCTATACAGGCTGTCATGTACCCGCATGATCCTATGCATGGGTGCATTATCTTTTTGACCCAAGGGGATATTGGATGTATCTCATTGATGGATGTGGTGCATTACATCATCCATTTGATCCAAGAGGATGCAGGATTGATATGGTCATGGTGGGTCACGCATGTCTTGGATTTCCATTCGATCCATGTATCATTATCACTAGCCTCACCTTTAACAACACCCTCCTATCCTTTCCATTTGAATCAAGTGGGCATCGTGGACATGTTTTTGATGGCGGATACATCTAGGCTATGTGTGCATGAAAGATCCCTACCCCTCTGTGGTGCAACGAATTCGGGGGGGTGCTAGGAGCAGAAGTAGCACTTCTTGCACCCCCTCACTCAGGTCCTCGCCACCACGGATATCCGGACGAGAGACTAATCCCTCGGTTCTCGAACCCTAAAAAACGTCCCTTGCCCAACAAACATAGGCGATTCCTCCAGGATATTTTATTCTAACGTAGTCAAGGTCATCACTAAACAAACTGATCTGACCGAACCCGTAAGTCTCATGGTCAGATCAAGGAAGAGACTTGCACTAGGATCATAGAGTCCAATGCTTTTTTCTCATCAAGAGGCACAATCATTGATTCTTTTCCATAGAACAAGGGTTATCCGGGATTTACTTCAACTATCGTATCTTAACAGAATTGAGTCTCATTTGAGGGATCCATCAGTCGAGCCAATCCCATGGATTAGCCAACCGCCCAACCACTATAGTGATAGGATCCATTTAGGAATTTGGTTATGTTTTGAAAAGATGCAGGGGGAAGGAAGCTTGAGCTCTTGCAAGCACACACACACTCACAAAACCCTAAAAGAGCACACAAGGTGAGAGGCTGAAAATCTTCTTCTTCTTCACACAACACTCAACACACCATATACAAAGATAAGAGTACACTAAATATGAAAGGTACTCAACCAATACATACTCGGGTTCTCTATGTTGTGAACCCAACTAAATGAGCTAGCGCTATAACTATGCCAGTCTCTAGAATGTCAGTGTCCGCCGCCTCACTAAATGAGCTTGATATCTCAACACTCCCCCTCGAGCTTTACTCCATCTCATGTACACCAAGCGAAGCCCTGAATCTACAGAGCTTCTCTGTACCCAATGCTTTGGTGAAGATGTCAGCGACCTGATCCTATGTGCTGACATAAACAAGGTCAACATCTCCTGCCAAAACCTTCTCTCTGACAAAATGGTAGTGGACCTCTATATGCTTTGTGCAAGCATGAAAAATTGGGTTCTTGGCCAACTGTATACTGCTAATGTTGTCACTGAAAATGACAACTTGTCTGATAGACCCAAATCTGCACACAAGTAGCTTTCTCAATCAAGCTACCTCACATGCTGCCATAGCAGCACCTCTGTACTCGGCCTCTATACTGGATAGAGCAACCGTAGGTTGCTTCTTGCTGCTCCAAGTCATAGCAGCACTCCCCAAAGAAAACATGAAGCCACTAGTAGATCTTCTATATCATCTGAGATACTACCAGCCCAGCATCTGTACACATATCTCTGTCCCAGTTTCATAAAATAGTCCATAATGCAAAGTAGACCTCACATACCTTAGTATGCATCTCAATGCATCCAAATGCAACTTCCGAGGAACCTGCATAAACTGACTCACCAACCCAATAGCATAGCTCAAATCTGGTCTGGTGATCGTCATGTCGATCAAGCTTCCTACTATGCGCCTACACATAGTAGGATCCTCCAAAATCTCTCCTGAATCTGCACTCAACTTGCCATTCTGATCCAATGGCACTGAAATAGGCTTATACCATACTTGGACAACATGTCCAAGCCATATTGTCTCTCCAGTAATCCAATACCATATTGTATCTCCAGTAATCCAATACCATGTGGTGACCTAATCACCTCAATGCCCAAGAAATATCTGAGCTCCCCCAGATCCTTCATCTCAAACTTCTGTCTAAGCAAGATCTTTACATTAAAGATCTCTGCATCATGGCCCCCCGTAATGATCAGGTCATCTACATAGATGACAACAAGCACAACCCCTCTATCACTGTGTCTCACATACAGCGAGAAATCTGCACTGGCTACATGAAAGCCAATAGTGACAAGATATTCAGAAATCTTGTCAGACCATGCTCTTGGTGCTTGTTTTAAGCCATACAAGGCTTTCTTCAACTTGCAAACATGCTCAGGGTGACTCACATTCTCTCATAACCAGGTGGATGCAACATATACACCTCTTCCTCTAAATCCCCATGCAAGAATGCATTCTTTACATCCATCTGATGTAAAGACCATTGCTTTGACACAGCCACCACTACTATCACAACTCTCACTGTTGCCATCTTGGCAACTGGGCTGAAAGTTTCCTCATAATCAATGCCATATGTCTGCGCATATCCTTTGGCTACCAATCTAGACTTGTACCTGCTTATGCTTCCATCACTGTTATATTTTACTTTGTACACCCACTTGCATCCACAATGGCTTTCTTGCCTTTTCTTCTCTCCCATCAATGCTCGCGCAATCTCAGCAATGTGCCTGTTTTTTCGCTCAGCAACTCCATTTTACGGAGTTCTTTTATATTAAAAGAGTGATTTTCATCATAAATGATTTGTATGCATAAACATATGCATAAAAGATATTTTTTTATATTAAAAGTGTGATTTTCATCATAAAGGATTTTTATGCATACATGGATGCATAAAAGAAATTCTTTTATATTAAAAGAGTGATTTTCATCATAAATGATTTGTATGCATAAAAGATATTTTTTTAATATTAAAAGTATGATTTTCATCATAAATAATTTTTATGCATAAATGGATGCATAAAAGAAGTTCTTTTATATTAAAAGTATTATTTTCATCATAAATGATTTTTATGCATAAATGGATGCATAAAAGAAGTTCTTTTATATTAAAAGTATGATTTTCATCAGAAATGATTTTTATGCATAAATGGATGCATAAAAGAAATTCTTTTACATTAAAAGAGTGGTTTTCATCATAAATGATTTGTATGCATAAACATATGCATAAAAGATATTTTTTATATTAAAAGTGTGATTTTCATCAGAAATGATTTTTATGCATAAATGGATGCATAAAAGAAATTCTTTTATATTAAAAGAGTGATTTTCATCATAAATAATTTGTATGCATAAACATATACATAAAAGATATTTTTGTATATTAAAAGTGTGATTTTCGTCATTAATGATTTTTATGCATAAATGGATGCATAAAAGAAATTCTTTTATATTAAAAGAGTTATTTTCATCATAAATGATTTGTATGCATAAACATATGCATAAAAGATATTTTTTGTATATTAAAAGTGTGATTTTCGTCATTAATGATTTTTATTAATAAATGGATGCATAAAAGAAATTCTTTTATATTAAAAGAGTTATTTTCATCATAAATGATTTGTATGCCATAAAAGATATTTTTTTATATTAAAAGTGTGATTTTCATCATAAATGATTTTTATGCATAAATGGATGCATAAAAGAAATTCTTTTATATTAAAAGAGTGATTTTCATCATAAATGATTTGTATGCATAAAAGATTTTTTATATATTAAAAGTGTGATTTTCATCATAAATGATTTGTATGCATAAATGTAAGCATAAAAGAAATTCTTTTATATTAAAAGAGTGATTTTTATCATAAATGATTTTTATGCGTAAATGGATGCAAAAAAGAAATTCTTTCATATTAAAAGAGTGATTTTCATCATAAATGATTTTTACGATGATAAAAGTGTGACTTTCATCAGAATTGGATTTTATGCATAAATAGATGCATATAGATTTTTTATATTTAAATAAGGGTTCTCTTTAATCCTCTGTTTGATTTCCGCAAAAATTGGAAAAATGAATAAGTAGATAATCTATGAGAGGAAATTTTACCGTTTCATATTCACTAAGATGGTAATGAGAAAATTCAAATAAACTATCGCAGTCGGAGATCGAGATAAATGATTATTTTATTCCTCATAGGAATTCATGTTTAGTTTAGAAATCTGTAAGCAAATATTCAATGAACGAAATTTAGAAAAAGAGAAATTGAAATATTACCTTTCAAGAAAGATAGTTTAGGAAGAACCTTTCCAGACTCAAACTCTGATTCAAACTATTGACCAAGACCTAATTCCTTTGTCAGTTTCAATCAACGACGATGTGCCCAGTTCAGGAAAAATACACTCAAATCACCCACCGAATCTGAATCTAAGTTAAGACTTTTGATTTTGATCTGAGGATCAAGTTAATAGAATTCTAGGAATCCTGTTTGGAATTCAGACCTGGATCTAGAAGTATTGGGATACGGATTTAAGATTTATTCATGGTATTCAAACAAAATCAAAACTAAAAACTTGCATAGAAACCGTGTTTTCTTAAAGGAGTGTCTTACGCCAGAATGCTGGAGGGAGCATTTGGCATATGTGTTTATCTAAGGGAAGTACGGTTGCAACAGCTGGCGGGGAGTGTTCAAGGGACAGCTCACGCAGCAAAAACCTGCCCAAGTCTTGACCAGCCTGGGTATGGTGAAAAATGGTGTGCTTCCGGTACGATGGGCGAGGGCCAACGAAGCGGTCCCTGAGTGAAGTGCCAGGACACCTAAGGAGGATCCTGGAGGGTTCTAACCAGGCGATGCACGGGCTCGCGATGCTTAGGACACCCATGCATATGTCGTGGAAGATGTATATATATATATATTGACGGAATGATTATTGTAATCTGTTGCTAGATCTCTTTGCTAACAAGCTAGTCCCAACGGCGGAGAGTCGAGAGTGGTACTGTTTTTGTGAAACAAGGGATTAAATGAAAATTTTGAGTTATGAAATATGTGACCATATCTGTTTTGTCAATGGATTATTTATATTAAAGTTTGAAAGAGGAGTGTGTGGGTATCTGTTTTCTAAAGCTAAAGTTAAGAAAGGCATTCAATTATGGGTGGGTGAGAACTTGTTTGGTTCTACCGATTCCAGTGGTAGGGTGGTGGCTAACCCATGGGCCGGATGGGGTTAGGCTGGAATCAGTGGAGTTTTAATAATCAAACTGAAAAATCTTAGGATTACGCTAGGGTTCGAGTAGTTAGTTAATTCCCTGATAAATTTCTCAATTGAGTGGATCAACGGCTGTGCCTGATCTTGATTAGGAAAAAAGTGTTGAATTGCTCAGATGATCAAATTATATCAGTGATAGTTTCCTTCTATCTGGTTTATTCAGGTGGAGGATAGTTTAGATTTTCATCTTGTTAGAAAAACTCGTTAAGAAAATTCAAAAAGGTGGAGTCGTCACCGCTTTCCGGGCATGGAAATTTTTTCCGATTTCGGCTTTCGGAGTGACCACCAGCCTAGTCTCATGCCCGGACATTCGTGGGCGAGGCCCCGAGTGAGATACCCTGCCCCGCGCATGAGGGGGGTGCTTTTGCTGTCAGCTACGGGAGTTCGGTGTGCGGAGGGGGCTCAGGGACCTCACAGCTGGTATCAGAGCGCTGTTGTAAATTTAAGTAACATCAGCAGAAATTGCCTAAATTTTTAATAGAAATCTGAGAAAGAAATGTTTTTTGCTTGTTAATACTATGTGAATGAACTTCAAAATTGAAAGACTCATAAATTGAATTAGAAATTTATAGATGGATACCCCGAACCTATCTGGAATTCCTGGACTCTCTGAGAGTCAGGATATGATAGCTTTTGCATTTGATCACCTCATCAACTCTTCTACGACCTGAATGAGCAGAGTGAGACTCGCTCGCCATTTTCAGAGTCTTTACTTTCCTTATCCTCTTCAGCGACGTCGGTATATGTGGTTCTGTGGAGGACGATGTATTAATGTCAGTACCAGTCAGCGTCAAAGGCTCAGGCAAAATATTTCCTTGGCCATGATTCTGATAAGGCTAGGGCTTGTTCAGCATGTTCAACTCTTTGATCATTCACCCAGGAACTTCAGAACTTCATGCCGATTTTTTAGGCTTCCTAGCCTAGAGATAGAATTACATCCCCTCTTTGTGTAATGAATCATGTGTACCATGGCATGTCTCCTTCGCAGTTTCGCTTCTTTATGCGAATACGATTGAGGCAGTGATTTTGGGAGCCGTGATGCTCTATGTTAAAAACTTTTGATAATAAATGATATTTTGCGAAAACAATTCCATTTTGTTTTCATGATTGTGAAAATGGTTGATGAAATTATCAGGGTAAATCTTGCTGTAAGATGTATGATGAAATAACTATATGTTTAAAGATAAAGTTCAAAAATTAAATAATCATAAAGCTATTGTCAAAGTTAAGCTGACAAAAATCTCGTTTTGTCAGAGTCATGAGGTGCGCAGCCCGTGCTGCAAGGCAGCCGGATCCTCTAACTGATGACAAGGAGTTAGATCCGGATGTTCGCAAAGCCCTGCACAGATCAAAGCCTGGTCCCTTCAAGGGTGAAGGGGAATAGTTAGGTGAAGTTGTAGAGAAGTGGATTGAGGCCATGGAGGAATATTTTGATGTAACTGGCTACAATGAGAGAAGCAAGATGGCTCTCGCCAGGTTAAAGATTGTTGAAACAGCCAGGGTTGCGTGGAGGAATCACTGCGAGAGACAAACCGTCTAGACTGAAATACCCAAACCTAGACCGATCTCAAGGCTTACCTCAGAAAGAGGTTTTGTCCCCCAGGCTTTCTTGAAACTAAGATGAATGAGTTCTTGGAACTAAAGCAGGAAAACCGGACAATTGAAGAGTACCATTAGGCTTTTGCCCTTCTCCTTAAATATTCCCCTCAATTGGATGAAGAGCAGCTGAACGAGGTTCATTCGAGGAATGAACGAGCCATTGGATACTTTAGTTAAGAATGCCAAACCTATCTCAATGGCCAAAGCAGTAAGAATGGCAAAGGATTTTGCCAAAGCCTTTGTAGTAAAGGTCCTGCCGAAGCCTGCACCCTCTAACTTTAAAAGATTCCAAACCTAGGGAAGTACTTCAAACTTTCCACCCCCGAAGATGCAACAAGGGGCCTGAATCAGAATCAGGATGAAGGAAGATTTCAAAGTGAAGGAAGACCCTTCCTTTAGAATACTTTCTCAGGAGACCCACCTCTTTCAAGAAATCAGAGGGATGAGCTCAGAAGTGAAAACCGATGTTTTGGATGCCAAGGTTTTGGTCACCAGTTGAAAGACTACCCAACTCCTGCCATGTCAAGGGAACATGGAAGTCAAGGACCCCAAGTTCAGAGACCAACCCCTTCATACCAGTCTGTCGTCTCGCCCAAGCAAGGGAAACCCCAGAAGAACTCTAGCTCAGCCATCTGCCTCTATCCAGAGTAACCTCAAGAGAAAGAGTTCCGCCTCAGACTACAGCAGCCAAAGCTCACAATTTCAAATGTAGTAGAAGAGAAAAGAGGGCAGATCTATGCTACAATTGAAAACCAAGAGCCTAACCGTCAGTTCTCAGTCATCCATACTCCAGCAGAGTATCAAGGTAAGCCTTTTAAGATTTTGATTGATTCAGGCAATTCTCATTCATTCATTTCCCTTGGATGCTTGCGTAAGCTAGTCTTAGAACAGAAATCAGGGAAACCTATGCAAGTTCAATTGGCCAGTGGGAAGATTCTTTTCACTCACCATGAGACAGTTCTTATCTAATTCAATCTAGATGGTAATGTGATCGACTGTCAGTTCAAAGTCTTACCTCT
Organism: Cibotium barometz; assembly: GCF_041138505.1. Classification (NCBI taxonomy): domain Eukaryota; kingdom Viridiplantae; phylum Streptophyta; class Polypodiopsida; order Cyatheales; family Cibotiaceae; genus Cibotium; species Cibotium barometz. The sequence goes on from NC_141083.1 coordinate 10,483,303, forward strand.
AGGAGTTTTTGACGGGATCCTTGGAATGGATTGGCTCCACAAAAATCAAGCTGACATACATTGTCACAATGGAACCATTTCCTTCCATGACCTTCACGCAGGGATTTAATATTCATGTGATCACAAGATTTTTTGTGATAATAACACATGTGAACAAGTTATTCACATGTTCTCATGTTACTGTTCACAAAATAACAGGTCACTTGCCATTTGGGAACCCCTTAAAAGCTTCGCTACACATGGGAATAAGCTATTCACATGTTCTCATGTTACCATCTTCACATAATAGCAGGTCAGTGGCTACCTAAGAAGATTTTTTATGCCCAACAAAGATAATTTTTTAAGGCCCTTGTGAAAGCTTTGTGAATATAACATGTGATCACAAGATTTTTTGTGTTATTAACATATGTTATTAACATGTTCACATGTTCTCGTTTACGTCAGTGAAATCCCTGCCTTCACGGGAAAAAGTTGAAGGAACTGGGGTTTTCGGATCCCCAGACCTTCAATTAGTAAAAGCTTCTAGGTTGCTAAAAGTACTGAGAAAGAAGCAGCAAATTTATGTTGTCAAAATGAACCGAGTAGACTCAAAGCTTAAGACTAAAGAACCAGAATGGTTAAATGAATTTGATGATCTATTCCCAGCAGAGCTAACTGAAATGCCTCCAATTCGGGAAGTAGATCATGTGAAAGAATTGACCCCCGGAGCCCAGCGCACGTATAAAATGCCAGTTCTCGAAGCCATCGAACTCAAGAAACAGCTTAGGCAGCTGTTAGAACAAGGGTTTGTTAGACCCACTGTTTCACCTTGGGGTGCGCCAGTTCTCTCTCAAAAAAAGAAAGATGGAATGCTTAGACTCTGTGTGGACTACAGAGGTCTAAATCAGCTGACAGTTAAGAATAAGTATCCTATTCCCAGAATTGATGAGCTTCTGAACAAGCTAAGTGGAGCCCAGATCTTCACAAAGAAAGATCTCAAATCAGGGTATTACCAGATCAGGATTAATGAGCAAGATATCCCGAAGACAGCCATCAATACTCGGTATGGGCATTATGGATTTACTGTCATGCCGTTTGGATTGACAAATGTCCCAGCTACATTCAATCACTTAATGCAAGACATTCTCAGAGAATACTTGGATGATTTTGTTCTTGTTTTCTTTGATGATAAGAGCAAATGCACTTTCTCTGTCGACCACGTTGAATACTTGGGCTTTCTGGTATCCAAAGATGGAATTTCTCCATATTTTGCAAAAGTCCAAGCAGTCATAGATTGGCCTGAACCAAAGACAGTGAAAGAAGTCAAAGGATTCTTGGGATTGACTGGTTGGTATAGAATTTTTATACCAAAGTATGCTCTCATAGCTTTCCCCCCTGACTAATCTTCTCAAGAAGAATATCCCGTTCCAATGGTCTGCCAGGTGCCAGAGTCCTTTTGATAAGCTGAAGACTGCCTTGGTAACCAAAGCCATTCTGAAGCTGCCAGATTTCTCTCTACCCTTTGAGGTAGTAAACTGATGCCAGTGGTTTTGCCCTGGGAGGTGCACTTATGCAGGAAGGTCATGCATTTATGCAAGAAGGTGCACTCATGCAGGAAGGTCATGCAATGGCCTATGAATCTCGAAAACTCAGAACACATGAGAGGAATTATGCTGTCCATGACCTGGAACTACTTTCAGTAGTATATGCCCTAAAGTTGTAGAGACATTACCTACTGGGACATAGATTCACTTTAATGACTAATCATCAGAACTTAAAGTGGATCTTCACTCAGAAGGATCTCAACATGCGCCAAAGAAGGTGGATGCAAACCCTGAAGGAATTTGATTTTGAAATCAAGTACCGCCCAAGCAAAGAAAATGTGGTAGCAGATGCCCTCAGCAGAAAAGCCTCCTTGCTTGCAATTACTGTAGTATCAAATCCCTTGATTATTGAAGCAAGAGAGAAGATCATGCAGGATAGATTCTTTGGCCCTACTGCTACCCTACTTATGCAGGAAAGCAAAACTCCATAGGAGTTGAACAGAGTTCAAGGGTACAGCCTGGATGATGGCATTATGTATTATAATCGCAGGCTCTGCATTCCCAATGATGAGGGAACCAAGGGTAAAATTCTGAATAAAGCCCATGATAGCCTTATAGCAGGACATCCAGGTTTCATCAAAACCTACATGTCTGTAAAGAAAAGCTTCTTTTGGCCTCGTCTGAAAAAAGATGTACTGAATCATGTACGTCAATGTCTGACATGCCAAAAAGTCAAAGCTAAAAGAGTTAAAATGCCTGGGAAGTTACATCCATTGGACATCCCCCAGATGAAGTGAGAATGTATCAGTATGGATTTTATTACTGGATTACCTTCAGTGTAATCAGGTTACAACTCCATTTTCGTGGTAGTTGACTAGTAAAAGAAAACTACACTGCAGTGGATGTGGCCAGAGTGTTCCTCAAAGAAATCTTCAGGTTACATGGCCTACCCAGAAGAATAGTAAGTGATCGAGATCCCAAGTTTACTTCAAGGTTCTGGACTGCATTTTTCGAAGCCGTGGGAACTTTCTTGGATCTCAGCACAGCTTATCACCCTGAGACCGATGGTCAAACTAAAAGGGTAAACCAAGTAATCGAAGATATACTTCAGTCATGCTGGCAGGGAACCCAAGAAGTGGCTAAGGTATCTGCACCTAGTTGAGTTTGCCTACAATGCTTCTTATCACCAAAGTAACGGGATGAGCCCTTTTAAAGCTCTATATGGACAAGATTGCTTAACTCCATTAACTTGGTCCAACCCATTGATTAGGGTCGAGATGTCCAAACAAATGCAGTCAATTCGTAAAGATATTAAAGCTGCCCACCAGGATCGACAGAAGCAGTATGTAAATAAGAAGAGGATAGGCAGAAAGTTTGAAGAAGCAGATATGGTCTTCATTAGAATACGGCCTAAAAGAAGTTCTGTATCTCTTGGGAAGTACAAGAAGTTATCCCCCAGATATTGTGGGCCATATCTGATTACAAAGAAAGTAGGTGACTTATCCTACGAGCTTCTTTTGCCTCCTCATCTCAAAGTTCATAATGTATTTCATGTAAGCCTTCTAAAGAAATATGTGCCAAGCCCAAATCATGTGCTTGACGATGAAATCCTAACCTCTTCAACCCAAGGGCAGATGGAACTCCAACCTGAAGAAATTCTTGATGTTCGAGAAAAGATTCTCAGAGAATTATTGGTAAAATGGAAGTTCTATCCTTTTGAAGATGCCACCTAGGAGAATGAAGCTGATCTGTTGGCGGGATTACCCCCAGTTTGCGACATGAGGACATCTCGCGTTATTCAAGTGGGAGAGAATGTAAGATTCCACCCTAGCCTCTCAAGATGTCCAGCATCTTCCCCTGTAATCAAATCCCTCTTCAGAAATATAAAAGATCTTGTTTTTACCAGTTTTGGCCTAGAGAGAAAATCTTCTAGAGAGTGGTAATTCAGTTTTGGCCTAGAGAGTTGTAATTCAGTTCTTAAATATTTTTGGATGGAAAAATATCTCTTCTTATTAAAATAAGTTCCCCCGAAAGAGCCTTATCCTAGGGGTCTAGATTTTCAAAAAAATTTAAATTAAGGTTCCTATGGACCAATAAGATTCATCCAGATGTAGGGAGGAAATAAATGGAAGAATAAAAGGAAAATCCCCCAAAAATGAGTAAATACTCACATAAGATGAAGAGTTGACTAAGGACAAGGTTAATAGTTAAAAAACAGAGATATTTAGAAGAAATGATGCATTTTTGACACCTCAGTATGGGGGAATTCCCCTCATGAAGGAGGTGCCTATTTCACATGTGTGGGAGAGTTTTAAACTCCCAAATAATGAGATATTTTTATCTCTCCTCTCCTGTTTCAACTAGATCCAAAAAGTGGACTAAACTGACCCAAAAATGGTCAAAAATTGACCAAACTGATCTGGAAAATTCTAGAATTAGTTGGCTTGGTTAGAAGCTCAGTTTTTCCTATAAATAGAAGCCTTCCCCTTTGTTAAAGCTTAATAGTATTTTTGCACTATTACCCTACTTCTCCCAAGAGCCAAAAACTGTGAATTTACTCATAATTTATTAGTTTTTGACCTTCCCTCTTCTAAAGATTGGTGGCCACTCTTGTTTCAAACAAGAGTAGATACCTCAAACCATCAAGCCAAAGGAAAATTCTCCGTGTAAGTTGGAGATTCTTCTCTTTTCTATTCATTTTATGATTTTTTTATGATTTTTGTCTTCTCTAAAATGAATATAATCTTATGCCTCATTGAAAAAAAGGCATTCCCCTCTCTTCTTTAGTAAATCCAACCATTCTTTATCCTAGATGAATGATTAATGGATAAAATCAAGTTTTTCATAATGTTTACCTTTGATAAGTAGAAAATGTTTACATTAGAATGATTTAAATACTCTTGGTGAACTTCTAATTAATTTTAGAGAGTTAAAAATTGAAAAATGTTCAGCCATACAAAGGAGGTTATGGAAAACTTTTCTAAAATTGGGAAAATAAGTTTTACTTTTTTTAATTCAAAAAGAGTAATTCCCATCGTATATGTATTCTTAAAGTGTTATTTTTCATCCTAGGTATAGAAAAATGCTTACTAAAAATATGTTATTAAAAAAAAGTGATACTTTCTTTAGAATTAAATTTTATGCATAGAAGGAAGCATATTGAAATTTTTATTTTGATCATAAAAGAGTGATTTTCATCATAAATGATTTGTATGCATAAACATATGCCTAAAAGATATTTTTATATATATTAAAAGTGTGATTTTCATCATAAATGATTTTTATGCATAAATGTATGCATAAAAGAAATTCTTTTATATTAAAAGAGTGATTTTCATCATAAATGATTTGTATGCATAAACATATGCATAAAACATATTTTTTTATATTAAAAGTGTGATTTTCATCATAAATGAGTTTTATGCATAAATGGATGCATTAAAGAAATTCCTTTATATTAAAAGAGTGATTTTCATCATAAATGATTTGTATGCATAAACATATGCATAAAAGATATTTTTTTATTAAAAGTTTGATTTTCATCATAAATGAGTTTTATGCATAAATGGATGCATAAAAGAAATTATTTTATTTTAAAAGATTGATTTTTATCATAAATGATTTGTTTGCATAAACATATGCATAAAAGATATTTTTTGTATATTAAAAGTGTGATTTTCATCATAAATTATTTTTATGCATAAATGGATGCATAAAAGAAATTCTTTTATATTAAAAGAGTGATTTTCATCATAAAAGATTTGTATGCATAAAAGATATTTTTCTTTATATTAAAAGTGTGGTTTTCATCATAAATGATTTGTATGCATAAACATATGCATAAAAGATATTTTTTATATTTAAAGCGTGATTTTCATCAGAAATGATTTTTATGCATAAATGGATGCATAAAAGAAATTCTTTTATATTAAAAGAGTGATTTTCATCATAAATGATTTGTATGCATAAACATATGCATAAAAGATATTTTTTGTATATTAAAAGTGTGATTTTTGTCATTAATGATTTTTATGCATAAATGGATGCATAAAAGAAATTCTTTTATATTAAAAGAGTTATTTTCATCATAAATAATTTGTATGCATAAACATATGCATAAAAGATATTTTTTGTATATTCAAAGTGTGATTTTTGTCATTAATGATTTTTATGCATGAATGGATGCATAAAAGAAATTCTTTTATATTAAAAGAGTTATTTTCATCATAAATGATTTGTATGCCATAAAAGATATTTTTTTTATATTAAAAGTGTGATTTTCATCATAAATGATTTTTATGCATAAATGGATGCATAAAAGAAATTCTTTTATATTAAAAGAGTGATTTTCATCATAAATGATTTGTATGCCATAAAAGATATTTTTTATATATTAAAAGTGTGATTTTCATCATAAATGATTTTTATGCATAAATGGATGCATAAAAGAAATTCTTTTATATTAAAAGAGTGATTTTCATCATAAATGATTTGTATGCATAAAAGATTTTTTTATATATTAAAAGTGTGATTTTCATCATAAACGATTTGTATGCATAAATGTAAGCATAAAAGAAATTCTTTTATATTAAAAGAGTGATTTTTATCATAAATGATTTTTATGCATAAATGGATGCATAAAAGAAATTCTTTCATATTAAAAGAGTGATTTTCATCATAAATGATTTTTACGATGATAAAAGTGTGACTTTCATCAGAATTGGATTTTATGCATAAATAGATGCATATAGAATTTTTATATTTAAATAAGGGTTCTCTTTAATCCTCTGTTTGATTTTCGCAAAAATTGGAAAAATGAATAAGTAGATAGTCTGTGAGAGGAAATTCTACCGTTTCATATTCACTAAGATGGTAATGAGAAAATTCAAATAAACTATCGCAGTCAGAGATCGAGATAAATGATTATTTTATTCCTCATAGGAATTCATGTTTAGTTTCGAAATCTGTAAGCAAATATTCAATGAACGAAACTTAGAAAAGGAGAAATTGAAATATTACCTTTCAAGAAAGATAGTTTAGGAAGAACCTTTCCAAACTCAAACTCTGATTCAGACTATTGACCAAGACCTAATTCCTTCGTCAGTTTCAATCAATGACGATGTGCCCAATTCAGGAAAAATGCACTCAAATAACCCACCGAATCTAAATCTAAGTTAAGACTTTTGATTTTGATCTAAGGATCAAGTTAACAGAATTCGAGGAATTCTGTTTGGAATTCAGACCTGGATCTAGAAGTATTGGGATACGGATTTAAGATTTATTCATGGTATTCAAACAAAATCAAAACTGAAAACTTGCATAGAAACCCTGTTTTCTTAAAGGACTGTCTTACGCCAGAATGTTGGAGGGAGCATTTGGCATACGTGTTTATCTAAGGGAAGTACGGTTGCAACAGCTATCGGGGAGTGTTCAAGGGATAGCTCAAGCGGCAAAAACCTGCCCAGGTCTTGACCAGCTTAGGTATGGCGAAAAATGGTGTGCTTCCAGTACGATGGGTGAGGGCCGACGAAGCCGTCCCTGAGTGAAGTGCCAGGACACCTAAGGAGGATCCTGGAGGGTTCTGACCAAGCGATGCACAGGCTCGCGGTGCTTAGGACACCCATGCGTATGTCGTGAAAGATATATATATATGTATGTTGACGGAATGATTATTGTAATCTGCTCTACTGTATATATATATGTATGTTGACGGAATGATTATTGTAATCTGCTCTACTGGATCTCGTTGCTGACAAGCTGGTCCCAACGGAGAGTCCAGAGTGGTACTGTTTTTGTGAAACAAGGGATTAAATGGAATTTTTGAGTTATGAAATCTGTGACCATATCTGTTTTGTCAATGGATTATTTATACTAAAGCTTTAAAGAGGAGTGTGTGCGTATCTATTTTCTAAAGCTAAAGTTAAGAAAGGCATTCAATTATGGGTGGGTGAGTACTTGTTTGGTTCTACCAATTCCAGTGGTAGGGTGGTGGCTAACCGATGGGTCGAATGGGGTTAGGCTGGAATCAGTGGAGTTTTACTTAAGATTACGCTAGGATTTGAGTAGTTAGTTAATTCCCTGATAAATTTCTCAATTGAGTGGATCAACGGCTATGCCTGATCTTGATTAGGAAAAAGGCGTTGAATTGCTCAGATGATCAAATTATATCAGTGATAGTTTCCTTCTATTTGGTTTATTCAGGTGGAGGATAGTTTAGATTTTGATCTCGTTAGGAAAACTCGTTAAGAAAATTCAAAAAGTTGGAATCGTCGCCGCTTTTTGAGCATGGGAAATTTTCTCGAATTCGGTTTTCAGAGTGACCACCAGCCTAGTCTCGTGCCCGGACATTCGTGGGCGAGGCCCCGAGTGAGAAACCCTGCCCCGCGCATGAGGGGGCTGCTTCCGCTGTCAGCTATCAGGAGTCATGTGCGGAGGGGGCAGAGGGACCTCATACCCTCCCTATTTCCATGGCCAATCTCAGCATTTTTTACGTCAGCCATGCTATGGTTTGCACAGGTGTGGTTTGAGTTAGGGTTGATGGTGGGGAGGAGCAGAGCTGGGAGGATAGTATACCATAGGCGGCCCCTGTCTGATTGGTGGGTTTAGATCTACCCCTTGTGGTCCCATGTGGTACCTAGGGTAGACTCCTTGTTGTGGGTATTGCTGATATACAAGCGGATCGTGCTAATGTGAAGGGCCTGGGTAGACCCTTTCGCCTTGATGTGATGTTCCTGGTCGTCCCACAGATGATGGACTTGGCATTGGACTTTGTACCGGTCCTTGGGCCCTAAATTGATTAGCTATACCTAAAACATGTATGGCTCTCTAGACGAGTGGTTGTGTGTGGGTTTGTTGGCTTTCGCTTTTGTCCTACTTTAGCTCTAGGGCCTAGAGACGGAATAGGCTCATTCTCTTGGGGTTTGTCCATGCCTCTCACCCTAAGTTGAGGTTCTTCTGGCTGTGTATTTCCCAAAATAAAATCATGTAGCCTTGAAGCAAGTCTGCGAATGTGTGGGAGAGGAAGAAGCTTGCTCTTGGATAGATGGTATGTCCATACACTGAAGTTCTAGCTCTTTGGTTTTGAGGTCTGGTGTCCCTTGTCCCGTGCTTGGGTGGTCTTCACTTTCACTAGTATTGTCAAAGACAAGCACCGTTTGACTCCACTTGGTATTGACTGATGGGTTTGATGTTATTATAGCGAAGGAGCTTCCTAAGAGTTTTCTTCGTCAAAGAGAGGGTTATTTCGCACTAGTCTACCTGAGGTGCATGGAAATATGGAACTGTTTTTTTTTATGGAATGGTTGTACGCTTGGGATCAAATGGACGTATGCTTTTAGAATGTAAAGGGAACAAGAATTTTCTTCTCAAGGGAGAAGGAACAGATGTTTGCACGGTTGTGCACTTTAGAGTTGAATGATGGAATGGGCGTTTACTTCTTCAGATCAGAAGGGAAAGATGCATGCAAGTGTTGAATACATATAAGAGAAAAGAGAAGGGAAAAATGCATGCAAGTGTTGAATCTGGTGATTAGCACTTGGCCAACCCTATGAGGGTTTATTTTTCTTGAGTTTAACTTCATTGTTACGGGTGAGGAAAGGCTCTCAACATGTTCTTGCAGACCACATGTCAAGGATCCCCAATGATGAATAGCCGGGGGAGTAGATGATTTACTAGATGCTGCCCTATTCCAACTATGCTTGATTCCTAAATGGGGTGAGGAAGTGGCTCATTTTTTGGCCAATGGTTTACTTGTTGATCCCCTCCTCAACAAAGACCGCGCTCGCCGCTTGATCAAAAAATCTACCCCCTACCAACTCATTGCAAGTCAACTATATAAATAGGGGAAAGATTGAATCCTTCGATGTTGTGTTCGAGAAGCTGAGTATGTCTTCCTCCTTGAACAAGCTCACTTTGCTACCTGCACTGGGGGACACTTTGTAGCGGCAAATATCACTACTCATAAGGTCCTCATGGTTGGGTTATGGTGGCCTACTTTAATGGCTAACGCTGAGTACATCAAACGATGTGATGAGTGCTAGCGTACAGCCATTCCACGCTACAAAGACTACATGCCCCTGAACCCTATAGTGTCCTTACAACCATTTGAGAAATGGGGCATAGATTTCATCGGACCTATCAATCCAGCCCAAATATACTCAAGCACATTATATAATGTTGCTACTATAAATTATTGTACTAAGTGGGTAGAAGCTCGTGCAACCCACAAAGCTGATGCTCAATCGATTGCTAAATTTCTTTATGAGTCAGTGATCACACACTTTTGCTGTCCCCTTGAGCTTGTCAGTGACAATGGAACACACTTCATTAATAAGGTAATCAAATTCCTCTTGCAAGAGTTCCTTGTCACCACACAAAAAGTACTCCCCATATTACCCCCAAGCTAATGGCCAAGCAGAAAGCACAAACAAAATCATGTGTCATTCTGACTAAAACTATGGAGGCCAACTCCAATGACTGGGAACAAAAGTTTTCGGTTGCACTTTGGTCTTATAGAACTTCATACAAGGCAGACCAACGCTATCCCTTTCAGTTTAACCTACGGTAAGCGGTCATGTTCTTAGTTTCAAGCTTACGTATTGCTATGCAAGATAAACTCGCCAAAAATGCCTTAGGCTATTGCCTTTTTGAGCTTGAAAAGCTCAACGAAACATGCCTTCTAGCTATATATAGCATGATTGTCGAGAAATTAAGGCGTAAACAATGTTTTGAACGACCAACTTGAGAATAAATACATGAATGAGGGTGACATGGTCCTCTTATTCAGTACCAAGACACACAAGAAAATGCTCAAGCTCAAAGAATTAGGACCTTTTCTAGTCACTGAGATAACACCGCAAGGCACAGTATGCATTGAAACACTTGACCAGTGTTGAGATGGCTGGTTATTTGAATGGTAGCAAACTAAAATGCTACTATGGCTCTCTCACCACAGAGGCCACCTTAAAAGTCATCCATGATTAAAAAAACAATGAAAGAAGTATCATGAGGATATGAAATGCACTGCACAAGAAGAAGGTAAGACAAGCTTAGGCAAAGACATATCATGGTTAGGCCCAAGTGGCCGAGTTAGAAGAAGAATATTGGGAGGTGAAGCCAGTATGGTTGTAGTTAGGAATGACCACCCCGACAAGCTTTGTCCAAAAATTAGCTCTTGTTGATACAGGGGCTAGTTACAATTTAATGTCTTATGAAACATGGTGTTCCCTTGGGGAACCCACACTCAAAGAGACCCCTCTTCCATTGTTACCGCTGTTGCATCATCACAGCATGTTCATTGTGTAGGCACAGTCACACTTTTATTCCACATTGGAAATAATCCCTTGGAAGGGAAGTTCTATGTAATGCCTACAGGAAAAATGTGTGAAGAAATACTACTCAGAAGGGGTTGGATGGGCCATAATCGGTGCAACATTGACTGGTATGCATGGATCGTGACCCTACAACAATTGGCTTTGGGCCAAGTTATTGTTCTCATGACAAATGAAGAACCAGCTCCCATTGCTCCCTCATGCCAAAAACTTCCCATTTCACCACCCCCTGTCATCACGTCACCTCACTCCTATCAATCCATCCCCTTAAAAAAGAGGCCGCTTCTCATTCCAACCCCATCAATGCCTCTCACACACTCCCCACTACTACCATAGATGGAAGCAACCCAATCTCACATTGCCACTTCACAAGTTGCTTCCCCCACCAAGTCACACTAACCCAACTAACATTGCTAACTTTACTAACAAAACTCCACAGGGTTAAATACCTCGCCCGCCATTGGGTACCTCTCGAAAGCTTCTTTTGCAGTGCAAGGATATTATGCGGTCGAATCAAAGTTATGGATCCCCACACGGTCTAGAGCTCCTCGTCCCAAACATCGACAACACATTCACCAATCTCAAGCCTATAGGGTACATGCCAAACACAAGCCCAAATGATCTCCATGGCATTCTAACCCTCAACCAAGCCCTCAAGTCTGTCCAAAACCAACTCCCCGGTGGATCCCCAAACCTCTCCTAATGAGCCTAGTACTTCTACAAGGGAAACCATCACATTTGGGTCCCCAAATCTCACCAACCTCAACTTCCACCCCGTGTCACTCAGTAGTCTCCCACCCTTCAATGGGAGCCCAAGATGAACACTCCCCAAGATAAAGGGAAACAAAAACTCCACAGTGACACTGAAACCCCCATGTTGCCCCGCTGAAAAAGTCAATGACTGATATACCTTCAACATCAGCAACCCCCCACCTGCAACAACAAAGTACAACAATGCCTTCATCAACTCCGTTAGCCTCAGGTACTCCCTTATCACCCACCTAAGAATCCCTTAAGGAAGTCAACCCTACCACCTCACCCTAATTGGAATCAACTAAAGTGGGCACGCGGTCAGTACAAAACCCATAATGGGGTGCTGGCAGCATAGCCTCTGTGTAAAAAACCTTCTTCGGGGTGCACCAAAAAAAAAAGAGAGAGAGAAAAAGAAGAAGAAGCCATGGGCATTCCACATTTGCCATGCCCATTCCAAGTCCCCAACGTCAACAACACATTTGCCAACCTCAAGCCTATAGGGTACAGGACAAATGCAAGCCCAAGTGCTATCCATGGTATTCTAACCCTCAACAAAGCCCTCAAGTCTATCCAGAACCAACTCCTCGGTGGATCCCCAAACCTCAACACTTCTACGACGAGGGAAACCATCACATTGGGGTCCCCAAATCTTGCCAACCTCAACTTCCACCCTGTGTCACTCATCAACAATAGTGACACTAAAACTCCCATGCTGCTATGTTGACAAATTCACTGATATACCTTTAACATCAGCAACCCCCCCACCTCTCATTTGTAAGGCTGCAACAACAAAGTACAATAATGCCCTCATCAACTCCTTCAGCCTCAGGTACTCCCTTATCACCTGCCTTAGAAGCCCTTAAGGAAGTAACCCCTACCACCTCACCTTCGCCTAATTGGTATCGACTCCTTACTATAGCAAACTGGGCACACGGTCAGTACAAAACCCACAATGGGGTGCTAGTAGCATAGCCTATGTGTACAAAACCTTCTTCAAGGTGCACCAAATAAAAAAAAGAGAGAGAGAGAAAAAAAGAAGCCACGGGCGTTCCACATTTGCCATGCCCATTCCAAGTTTGGCACGGTCGTTCCCTTCTCAGGTTTTGGAATGCCCCAGGAGGGCATCGTCTGATTCCAGCACCCTCACGACTTTTTTGAGCTCCCCCAACACCCTCTCTAGACAATCCTGACAAGTTGTAGCCATCTCCTTCGCTTTGGGCAGGGTCCTAGAGTATATGCACTAAGGAGTAAATATTACTTAGCCTAGACTGCTTATGGATTAGCATGTGGGATTAAGGATCCCAATATGCTAAGTGATTATGGCAAAAGGGAGCTTCTAAGATTCACAAAACCGAGGGTTCCTCCAGTTTGCCAGTTACAGGATGTTGCAGAGCCATCTTCAAAAAGGGCAAGTCTTCATGCACCCGAGGATATTAGTGAGCAGGTTAAGGAGTAGTAGTATATTCCTATCTCTTGTAATAATATTCTCTCTCGTGTAATGTCATGACAATTTTGCATATGATCATTTCTGAATTTGAAATGTTAATCATGGATTTATGGGTGTCCAAGTCTTCCCATTTCTTTGTTTTGTTACTCGCCATTCTACATGCTTAATATTGCATTAGCTCTCCTCCATATATCTTGTTTTCTTTCTTTATTCACAAGTTTTACTGCTTGATTAATTTGGGATGCTTTGAACTGTTTCTTCTTTTTGGCTTTGTGTACAAGCTTCCTATATGTCCACTGATGTAATTCCTTTAAATTGTTAGCTTTTTTCTGCTCCTCCACCATGTCTTGTATGATTGAAATACCCGGAGCTGCTTGATAATGTGTTTTCTCCATTCCCTGGGTTGACTATATTGATAAACTACCATACTTCTTTGCAAACCAAGGGGTGTGATGGTATATAATATGCTTCAAGAGAATAAAAGAATATATTAATTAGTATACTTTTTAATATACAATATAAAAACTAGTTCAATGCATAATCAATCTAATACCATATAGTGGGTGATGTGTTGATCCGTCCATGCATCAATCATTGATCTCTTGAACTCATCTAGCACTGTTTGAAATATCTCATGGTCCTCCTTCGTCCACACTTTGTTGTCACAGAACTTAAACATTGTGTCTAGAGATTTCCACACCTTGGCTTTCCATGTTCTTGCTTGACCATTGTCTGCATCTCGGGTATTGATGTCTTATGAAAGACCCAATGCAGAACATCAAAATTGTCTGATTCTACTTGCAATACATAAGAAACATAGGAATGTAACACCCATTAGTGTTTTTTATATGTAATTATTTTTTCACAAACATATTCGAGTCTAATAAATTTTACCTCAAATGATCTCAACGACAATATATTGTTTTTAGATTGAACACTAAACCATCTAGGATCATCTTTTAGAATAGATGTATCAAGTGCCCTGTTCATCAATGTGATGGTAACCCTTTCTAACTTTCTCTCCTTCACAATTTTAGACTGAACACTAAACCATCTAGGATCATCTTTTAGAATAGATGTATCAAGTGCCCTGTTCATCAATGTGATGGTAACCCTTTCTAACTTTCTCTCCTTCACAATTTTACACTCATCAAGCTTTAGCACAAATTTGAGGACACCATCACATTCTTTAGGAGAAACTTCAAACAACTGAACAACATATGATTGTAAGGCCTCCAAGTCATAGAAAATATTAATCCATATAAAAGAGCCATGGACTCATCCGTTGAGGGACCAGCAAGGTCAATCAACCGAATCCAGGCCCGAATTTAGAAAAAAACTCTTACTTCTTGTTCCAATATCTTCCACGACGCACGTGTGGGTATCTTCAACAATCCAGAGCCGAGCACTGTATGGTCAGCTCCCTCTAGGATCCTTCGCAAGTCACCTAGCGCTTCACTCATAGACCGCTTCCTTGGTCCCTCATCCACTGTACCAGAAGCGCACCATTTAAATCGAACCGAGGCTGGTCAAGACCTCGATTGACCTTGCTACACGAGCTCCATTGACTCTCCGTCAGCTGTTACAACTTTATCAGATTAGGTCTCCACAACCTCATTCACAAGACGGTCAAAATGCTTCCCCAGCATTCTTGACATAAAACAGTCATTTTAAAAACAGGTCATAAATATAGTTTCTATAGAAAACTCTTGTCTTTCCACATTGTCCACATCAATCCACCTGAATTAGGTCACATCCATTTCATATGTATTCTCATTCTTATCCAATCACATCATTTTCATCTCATCACATCTTTCCTCATTTATCCTCATCAGATCTCATCCACTCGCATCCACCATCATCACATCACATTCATTCACATCTCATCCATTCATAACTACCCCGATCCACATCACATCCATTTCACCTCACATCTCATTCATTCACATCTATCCCGATTCACATGACATCACATCTCATTTATTCACATCACATTCACTCATATCTATCACATTCATTCTCATCACCATCCCATCACATACATAACATCACATCACATCTATCCACATCATATCTCATTCATACACATCTCATCTCATTCATCCACATCCATCCAATCATTCACCTATATGACTACCCACATCTATTCATACATTCATATCTATCACTTCACAACCACATATATTCATGTCACATCACATCTCTTTACATCACATCGCATTCTTTCACATACACATCCACATCACATTCTTTCACATACACATCCACACCCATTCTTTCACATACATTCACATCCATTCTTTCACATACATATCCACATCCATTCTTTCACATACATCCACATCCATTCTCACATACATCCACATCCATTCTTCACATACATAACCACATCCATTTTTTCACATACACATTCGCATCCATTCTTCACATATACATTCACATACATAATCACATCCATTCTTTCACATACACATTCGCATCCATTCTTCACATATACATTCACATCCATTCTTCACTTATACATTCACATCCATTTTCATCACATATCATCCACTCATAGCCCATATCGTTCATTTACATCTTGATTCACATGACATCACATCTCATCCATTCATCACATCTATATCTGATTCACATCACATCTATTTACCTCACATCTCATCCATTCATCACATCTATATCTGATTCACATCACATCTATTTACCTCACATCTCATCACCTCTATTCACATCACATCCATCCATTCATTCACACCTATCTGATTCTCATCACATCTCATTACATCTATTCATAGAGTTTAAACATAGAATTTAAGAGAATTCTAATTTTGATATAAAGATTCTTTATGCATCTATTTATGCATAAAAATCAACTTCAGTGGAAATAACACTTTTATAAAAAATCATTTTATGCATCTATTTATGCATAAAATCAACTTTAATGAGAATAACACTTTTGAAATAAAAATAAATCCTTTATGCATCTTTCTATGCATAAAATCAATTTTAATGAGAATAACACTTTTGAAATAAAAATAAATCCTTTATGCATCTTTCTATGCATAAAATCAATTTTAATGAGAATAAAACTTTTATAATAATAAAAATTTTCATTATGCATAGAAATTAAATTTAATGAAAATAACTATTTTATAACAAAATAATTTCCATTATGCATCTTTCTATGCATAAAAATCAATTTTAATTAGTGATATCCATGCATATTCATAGATGAATATGTACATGGAGTAATTAGAATATTTCTTTTAGAATGCACAAAAGGTGGGAATTACTCTTTTGGAATAGCATAAAAACAAACTTTCTTTTCCACAAAATTCTAGAAAATTTTGCCATAACCTCCTTTGTGTGGCTGACCATTTCTCATTTTTCTCATTCTAATTTCAGCTTAAATTAACCCAATCTAGATGTATATGACTCTAATCTACTCAATTTTTAAAAATCAAGAGAGTAAATAATAAGAAAAGTTTAATTAATCATTTAACTAATATTTCTAGGATTAAGAAAGGCTGAATTGTAAAGAAGAGAAGTAGGTGGCCTTTTCATCAAGGCATAGCATTAGAATTTACTTCAATAACCTATAAAACAAGAAAATCAAGAAAATCATAGATTTAAAATTAAAAAGGAAGAAAATTTAGCTTACATGGAGTTGTAAGCTTTCCTTTGGCTTGAGGAATTGAGGGTTCTACTCTTGTTTGAAGCAAGAGTGGCCACCAATTACTTTGGAGAGGATTAAGCCAAAAACAATTGAATTATCAAGAAATTCAATGTAAATGGCTCAAGACAGGAGTAGAGTATCAGTGCATGAACACCATTAAGCTTTTACAAAAAGGGAGAGGCTTCTATTTATAGGAAAAAGTGAGTCTCTAACCAAGCAAACTAATTCTAGAATTTTCCAGATCAGTTTGGTCAATTTTTGACTATTTTTGGGTCAGTTTAGCTTACTTTTTGGATCTAGTTGAAATAGGAGAGAGGAGAGATGAAAATATCTCATTAGTTTTTAGTTTAAAACTCCTCAACACATGTGAAATAGGTGCCTCCTTCATGAGGGGAGATCCCCACACTGAGGTGTCAAAAATGCATCATTTCCTCTAAATATCTCTTAATTTTTAACTAATAAACCTTGTATTCAGTCAACTCTTCATCTTATGTGAGCATTTACTCATTTTTGGGGGTTTTTATTTTATTCTTCAATTTATCTCCTCCCTACATTTGGATTAATCTTATTGGTCCATAGGAACCTTAATTGGACCATAATCCAAAAATTTCTAAAAACCTGGACCCTTAGGCTAAGGTCCTTTTTACCTATTTTCAATTAATTCCAATTACACATTGGAAAGTTCTTTTTGAATTTTTTTTTCAAGGGAAACCATTTTAGACACTAGGAGGATTTTTATATCCAAAAATATCTCAATTTTGAATTACCTCCCTCTAGACATTTTCTCTCTCCAGCCCAAAATAGGATAAAACAAGGTCTTTCTTTTATTTTAGAGAGGGAAATAATTATAAGATCAGAAGGGGAGGTTCTTACACCTGCACACCTCAAAAATTGGAGGGAGGAATCTTACATCCTACCCCACTTAAAAAATGTGAGATGTTCTCATCTCGCAAAATTAGAGGACAACTCTTTCCCTTAAGATCCAACTAATTCTAGGATTCCTTATAGTCTAGTGAACCCAACAAAATCCTAGGAAAAAGATCCCTTATATAGAACTCATCATCCAATAACACTTCACTCAGATCATATCATTCAAATCCTTATCACAATAATGGTCCATTAGACCGAAATTTCCATCTGAACGGTCCTTCATGGGAATTTTTAATTATACAGATGTTTAATTTGACATCCCTTAACTTGATCCAGTGGGTCAAGTGTTAACAGTAGCAATCTATTAGCACAATCCACTAATCTCATAGTAATTTGCTGAAGTCATTATCATCATTCCAGTTATGAACATCATCAGAGGGACTTGTCCCATTCACCCTCATTGTGGTTTTGCTCAGCTTATCGCTTTTCAACCAAAACTTAGGAATCATCATTTTTCAATCAAAATCCAAATCAACTCATCAGTTCTCAACCAGAGTTTTTAAAATCATATCAACCACATTCGAATTCATCATCTGCATAGCATTTTTGCTTATAATTTCAAGTCTTAGATTTACTCGTATATACTGCTAGTAAAGAGCTTCAGTTATATCCTCGGTATATACGGGTAGTCAAGGTCCTTGGAATTATAAGGTAAATGCCATCATGTCGAGGCCTCAAGTAAGTCAGGGATTCCATGCAATTGTGGTACTTCCATCTGAAGACCCAATTACTAATTTATGAATTTCAGTCTGAATATCAATTTGTATGAATTTCATCACACAATTACAACCTTTTACTGCTACTTCATAAATTTTTGACATTTTTGGCTTCTCGGTTGATCCACAGAAAGATGCATAAAGGATTTATTTTTATTTCAAAAGTGTTATTCTCATTAAAATTGATTTTATGCATAGGAAGATACATAAAGGATTTATTTTTATTTTAAAAGTGTTATTCATTAAAATTGATTTTATGCATAGAAAGATGCATAAAGGATTTATTTTTATTTCAAAAGTGTTATTCCCATTAAAGTTTATTTTATGCATAAATAGATGCATAAAAGGATTTTTTATAAAAGTGTTATTCCCACTGAAGTTGATTTTTTATGCATAAATAGATGCGTAAAGAATCTTTATATCAAAATTAGAATTCTCTTAAATTCTATGTTTCAATTCTATGAATAGATGTAATGAGATGTGATGAGAATCAGATAGGTGTGAATGAATGGATGGATGGATATGATGTGAATAGAGGTGATGAGATGTGAGGTGAATAGACGTGATGAGATGTGATGTGAATCAGATAGATGTGAATGAATGGATGAGATGTGATGTCATGTGAATCAGGATGTAAATGAATGATATGGGATATGAGTGGATGATATGTGATGTGTCACACTTTCACACATGCATACAAACACACCCAGAATACCAGACCCAAGAGCATGAACAAGACTTATATTTCAGAACAGATCTTCATTTCTACAGAGTTGGATATCCAAGATATCCTCAGAACCATCCTCTTCTAATATCCACTCATAATCTACACACTCCCCTTCATCTATGTAAAGGATCTCTGGGGTTGCCCAGTCTTTCATCAAAGCTGTAAACTCCATCTTTTCCAGAAACCTGATTGCACTCTCCTGTGGCAATCCCCAATACTCCAGAAAATCCTGAGCCATTTCCCAAATCTTTCTTCACACAAACCCCTATTCTCTTTCACAAACCAAAGGAAATTTTCTTCCTCTGTGGAGGCACCAAAAAGTAATGACACGGAAGCGGTAAAGCTGTTTACGCCTTTATAGAGTGTCACACTTCCAAACACACCCAGAACACCAGACCCAAGAGCATGAACAAGACTTATATTTCAGAACAGATCTTCATTTCTACAGAGTTGGATATCCAAGATATCCTCAGAACCATCCTCTTCTAATATCCACTCACAATCTGCCCACTCCCCTTCATCTATGTAAATCACAACTGACCAATAACTTGTATCACTATCAGAGAAGACAATCTCAAACATTGAGGGATCTTCAAATTATAGTTCGTGGATATTTGAACCTAGTTCCACCACAAGATACATGACCGTAATAGACTACTTTCCAGCTTCTGGTTATCACTAGTTGTACTCCAACAAAGGAAGAAACAAAGAAAAACTCTCTGGCATCACCAGACACCAGCCACAGCTAATCAACAAAACCAACACCCCTGGCCCGAGACTCCAGGTGGTAGTAACCCACAAAAAAACCACACTCTCTCTCTCTCCCTCTCACCTCTCAATCAACTCTGCACAGCTAAACACAACAAACCCCCTTGTCATCAGACACCGTAGCAGCAATACTATCATCACTCTCCTCTTCACTGCTACATTGCTCCCATGTTATTCTGCTGCTTGAACTCCTAGCTGTCTTGTAGTTGCCGCCAGCCCTCTCTATCCCAGGCAGCCACCCTCCATAGTAAGGTCCTTCCTCTTTCTTGTTTACCTGCAGGCGGCTTCTTCTAAGTCGGCACCACACAACTCCTGTCTTACCTGCCCATAGTCGTTTTTTCTCTGGTTCGCTGCTCTATCAGCCTGCTGTCGACGTCCACGTCTCCGCTACCAGCCACTGCCGGCGTCAAAACCAACTAAAGCAACTCCTTGTTTTGCCCTCGCCAGTGCCGCACAGCCTCCAAGACAAAATAAGGCCACTCTCCTATCATCCCTTGCGCACACCAGAGGCCGCCACCACATACAGAGTACCACACTTCCTGCTTTGTTACCAGAGGCAACTCCCTCACCTCGTCGCCCACTATTGTTAATATACCAGCTCTCTCGTCGCCGCCAACAACCCAAAAACCCAACCTTCTCTCTGGCGTCCGCAGCTGTGCCAAAACCACCAACCTAACTCTCTCTCAGTTCGCCAGCAGCCTCCGCCAGTTCTCAAGCAACCCTTCCCCAAAACTCAGGCAACACCTGTAGCCAGCAGCTGCAGCCAACAACACCACCCCCAAACTCGCCTTCTTGCTGTCGATACTCCCCCACCTCTCTACTCTCCTCTCTCCTTTTTCCTTACTACCGTCGACGTTTTTTCCTTCTCCCGACTTCGCTGCCCACGTGTCCTCTTTTCCTCAACTCTTTTTGTTTTCTTCAGAGATTCTCTCTTTCACATACCATGAGGTTCTCTGCTGTTGCCATATGGCCTCCTCCACCCCTTAACGCATGTGATGAGGGGAACCTTCCAAGGTGGTATTGACGGCTGCCACCTTCCCTCATTCTCTAGAACCTCCACACCTTAATCTTTATTTTAAACTTAATTTATTTAAGGCTACTCACACTACCTTAAGTCACTTTCCATAAATACCATTCATGCCATTTATCCTTTGCCTAGATGGCATTAGCACCTCCATCCGTTATCTCATCAATACTGATGGTTATGCCTCCATTTCTCTTACTCAGCAGATTTTATCTCAAACAAAACTCAAAGCTAACCCAAACTAATTACATATTTCCTGACACTCTCAGTACTCTGCACAATATGTACACACTATCAGCCTCTATTTTTGTCCACATAACGCTTTTGCCCAATAATAATCTGGCATGCTCTTTTCATTGAGCATCGCCCTGCCACTTCACAAATGACTCTATTCTTTCTCTCAGCAACACCATTTTACTGAGGTGTATACCTATAAGTTAATTGTCTTCTTATGCCATGCTTTCTCAAGAAATGCTCAAAAGCATGTGAGGTGTATTCACCACCTCCATCTGTCCTCAAACATTTAATCCAAGAGCCATATTGCTTCTTTGCAAAAGCTTTGAAATCCATAAACTTTCCCAACACTTTACTTTTCTCTCTGAGAAAGTAAATCCATGTCATTCTGCTGAAATCATCAATAAATGTCACATAATATAAACTGCCTTTAATGGATGGGCTTTGTGGAGGACCCCATACATCGCTATGAACTATTTCAAGTGGCTTGCTACTCATGTTGCCTTCTCTAGGAAACCGCAACCTTGCCTACTTTCCAAACTGACAGGCTTCACAAACATGCATATTCCCATCATACTTGAATCTAGGCAGCCCACTAACAATGCCTCTTGTCTGCATGTTCTTTAATCTTTGTATATTCACATGTCCAATCCTTTTATGCCACATGTCAATGTCATGTACCACATTTTGGCTTTTAGAGAGCATGGCTGATTTCAACTCAGGAATCCCAGCATCCAGCTTAAGCATACTAGTTTTACGCACACCTGGTGCAAGGCTGGATAGATATGTGCCACCACATGCTAGAGTGACAGGTGTTCAGAGTGATCCACATGCATTGCGGAGATCCCAAAGGCTCAGATATCCAATTGACAGATTGACATATCGTGATTTTTCTATGCATTACGCATATATGACCTCTATGGTGAAGCATGTGGAACCTACATGCTATACAGAAGCTATTGGAAAGCATGTATGGGAGAAAGCAATGGATGTTGAGATGGATGCATTGGTTCATAATGAAACATGGGATTTGGTTACATTACCACAAGACAAAAATGTTAATGGTTGCAAATGGGTTTACAAAGTGAAATGCAAGTCAGATGGTTCCATTGAACACCATAAAGCAAGATTGGTAGCTAAGGGTTATGCACAAACCCAAGGCTTGGACTATGATGAAACATTTAGTCCGGTGGCAAAGATGGGAACACTGAGAGCAGTCATTGCTATGGCTACAGCAAATGGTTAGGAAATGGATCAAATGGATGTGAAAAATGCATTTCTAAATGGTGATCTACAAGAGGAAGTGTATATGGCACAGCCAGAAGGTTATGTACACCCAAGGTATCCCACTCATGTATGCAGATTAAGAAAGGCATTATATGGTTTGAAGCAAGCACCTCATGCTTGGAGTGATAAGATGAGCAAATATCTTATCTCCCTTGGATTTCAAGTTTCTACAGCATATTCTTCACTCTATGTGAAGAAAACAGATCATGGGATTGTTTTACTTGTCATCTATGTGGATGACTTGATTATCACAGGAGATCATGGTACAGATGTGATGCATGTCAAGAAAGCATTGAGTGGGCAGTTTGACATAAAAGACTTGGGTGAGTTGAGATACTTTCTTGGAATTGAAGTAATCAAAGACCATGCAGGTACATGGTTAGTGCAACGCCAATATGCATTGGATATGTTGGCAAAATATGGGATGACAAGGTGTAAGCCAATGAGTACACCTTTGGAGCAGAATGTAAAGTTACGGGCTGATTTTGGTGAGGAGTTGGATGATCCATCTATGTACAGAAAGATGGTTGGTAGTCTCATTTACATGACTATCACACGCCCGAATTTGAGTTATGTTGTGAGGCTGGTAAGCCAATTTATGCAGAGCCCCAGAAAATCTCATTTGGATGCAGTGAGACGCATTATGCGATATGTAAAGACCACTACACATTATGGTCTTCTTTATGAGCATGGTAAAGGCTTGAATGTACATGGCTACACTGACGCAAATTGAGCAGGTAACCTGTATGATAGGAGGTCTACTAGTGGTTATGCCTTTACACTTGGAAGTGCCATGGTGAGTTGGAGTAGCAAGAAGCAACTTACTGTTGCTTTATCTAGTATACAGAGGCTGAATACAGGGGTGCAGCCATTGCTACTTGTGAAGGAGTATGGTTAAAAGGTCTCTTGGCTGATTTGGGTGAGCCTATTGATGGGGCAAGGTTGTCATTCATTGTGACAACATGAGCAGTATACAATTGGCCAAGAATCCAGTGTTTCATGCGCGGACCAAACACATAGAGGTCCATTATCACTTTGTCAGAGAGAAGGTGCTGGATGGTACAGTGGATCTACAGTATGTGAAGACTGAAGAGCAGGTGGCTGCTGACATCTTTACTAAGCCACTTAGCAGGGAGAAGTTTGAGTACTTCCGTAAGAGTAGTGGAATGAGCTTGAGGGGGAGTGTTGAGAGCTTTGATAGCCCAAGCTCATCTACATCATCTACGCCAGTACATCATGAGCTTGAGAGGGGCTGTTGAGATTCAAGCTCGATGTCAGTGTGTGCCAGCTGTCCTATGTGCTAGCATGTTAGGTAGCAGCATGTGTGAGACATAAATGACCACGTCCAGCTAGTCATAGTGTGTGGACATTAGCTAGGGTTAGATATGTGTGGACACAACTCATAGAGTGTCTAGTGTATTATGGATTATGGCTTTATGCATTGTGTGAGAAGGGAGATGGCTTCCCTCTATGGTTAGGGTTTGCAATATACATTAGGGTTTGCTCCTGTGTGTGTGTCTCCTCTCCCTCTACCTGTTTTTCAACAGTTATGTATGTGAAGAATGTATGTGGATGTATGTGAAAGAATGGATGTGGATATGTATGTGAAAGAATGGATGTGGATGTATGTGAAAGAATGGATGTGGATATGTATGTGAAAAAATGGATGTGGATGTGTATGTAAAAGAATGTGATGTGATGTGACATGAATATATGTGGATGTGAAGTGATAGATATGAATGTATGAATAGATGTGAGTAGTCATACAGGTGAACGATTGGATGCATGTGGATGAATGAGATGAGATGTGTATGAATGAGATATGATGTGGATAGATGTGATGTGATGTTATGTATGTGATGGGATGGTGATGAGAATGAATGTGATGGATATGAGTGAATGTGATGTAAATAAGGATGTGAATAAATGAGATGTCATGTCATGTGAATCAGGATAGATGTGAATGAATGAGATGTGAGGTGAAATGGATGTGATGTGGATCGGGATAGTTATGAATGGATGAGATGTGAATGAATGTGATGTGATGAGATGTGGAGATGGGTAGATGCGAGTGGATGAGATCTGATGAGGATAAATAAGGAAAGATGTGATGAGATGAAAATGATGTGATTGGATGAGAATGAGAATACATATGAAATGGATGTGATTTAAATCAGGTGGATTGATGTGGAACAATGTGGAAAGACGCTATAGTTCAACTGTATTTATGACCTATCTTAAAATGACTGTTTTATGTCAATAATTCTAGGGAAGCATTTTGACCATCTTGTGAATGAGGTTGTGGAGACCTAATCTGATAAAGTTGCAATAGCTGATGGAGAGTCAATGAAGGACGTCTCCCGTATAGCAAGGTTGGCCGAGGTCTTGACTAGCCTTGGTTCGATTTAAATGGTGAGCTTCCGGTATGGTGGATGAGGGACCAAGGAAGCGGCCTATGAGTGAAGCGCTAGGTGACCTGCGAAGGATCCTAGAGGGTGCTGACCATACGGTGCTCGGGCTCCGGGTCGCCGAAGATACCCACACGTGCGTCGTGGAAGATATTAGAACAAGAAGTAAGAGTTGTTTTCTGAATTCGGGCATGGATCTGGTTGATTGACCTTGCTGGTCCTCAACGGATGAGTCCATGGCTCTTTTATATGGATCTATTGGTTGATCTTGCTGATCTTCAACGGAGATTCCATTTTGATTTTTGTAAGTGAAACTATTGCTGGTTACTATGAGCTAAGAACTATCAAAAAGGCCCCTAAGTGGACAGGTGGTGAGCATTCTGGTTGCCAATGATGCCATAGGTACACCGATGAAGGAAAAATTAGAAATTAGGATTCAATGGGATATTTTGGAGGATTATGATCAGTGACACTATGGTTTCATTAAATGATTATTTAAAAGACAGTTGATTCTGTGAAAAAGGCAATGGGATATTTTGGAGGATTATGATCAGTGACACTATGGTTTCATTAAATGATTATTTAAAAGACAGTTGATTCTGTGAAAAAGGCAATTTCATATTAGGTGTGTAAGTGGTGTGACTAGTTTTAAGTTTGCATGAATATCCAACTAGGGGGCTTGGGAACTCTTTTCGCTTGTACCCGGGACAAAACCTAACCAAATTTTTAAATGGATCCCATCACTGTAGTGGTTGGACCCACGGGACTGTTGGATCCCTAAAATGAGACTCAATTCTGTTATGGTACGATAGATGAAGTAAATCCCGGACAAAAATTGTTCTATGGAAAAGAATCAACGGCTGTGCCTCTCAATGAGGAAAAAAGTGTTGGTCTCTATGATCCAAGTGCAATCTTTTCCTTGATCTGACTATGGGACTTACGAGTTCGGTCAGATCAGTTCAGTTAGTTAAGGATTTTGACTACGTTAGAGTAAAATTATCTTGGAGGTATCGCCCGTGCTTTCCAGGTGAGGAAAGTTTTTCCGGGTTCGGTTTTGGAAGAACTGATGGATTAGTCTCTTGTCCGGATATCCGTGGGTGAGGCCCCGAGTGAGGGACCCTGCCTCATGTAATTTAAATCAGGATTAACCACCAAGAAAAAGTCTGAAAGAGAGCAAGATTCAAGATAAGAACAAGATTTAAACTTTATTCATTCTCGGAACTTATACAGTAAAGATAGAAGAACTCTTTACACTTCCATAAGCCTGTCCATCATATGATCACAAAAGCAGCTGAGAATAACACTTCTATAATAAAAAAAACTTCCATTATGCATCTTACTATGCATAGAAATTAAATTTAATGAAAATAACACTTTTATAACAAAATAATTTTCATTATGCATCTTTCTATGCATAAAAATCAATTTTAATTATTAATATCAGTGATATCCATGCATATTCATAGATGAATATGTACATGGAGTAATTATAATATTTCTTTTAGAATGCACAAACGGTGGGAATTACTCTTTTGGAATAGCATAAAAAACAAACTTTCTTTTCCACAAAATTCTAGAAAATTTTGCCATAACCTCCTTAGTATGGCTGACCATTTCTCATTTTTCTCATTCTAATTTCAACTTAAATTAACCCAATCTAGATGTATATGACTCTAATCTACTCAATTTTTAGAAATCAAGAGAGTAAATAATAAAAAAAGTTTAATTAATCATTTAACTAATCTTTTTAAGATTAAGAAAGGCTTAATTGTAAAGAAGAGAAGGGGGTGGCCCTGTCATCAAGGCATAGCATTAGAATTTACTTCAATCAACTATAAAGTAAGAAAATCAAGAAAACCATAGATTTAAAATTAAAAAGTAAGAAAATTTAGCGTACATGGAGTTGTAAGCTTTTCTTTGGCTTGAGGGATTGAGGGTTCTACTCTTGTTTGAAGCAAGAGTGGCCACCAATTACTTTGGAGAGGATTAAGCCAAAAACAATTGAATTATCAAGAAATTCAATGTAAATGGCTCAGGACAGGGGGAGAGCAACAGTGCATAAACACCATTAAGCTTTTACAAAAAGGGGGAGGCTTCTATATATAGGAAAAAGTGAGCCTCTAACCAAGCAAACTAATTCTAGAATTTTCCAGATCAGTTTGGTCAATTTTTGACCATTTTTGGATCAGTTTAGCTTACTTTCTGGATCTAGTTGAAATAGGAGAGAGGAGAGATGAAAATATCTCATTATTTTTTAGTTTAAAACTCCTCCACACATGTGAAATAGGTGCCTCCTTCATGAGGGGAGATCCCCACACTGAGGTGTCAAAAATGCATCATTTCCTCTAAATATCTCTTAATTTTTAACTAATAAACCTTGTACTTAGTCAACTCTTCATCATTTCCTCTAAATATCTCTTAATTTTTAACGAATAAACCTTGTACTCAATCAACTCTTCATCTTATGTGAGCATTTACTCATTTTTGGAGATTTTTCTTTTATTCTTCAATTTATCTCCTCCCTAAATTTGGATTAATCTTATTGGTCCATAGGAACCTTAATTGGACCATAATCTAAAATTTTTAAAAATTTGGACCCTTAGGCTAAGGTCCTTTTTACCTATTTTCAATTAATTCCAATTGCACATTGAAAAGTTCTTTTCGAATTTTTGTTTCAGGGGAAACCATTTTAGACACTACGAGGATTTTTATATCCAAAGATATCTCAATTTTGAATTACCTCCCTCTAGACATTTTCTCTCTCAAAGCCAAAATAGGGTAAAATAGGATCTTTCTTTTATTTCAGAGAGGGGAATAATTATAAGATCAGAAGGGGAGGTTCTTACACCTGCACACCTTAAAAGCCGAGGGAGGAATCTTACAAGTGGGTTGCTTGTCCAAAGTAACTAATATAATCTAATCTTGTGCAGCTTGGTTATATCAAATCTCTCATTCGATGTTCATAATCGTGTATATATTGTAGATTCCCTTCTTTCCTTGGTTCTTACTGCACAACATACTTCATTGGTTGATGTCTGTCCGTGGTTTAGTTCGATAAATTTCGATGTAGCTCAAATAATCCTAATGGCATACAATGAAGAGTACTTGTGACATGCAATCTCATTTATAGTCTTAGTATTGTGACCTATATTTACTATATATTTTTGATGTTACTTGTGATACTCCTAATTGCATGTTGTAGTTCACAGTGGAGTTTGATCCTTTACGATATGGAATCCAATACTTGTTACTTGGCCAATTCAGGTGAAGAATTCCATGGCACCGTGAGATAGTAAGTCCATACATTCAGTATTTACATATCGTAACAAGTTGGAGAGAGAGAGAGAGAGAGAGAGAGAAGTACTTAGAGAACTTTCAGTAATGACAACAGTATTATTTTGTGCAGATCGGTTAGAGGCCATAATCTAGGACACACTACTAGAACACACAAGGAGTGTGAGATGCAGAGTCCAGCAGCAACGGGATAGCCATAGTTGCGGTTGGAGAGTGTGCTACAATTCAAAGTTGCTGCTACATTTAGTTCTCTCGTCGTTACCTGCAAAAAATATAGGCATGCTCCTTTTTTTTAATGATATGTTACTTTCCTTCCTCATTCTTTGACGGCACATGTCTATTTTTTAGCTTTTTGTAGAATCCACAATTATCAGAATACTCCATGGATTTAGGGATATTCAAGGAAGAGGCCATTGAGCATATTATTGTCAACATTCATAGCATGCCGCCTAATATCCATGTTACGTTTGTGCCCCCTCCACCACGGCCGCAACCAGGACCACCACCACAGCAGTACCTTCGAACATAAGTCGATAGGTTTGTTGTCAAGCTTCCAGAATCTGATGAATCTGAAGATGTCAATTTGGAAGCTTCAACCTCGCAAACGACAGCAAGCTTCAGTTCGAGAAGAGCAACCACCCCAAGAGCATCCGGAAGAGTAACTACCCCAAGAGCGTCCCGAAGAGCAACCAACCCAAGAGCGTCTCGAGGAGCAAGCACCCCCTCAATGACAAGCCTCACCGCCCCAACAACAAGAATCATCCCACACACAATAGCACGCTTTGTAGGAAAAAATGAGAACATGCTATCAATGTTTTAAACATCCAATAAGAAAATGTAGAATATTTGTCTTAGTTTCTATTGCTCTAAGAAATACAAAATGTTGTCATGATTGATGTAACTATATGCTGTCATGATTGATGTAACTATATGCTGTCATGATTGATGTAACTATATGCTGTCAAAAATACATTTATCTCCATTTATCTCTATGTGATGGTCGTTTGCACCACGAAAACTTGCTGTCAAAAATACATTTATCTCTATGCGATGGTCGTTTGCACCACGAAAACTTGCTTCTGTAAGATTCCTCTCCCAACCCCTTTTTGATGTCTAGTATCTTCCCCTGTAATCAACCCCTCTTCAGAAATATAAAGACCTTGTTTCTAACTATTTTAGCTTAGAGAGAGAAAATATTCTAGAGAGAGAATATTCAGATTTTGAATATTTTTGGATAGAAAAATATCTCTTATAATTCAGATAAGTTCCCCTAAAACAGAAATTCAAAAAGAATTTTCCAATGTGCAATTGGAATTAATTGGAAATAGGTATAAAGAACCTTAGTCTAAGGGTCTAGATTTTCAGAAATCTTTAGACTATGGTCCAATTAAGGTTCCTATGGGCCAATAGCATCAATCCATGTGTAGGGAGTAGATAAATCCAATTTGTAAAAAGAAGATACCCAAAAATGAGTAAATGCTCACATAAGGTGAAGAGTTGAAAATGTACAAGGTTTATTAGTAAAAAACTATGAGCAATATTAAAAATATGAGATATTTTGGGTATCCAAAAATGAGTAAATGCTCACATAAGATGAAGAGTTGAAAATGTACAAGGTTTATTAGTAAAAAACTATGAGCAATATTAAAATGATTCCATTATGACACATATGTAAGGAAGGGGAATTCTTTAAAGGAGGTGCATATTTCACATAAGATGAAGAGTTGAAAATGTACAAGGTTTATTAGTAAAAAATTATGAGCAATATTAAAAGTATGACATATGTAAGGAAGGGGAGTTCTTTAAAGAAGGTGCATATTTCACATAAGATGAAGAGTTGAAAATGTACAAGGTTTATTAGTTAAAAAACTATGAGCAATATTAAAATGATTCCATTATGACACATATGTAAGGAAGGGGAGTTCTTTAAAGGAGGTGCATATTTCACATGCTTGAATGAGTTTTAAACTCATAAAAATTGAGATATTTCATCTCTCCTCTCTCCTCATTCAAGTTTAGTTCCAAAAAGTTAGCTTAACTGACCTAAAAATGGTCAAAAATTGACCAAACTGATTTAGAAAATTCTAGAATCAGTTTGTTTGGTTAGGAGCTCAATTTTTCCTATAAATAGAAGCCTCCCCCTTATTGAAAAATATATAGTGTTTATGCATCGTTACTCTACTCCACCTAAGCCAAGAACTGTAAATTCATTTAATAATTCACTAGTTTTTGGAGCTTCCCTCTTTCTTCAATCCCCATTAGTGGCTCCATCAACATACTTAACCAATTGATTGGTTGGGGGCCTCTACCGTGAACAAAGAATCAAGCAAGTTGTAAGAAATGGTCATACTCATGACCCATTCTCAATCCAAATCAAGCTTTTCATAAAGCTTTTCCTTAATCCAAGATTAAGCTATGCTTGAGGCCAAATTAATGGCTTTTTCTTATGCTTTTAGTTTATGTATATTGATGATTCAATCCATTATGGATTAAGGATCCAATTAGAGAATCATTTTAATTATTTCCTTAATGATAAGCTTTATCCCTTAGAAAAATTGAGATTTATCAGTCATAGCAGCGGAGCTATGGCAAAAGTTTTATAAAAATTATGCATAAAAAAATTTTCATTCAAAGCATAAAAAGAGGACTTCCTACCATATTCTAGGAATCATCATCCTAGATTAATTGAAAGAATTTCATTATAATCATGGAGAAATTAAATTTTAATATTATGCATAAAGGATAAATTTTTATATCAAAAGTGTTATTTTTACCATTTTTATTTTCATGCATAGAAGTATGCATAATGGATAAATTTTTATATCAAAAGTGTTACTTTTATCATTTTTACTTTCATGCATAGAAGTATGCATAAAGGATAAATTTTTATATCAAAAGTGTTATTTTTACCATTTTTATTTTCATGCATAGAAGAATGCATAATGGATAAATTTTTATATCAAAAGTGTTACTTTTATCATTTTTATTTCATACATAAAAGTATGCATAAAAGAAAATTTTTATATCAAAAGTGTTACTTTTATCATTTTTAATTTTCATGCATAGAAGTATGCATAAAGGAAAATTTTTGTATCAAAAGTGTTACTTTTATCATTTTTAATTTTCATACATAGAAGTATGCATAAAGGAAAAATTTTTATATCAAAAGTGTTACTTTTATCATATTGGATTTCATGCATATAGGTATGCATAAAAGATATTCTTTTTATACTAAAAGTATGATTTTCCTCATAAATGGATTTTATGCTTAACTTAGATGCATAAGAGAAATTCTTTTATTCTAAAAGTATAATTCCCTATCAAATTGAAATCATGCATAAGAAGATGCATAAAAGATTGATTTTAATTTCGAAAGTGTTAGTCTCCCTAAATGGAATTTATGTATAAATAAATGTGTAGAGAAATCTTATATCAAATAAAAGAATTCTTTTTTTTTAAAAAAAAGATATGAAATGTGATAAGATGTGATAAGAGGTGTATGAGATGTGATAAGAATTGATAAGATACGTATGGAAAGTGATAGGATGTGATAAGAGGTGTGATAAGAGGTGATAAGATGTTTATGAAATAAGTTAGGATGTGATAAGATGAATTAAGATGTGTATGGGGGGATGAGGTAAGAAGTGTATGTGAAAGGATAAGATGTATATGGGTTGTGATAGGGCGAGAATGGATGTGATGTAAAAGATTAGATGTGAAGGTATATGGGGTTATATAAATGGGAATGTGAAAATGGATGTATGTATGTGGATGTGTGGATATGGAGATGGGAGTGTGGATGTATGAACATGAAAATGGATATATGCATGAAGATGTATATGCATAGATGTAAATGTGGATGTGGATGTGGATGTATGTGAATGTGAATGTAGATGTGGATGCATGTATGTGAATGTGAATGTAGATGTGAATGTGGAATGTGGATGTATAGATGTGGATGTATGGGAATGTGGATGTGGATGTATGTGAATGAGAATGTAGATGTGAATGTGGAATGTGGATGTATAGATGTGGATGTATGGGAATGTGGATGTGGATGTATGTGAATGTGAATGTAGATGTGGATGTATAGATGTGAATGTGGAATGTGGATGTGGATGTATGTATGTATGTGGATGTAGATGTGGATGTATGGATGTGTATGTATGAATGTGGATATGGGATGTGGATGTATAAATGAGGATGTGAAAATGGAGGTAAGCATGTAGATGTGGATGCATGGATGTGAATGTGGATGTGGATGTGGATGTGGATATGGATGTGTATGTATGAATGTGGATATGGGATGTGGATGTATAAATGAGGATGTGAAAATGGAGATAAGCATGTAGATGTGGATGTATGGATGTGAATGTGGATGTGGATGTGGATGTATGGATGTGGATATGGATGTGAATATATGATATGTGATGTGAAGGAATCTGAAGTGAAGAGATGGAAAAGGAGGTGATTGGATGAGTACACATATACATGGAATGTGGAATAAGTAATGTGGATTAATGAGGGATAATGTGGAAAAATGAGAGTTAATATAGAAACTGTATTTGTAAACTGTTTGTAAATGCTGTTTGTAAATGGCTGTTTTATGTCAAGAATGCTGGGGAAGCATTTTGACCGTCTTGTGATTAAGGTCGTGGAGACCTAACTGATAAAGTTGCAACTGCTGACGGAGAGTCAATGGAGGACGTCTCGCGTAGCAAGGTCGACCGAGGTCTTGACCAGCCTCGGTTCGATTAAAATGGTGAGCTTCCGGTACGGTGGATGAGGGACCAAGGAAGCGGCCTATGAGTGAAGCGCTAGGTCACCTCCGAAGGATCCTAGAGGGTGCTGACCATACGGTGCTCGGGCTCTGGGTCGCCAAGGATACCCACGCGTGCGTCGAGGAAGATATTGGAACAAGGAGTAAGAGTTGTTTTGTGAAACCGGGCATGGATCTGGTTGACTGACCTTGCTGGTCCTCAACGGATGAGTCCATGGCTCTTTTATATGGATCTGTTGGTTGATCTTGCTGATCTTCAACGAGAGTCCATCTTGATAAGTGATTATATTGCCGAGTATTATGGGCTAGGAACTATGGAAACGGCCTCTGTGTGGACAGGTGGTGAGCGTTCTAGTTGCCAATGATGCCATAGATACTCTGATGAAGGAATGATGGGAAATTATGAATCAACTGGATAAATTGGGAGATTGTGATCAGTGGTACTATGGTTTCATTAAAGGATTGTTTTAAAGTTAGCTGATGCTAAGAAAAAGGCAATTTTCATATTGGGTGTGTAAGTGGTGTGGCTAGTTTTATGTTTGCATGAAATTCCGGCTAGGGGGCCTTGGAACTCTTTTCCTTGGTACCCGGGACAAAACCTAACCAAATTCCAAATTGGATCCCATCACTACAGTGGTTGGGCGGTTGGCTAACCCATGGGATCGGATGGGGTTAGGCTGGACTGATGGATCTGTAAACCGAGACTCAATTTCTGTTATTACGATAGATGAAGTAAGTCCCAGATAGTAATTGTTCTATGGATAGGAATCAACGGCTGTGCCTCTTGATGGGGAAAAAAGCGTTGATCCCAATGATCCAAGTGCAAGTTTCTTCCTTGATCCGACCGAGTATCTTTATAGGTGTAGTTGGATCAGCGTGATCAGTAATGATCTTGACTACGTTAGAGTAAAAAATTATCCTGGTGGAATCGCCCGTGCTTTCCGGGTAAGGGAAGTTTTTTTCGGGTTCGGTTTTTGAAAAACCGACGGATTAGTCTCTTGTCCGGATATCCGTGGACGAGGCCCGAATGTTGGGACCCCTGTCCCGTGCGAGAAGTGCTACTTCCGCTGCTAGTACTCGAATCCGTTGCTCGGTGGGAACAGGGGGATCTCACAGTTGGTATCAGAGCATTTGGTTAATAAAGATCAATTGAGAAGACAAATAGGTCAGAAAATTATCAAGAAACACAAAAAGGTTGTAATTGTGTGATATAATTCATACAATTTGATATTCAAATTGAAATTCGTAATTTGGTAATTGGGTCTTCAGATGGAAGTACCGCAATTATATAGAATCCTTGGCTTGCTTGAGGCCTAGACATGATGGTATTTACCTTATAATTCCAAGGGCCGTGACTATCCGTATATACCGAGAGTATAACTGCAGCTCTTTACTGACAGTATATACGAGTAAATCTAAGACTTGAAATTATAAGCGTTAATGCTATCTAGATGATGATTTCGAATGTGATTGATATGATTTTTAATTCTGTTTTGAGAATGGATGAATTGATTTGGATTCTGATTGAAAAATGATGATTTTTAAAAATTAGTTGAAATATAATGAAACCACAATGAGGGGGAATGGGACGAGCCCCTGTAATGATAAATGATGATAATGATTTCAACAAATCACTATGAGATTAGTGGATTGTGCTGTCAAAGTACTACTGTTAACACTTGACTCGGTATATCAAGTTAAGGGATGACAAATTGAAAACTTGCTTGACTGAAATTCCCGTAGAGGAATGTTCAGAAAGAAAAATTTTTGATCTGATGGACCATTATCGTGTTAAAGATATGAATGATATGATCTGAAATGAATTTATTTAATGATGAGTTCTATATAAGGGATATTTATCCCCGTATTCTGTTGGGTTGACCAGAATATAAGGAACCCTAGAATAAATTGGATCTTAAGAAAAAGAGTTGTCCTCTACTTGGCGAGATGAGGACATCTCGCACTTTTTTTAAGTGGGGTAGAATGTAAGATTCCTCCCCAGCCTTCGAGGCATACAGGAGTAAGAATCTCCCTTTTTGATCTTAAAATTATTCCCTCTCAAAAATAAAAGAAAGATTCTGTTTAAAAAAAGGAAGACCCTTTCCCTAGAATACTTCTCAGGAGTCACGCTGTTTTAAGGATTCAGAACAATGAGTTCAGAAGTGAAAATCGATGTTTTGGATACCAAGGTTTTGGTCTTCATTCGAGTACGGCACAAAAGAAGTTCTTTATCTATTGGGGAGTTTAAGAAGTTATCCCCCAGATATTGTGAGCCTTATCTGACTTCAAAGAAAGTAAGTGACTTAGCTTACGAGCTTCTTTTATCTCCTCATCTCAAAGTTCTTAATGCCTTCTATAGAAAATTGTGCCAAACCCAAATCATGGAAAGACGGTAAAACTTCAGTGGCAAGTTACCGTTGGCTTCTAAGTTACGCTAGCTCCTTCCTTTATATAAGTCGTAACTTTTACTTGTCGCTCACAGTAATCTTACTCCCATCGATCTCCTTTCTTCCTAATCTCCTTCATGGCTTGGCAACAAGAATTAGTTTTATCCATAATGATTCCTCACCTTCAAGACGCAAGTGAGTCTGTGAAGAAGGATTTTATAGAACAGTATGAGCGCTCACTTTTCCCTCACTTGGGAACTTCTGTAGCGCAGACCAAATGGCGGACCTATCAAGACATAACTAGGGTAACACCCTGGGGTCAGCAGCACTTCCGTAACAATGTCCGCTTGGCCATGGTTATTGAAGCTTTGGGTTTGGGTCCCCGATACTACTGCGTCATGAGATCAAGACATCCTGGGTTTTCTGAGCGGGTCTTCTTACTGGCGTGTTTTCTTCCTCATGAGAAGATATACCTTTACCCCGTTTTTGGCTTGCCTCTCAGAGGTCCTTTTGTTAGAACACCTCATACCACTGAGATAGGCGCAGCAATAACCCACAGAATCATTCCCATAGATGAGTTACCTTATACTTGTGCAGCTTGTGAGGACTGCTTTTGTGACCATATGATGGACGGGCTTATGGAAGTGTAAAGAGTTCCTCTATCTTTACTGTATAAGTTCCGAGAATGAATAAAGTTTAAATCTTGTTTGTATTTTTGAATCTTGCTCTCTTTAAGACTTATCTTGGTGGTTAATCTTGATTAAAATTTTTCTCTAAGTCTCATATTCGTGAATCTTGCGAAATTATCACAAGTTGCGAGATGAGGACATCTCGCGTTTTTTAAGTGGGGTAGAATGTAAGATTCCTCTCCCAACCCCTTTTTGATGTCTAGTATCTTCCCCTGTAATCAACCCCTCTTCAGAAATATAAAGACCTTGTTTCTAACTATTTTAGCTTAGAGAGAGAAAATATTCTAGAGAGAGAATATTCAGATTTTGAATATTTTTGGATAGAAAAATATCTCTTATAATTCAGATGAGTTCCCCTGAAACGGAAATTCAAAAAGAATTTTCCAATGTGCAATTGGAATTAATTGGAAATAGGTATAAAGAACCTTAGTCTAAGGGTCTAGATTTTCAGAAATCTTTAAACTATGGTCCAATTAAGGTTCCTATGGGCCAATAGCATCAATCCATGTGTAGGGAGTAGATAAATCCAATTTGTAAAAAGAAGATACCCAAAAATGAGTAAATGCTCACATAAGGTGAAGAGTTGAAAATGTACAAGGTTTATTAGTAAAAAACTATGAGCAATATTAAAAATATGAGATATTTTGGGTATCCAAAAATGAGTAAATGCTCACATAAGATGAAGAGTTAAAAATGTACAAGGTTTATTAGTAAAAAACTATGAGCAATATTAAAATGATTCCATTATGACACATATGTAAGGAAGGGGAATTCTTTAAAGGAGGTGCATATTTCACATAAGATGAAGAGTTGAAAATGTACAAGGTTTATTAGTAAAAAATTATGAGCAATATTAAAAGTATGACATATGTAAGGAAGGGGAGTTCTTTAAAGAAGGTGCATATTTCACATAAGATGAAGAGTTGAAAATGTACAAGGTTTATTAGTTAAAAAACTATGAGCAATATTAAAATGATTCCATTATGACACATATGTAAGGAAGGGGAGTTCTTTAAAGGAGGTGCATATTTCACATGCTTGAATGAGTTTTAAACTCATAAAAATTGAGATATTTCATCTCTCCTCTCTCCTCATTCAAGTTTAGTTCCAAAAAGTTAGCTTAACTGACCTAAAAATGGTCAAAAATTGACCAAACTGATTTAGAAAATTCTAGAATCAGTTTGTTTGGTTAGGAGCTCAATTTTTCCTACAAATAGAAGCCTCCCCCTTGTTGAAAAATATATAGTGTTTATGCATCGTTACTCTACTCCACCTAAGCCAAGAACTGTGAATTCATTTAATAATTCACTAGTTTTTGGAGCTTCCCTCTTTCTTCAATCCCCATTAGTGGCTCCATCAACATACTTAACCAATTGATTGGTTGGGGGCCTCTACCGTGAACAAAGAATCAAGCAAGTTGTAAGAAATGGTCATACTCATGACCCATTCTCAATCCAAATCAAGCTTTTCATAAAGCTTTTCCTTAACCCAAGATTAAGCTATGCTTGAGGCCAAATTAATGGCTTTTTCTTATGCTTTTAGTTTATGTATATTGATGATTCAATCCATTATGGATTAAGGATCCAATTAGAGAATCATTTTAATTATTTCCTTAATGATAAGCTTTATCCCTTAGAAAAATTGAGATTTATCAGTCATAGCAGCGGAGCTATGGCAAAATTTTTATAAAAATTATGCATAAAAAAATTTTCATTCAAAGCATAAAAAGAGGACTTCCTACCATATTCTAGGAATCATCATCCTAGATTAATTGAAAGAATTTCATTATAATCATGGAGAAATTGAATTTTAATATTATGCATAAAGGATAAATTTTTATATCAAAAGTGTTATTTTTACCATTTTTATTTTCATGCATAGAAGTATGCATAATGGATAAATTTTTATATCAAAAGTGTTACTTTTATCATTTTTACTTTCATGCATAGAAGTATGCATAAAGGATAAATTTTTATATCAAAAGTGTTATTTTTACCATTTTTATTTTCATGCATAGAAGAATGCATAATGGATAAATTTTTATATCAAAAGTGTTACTTTTATCATTTTTATTTCATACATAAAAGTATGCATAAAAGAAAATTTTTATATCAAAAGTGTTACTTTTATCATTTTTAATGTTCATGCATAGAAGTATGCATAAAGGAAAATTTTTGTATCAAAAGTGTTACTTTTATCATTTTTAATTTTCATACATAGAAGTATGCATAAAGGAAAAATTTTTATATCAAAAGTGTTACTTTTATCATATTGGATTTCATGCATATAGGTATGCATAAAAGATATTCTTTTTATACTAAAAGTATGATTTTCCTCATAAATGGATTTTATGCTTAACTTAGATGCATAAGAGAAATTCTTTTATTCTAAAAGTATAATTCCCTACCAAATTGAAATCATGCATAAGAAGATGCATAAAAGATTGATTTTAATTTCGAAAGTGTTAGTCTCCCTAAATGGAATTTATGTATAAATAAATGTGTAGAGAAATCTTATATCAAATAAAAGAATTCTTTTTTTTTTAAAAAAAGATATGAAATGTGATAAGATGTGATAAGAGGTGTATGAGATGTGATAAGAATTGATAAGATACGTATGGAAAGTGATAGGATGTGATAAGAGGTGTGATAAGAGGTGATAAGATGTTTATGAAATAAGTTAGGATGTGATAAGATGAATTAAGATGTGTATGGGGGGATGAGGTAAGAAGTGTATGTGAAAGGATAAGATGTATATGGGTTGTGATAGGGCGAGAATGGATGTGATGTAAAAGATTAGATGTGAAGGTATATGGGGTTATATAAATGGGAATGTGAAAATGGATGTATGTATGTGGATGTGTGGATATGGAGATGGGAGTGTGGATGTATGAACATGAAAATGGATATATGCATGAAGATGTATATGCATAGATGTAAATGTGGATGTGGATGTGGATGTATGTGAATGTGAATGTAGATGTGGATGCATGTATGTGAATGTGAATGTAGATGTGAATGTGGAATGTGGATGTATAGATGTGGATGTATGGGAATGTGGATGTGGATGTATGTGAATGAGAATGTAGATGTGAATGTGGAATGTGGATGTATAGATGTGGATGTATGGGAATGTGGATGTGGATGTATGTGAATGTGAATGTAGATGTGGATGTATAGATGTGAATGTGGAATGTGGATGTGGATGTATGTATGTATGTGGATGTAGATGTGGATGTATGGATGTGTATGTATGAATGTGGATATGGGATGTGGATGTATAAATGAGGATGTGAAAATGGAGGTAAGCATGTAGATGTGGATGCATGGATGTGAATGTGGATGTGGATGTGGATGTGGATATGGATGTGTATGTATGAATGTGGATATGGGATGTGGATGTATAAATGAGGATGTGAAAATGGAGATAAGCATGTAGATGTGGATGTATGGATGTGAATGTGGATGTGGATGTGGATGTATGGATGTGGATATGGATGTGAATATATGATATGTGATGTGAAGGAATCTGAAGTGAAGAGATGGAAAAGGAGGTGATTGGATGAGTACACATATACATGGAATGTGGAATAAGTAATGTGGATTAATGAGGGATAATGTGGAAAAATGAGAGTTAATATAGAAACTGTATTTGTAAACTGTTTGTAAATGCTGTTTGTAAATGGCTGTTTTATGTCAAGAATGCTGGGGAAGCATTTTGACCGTCTTGTGATTAAGGTCGTGGAGACCTAACTGATAAAGTTGCAACTGCTGACGGAGAGTCAATGGAGGACGTCTCGCGTAGCAAGGTCGACCGAGGTCTTGACCAGCCTCGGTTCGATTAAAATGGTGAGCTTCCGGTACGGTGGATGAGGGACCAAGGAAGCGGCCTATGAGTGAAGCGCTAGGTCACCTCCGAAGGATCCTAGAGGGTGCTGACCATACGGTGCTCGGGCTCTGGGTCGCCAAGGATACCCACGCGTGCGTCGAGGAAGATATTGGAACAAGGAGTAAGAGTTGTTTTGTGAAACCGGGCATGGATCTGGTTGACTGACCTTGCTGGTCCTCAACGG
Source organism: Cibotium barometz (assembly GCF_041138505.1). Taxonomy (NCBI): domain Eukaryota; kingdom Viridiplantae; phylum Streptophyta; class Polypodiopsida; order Cyatheales; family Cibotiaceae; genus Cibotium; species Cibotium barometz. The sequence continues at coordinate 10,523,347 of NC_141083.1, forward strand.
ATGAGTCCATGGCTCTTTTATATGGATCTGTTGGTTGATCTTGCTGATCTTCAACGAGAGTCCATCTTGATAAGTGATTATATTGCCGAGTATTATGGGCTAGGAACTATGGAAACGGCCTCTGTGTGGACAGGTGGTGAGCGTTCTAGTTGCCAATGATGCCATAGATACTCTGATGAAGGAATGATGGGAAATTATGAATCAACTGGATAAATTGGGAGATTGTGATCAGTGGTACTATGGTTTCATTAAAGGATTGTTTTAAAGTTAGCTGATGCTAAGAAAAAGGCAATTTTCATATTGGGTGTGTAAGTGGTGTGGCTAGTTTTATGTTTGCATGAAATTCCGGCTAGGGGGCCTTGGAACTCTTTTCCTTGGTACCCGGGACAAAACCTAACCAAATTCCAAATTGGATCCCATCACTACAGTGGTTGGGCGGTTGGCTAACCCATGGGATCGGATGGGGTTAGGCTGGACTGATGGATCCGTAAACCGAGACTCAATTTCTGTTATTACGATAGATGAAGTAAGTCCCGGATAGTAATTGTTCTATGGATAGGAATCAACGGCTGTGCCTCTTGATGGGGAAAAAAGCGTTGATCCCAATGATCCAAGTGCAAGTTTCTTCCTTGATCCGACCGAGTATCTTTATAGGTGTAGTTGGATCAGCGTGATCAGTAATGATCTTGACTACGTTAGAGTAAAAAATTATCCTGGTGGAATCGCCCGTGCTTTCCGGGTAAGGGAAGTTTTTTTCGGGTTCGGTTTTTGAAAAACCGACGGATTAGTCTCTTGTCCGGATATCCGTGGACGAGGCCCGAATGTTGGGACCCCTGTCCCGTGCGAGAAGTGCTACTTCCGCTGCTAGTACTCGAATCCGTTGCTCGGTGGGAACAGGGGGATCTCACAGCTTCCTTGTAATGTCTTTACATTGAATGGTCCTTTCTTTTCTCCTTGGTACCTATTTCCAAAAATCAAAGTAATGTATATAAGTAATAATGATTATGGCGTAGTTTTGGAATGAATACTTTTTCGAGGTTAGATTGAATAGCATACCTTATGGCCGTTGCACTTGAACACATAATCATCAGGAACTTGTAGGTCATCCTCATTTGCCAAGTCTGTTCTCACTTGACGCAGTGAGATTTTTGACCTTATATTGAGTACTGTCAAGAGCTCATGTTCAAACCATACCTCTAATAACATCAATCGATTTTCAATGTCATCCTTCAAGTCTTGATCAATTGCTACAAGTTTTCCATTGACATAATGCCATCTTATATAATGAAAGGCCAAAATAAAATTCTGGGAGCCAAATATATTTCTACAGACAATAGTTTTCCATTGACATAATGCCATCTTATATAATCGATTTTCAATGTCATCCTTCAAGTCTTGATCAATTGCTACAAGTTTTCCATTGACATAATGCCATCTTATATAATGAAAGGCCAAAATAAAATTCTGGGAGCCAATCATATATTTACAGACAATAGATTTCCTATGGATTTTGCATAGTAACCCCATTTAATTCTTTCACATCCCCATGATTATAATGAAATTCTTTCAATTAATCTAGGATGATAATTCCTAGCATATGGTAGGAAGTCCTCTTTTTATGCTTTGAATGAAATTATTTTATGCGTAATTTTTGTAAAAATTTTGCCATAGCTCCGCTGCTATGACTGATAAATCTCAATTTTTCTAAGGGATATAGCTTATCATTAAGGAAATAATTAGAATGGTCTGTAATTGGATCATCAATCCATAATGGATTGAATCATCAATATGCATAAACTAAAAGCATAGAAAAAAGCCATCAATTTGGCCTCAAGCATAGCTTAATCTTGGATTAAGAAAAAGCTTAATGAAAAGCTTCATTTGGATTGAGAATGGGTCATGAGTATGACCATTTCTTGAGTGAGCTCAATTTTTCCTATAAATAGAAGCCTCCCCCTTGTTGAAATATAGATAGTGTTTATGCATCGTTACTCTACTCCACCTAAGCCAAGAACTGTGAATTCATTTAATAATTCACTAATTTTTGGAGCTTCCCTCTTTCTTCAATCCCCTTTAGTGGCTCCATCAACATACTTAACCAATTGATTGGTTGGGGGCCTCTACCGTGAACAAAGAATCAAGCAAATTGTAAGGTAATTAGTGAATATTGATCTTTTCTATAATTTCTCAATGTTTTTCTCTTCTCAACCCCTCTCAAGCTTGAGAAGCTTAATTGGTATGGTTTTTTAAATGCTATTGAAGTTAATTGGTGAATAGTAGTGAAGAGTTACATAATTTAATAAATGCTATTGAAGTTAATTTCCATTTATGTTTACATTCTAATGGTTTTTATGTAATTTCTCTCTCTCACTCAAGAAATGGTCATACTCATGACCCATTCTCAATCCAAATGAAGCTTTTCATAAAGCTTTTTCTTAATCCAAGATTAAGCTATGCTTGAGGCCAAATTAATGGCTTTTTTCTATGCTTTTAGTTTATGCATATTGATGATTCAATCCATTATGGATTGATGATCCAATTAGAGACCATTCTAATTATTTCCTTAATGAAAAGCTTTATCCCTTAGAAAAATTGAGATTTATCAGTCATAGCAGCGGAGCTATGGCAAAATTTTTACAAAAATTACGCATAAAATAATTTCATTCAAAGCATGAAAAGAGGACTTCCTACCATGTTCTAGGAATTATCATCCTAGATTAATTGAAAGAATTTCATTATAATCATGGAGAAATTAAATTTTTATATTATGCATAAAGAATAAGTTTTTATATCAAAAGTGTTACTTTTATCATTTTTATTTACATGCATAGAAGTATGCATAATGGATAAATTTTTATATCAAAAGTGTTACTTTTATCATTTTTATTTACATGCATAGAAGTATGCATAATGGATAAATTTTTATATCAAAAGTGTTACTTTTATCATTTTTATTTACATGCATAGAAGTATGCATAATGGATAAATTTTTATATCAAAAGTGTTACTTTTATCATTTTTATTTTCATGCATAGAAGTATGCATAATGGATAAATTTTTATATCAAAAGTGTTACTTTTAGCATATTGAATTTCATGCATAGGGATATGAAAAAAAAATGATTATTTTATTGTAAAAATGTTTTTTTAAATGATTATTTTATTGTAAAAGTGTTACTTTTATCACATTTGAAATTCTTGCATAGAGGTATGCATAAAAGATGATTATTATATTGTAAAAATGTTACTTTTATCATAATTGGATTTCATGCATAGAGTTATGCATAAAAGATATTTTTATACTAAAAGTGTGATTTTCATCATAAATAGATTTTTTGCATAAATTAGATGCATAAGAGAAATTCTTTTATTCTAAAAGTGTAATTCCTACTAAATTGAATTTATGCATAAGAAGATGCATAAAAGATTGATTTTAATTCAAAAGTATCATTCTCATCTAAATTGAATTTATGCATAAGAAGATGCATAAAAGATTGATTTTAATTCAAAAGTGTCATTCTCATCTAAAATGAATTTATGCATAGGAAGATGCATAAAAGATTGAATTTTAATTCAAAGTGTCATTCTCATTTAAAATGAATTTATGCATAGGAAGATGCATAAAAGATTGATTTTTATTTCGAAAGTGTTAGTATCCTTAAATGGAATTTATGCATAATTAGATGCGTAAAGAAATTTTATATCAAATATAAGAATTCCCTTATATTCTATAAATAGATATGGGAAGGGATAGGATGCGATAAGAGATGTATGTATGTGGATGTATGAATGTGAAAATGGATGTATGCATGAAGATGAGTGTGGATGTATGAATGTGAAAATGGATGTATGCATGAAGATGTATATGCATAGATGTGAATGTGGATGTAGATGTGGCTGTATAGATGTGAATGTGGAATGTGGATGTGGATGTATGTATGTATGTGGATGTAGATGTGGATGTATAGATGTGAATGGAAATGTGGAGGTGGATGTATGTGAATGTGGATATGGGATGTGGATGTATAAATGAGGATGTGAAAATGGAGGTAAGCATGTAGATGTGGATGTATGGGTGTGAATGTGGATGTGGATATATGATATGTGATGTGAAGGAATCTGAAGTGAAGAGATGGAAAATGATGTGATTGGATGAGTACACATATAAATGGAATGTGGAATAAGTAATGTGGATTATATGAGGGATAATGTGAATAGATGAGAGTTAATATAGAAATTGTATTTGTAAACTGTTTGTAAATGGCTGTTTTATGTCAAGAGTGCTGGGAAAGCATTTTGACCGTCTTGTGATTAAGGTCGTTGAGACCTAACTGATAAAGTTGCAACTGCTGACGGAGAGTCAATGGAGGACGTCTCGCGTAGCAAGGTCGTCCGAGGTCTTGACCAGCCTCGGTGCGATTAAAATGGTGAGCTTCCAGTACGGTGGATGAGGGGCCAAGGAAGCGGCCTATGAGTGAAGCGCTAGGTCACCTGCGAAGGATCCTAGAGGGTGCTGACCATACGGTGCTCGGGCTCTGGGTCGCCTAGGATACCCACGCGTGCGTCGAGGAAGATATTAGAACAAGGAGTAAGAGTTGTTTTCTGAAACCGGGCATGGATCTGGTTGATTGACCTTGCTGGTCTTCAATGGATGAGTCCATGGCTCTTTTTATGGATCTGTTGGTTGATCTTGCTGATCTTCAACGAGAGTCCATCTTGATTTTTATAAGTGATTATATTGCCGAGTATTATGGGCTAGGAACTATTGAAAAGGCCCCTGAGTGGATAGGTGGTGAGCGTTCTAGTTGCCAATGATGCCATAGATACTCTGATGAAGGAATGATGGTAAATTATGAATCAACCGGATAAATTGGAAGATTGTGATCAGTGCTACTATGGTTTCATTAAAGGATTGTTTTAAAGTTAGCTGATGCTAAGAAAAAGGCAATTTCATATTGGGTGTATAAGTGGTGTGGCTAGTTTTATGTTTGCATGGACTTCCGCCTAGGGGGCCTTGGAACTCTTTTCCTTGGTACTCGGGACAAAACCTAACCAAATTCCAAATTGGATCCCATCACTACAGTGGTTGGGCGGTTGGCTAACCCATGGGATTGGATGGGGTTAGGCTGGACTGATGGATCCGTAAATCGAGATTTAAATTCTATTATTACGATAGATGAAGTAAATCCCGGATAGTAAATTGTTCTATGGATAAGAATCAACGGCTGTGCCTCTTGATGGGGAAAAAAGCGTTGATCCCAATGATCCAAGTGCAAGTTTCTTCCTTGATCTGACCAAGTACCGTTAGAGGTGCAGTCGGATCGGTTTGATCAGTAATGATCTTGACTACGTTAGAGTAAAGAGTTATCCTGGTGGAATCGTCCATGCTTTCCGGGTAAGGGAAGTTTTTTCGGGTTCGGTTTTTGAAAAACCGACGGATTAGTCTCTTGTTCGGATATCCGTGGATGAGGCCCCGACGAGTGTGGGTCTCTGCCCCGCGCATGAAGTGTTACTTCCGCTGCTAGTACCCCGAATCTGTTGCTCGGTGGGAACAGGGATCTCACAAAATTTTACAAAAGGGTTAAACATGGACTCATTACTTGGATTATCTACTTTATAGAGTTTTCTCTTTTCATAGGGGTAGCATACCTCTTCATTCCAAGTCACAAAGAAAGAGAGGCTTTCTCCTATATTATTTTTCAAATATTTCACCATACACAATACATTATGTTGCATGTAACCAAATGCCTACATTGAACCAACCCAACAAGGCCTTCAAAAATTCTATGCATCCTGGTCAAATAATAATGAACATATTGCCACATTGGAGTGATGCTTGTATTTGTGACTTGTACTAGCATCGCTTTAAGAGCAATCCATTTAAATAATCCAATATTATTGTTAGCTTGGGATTCTCCAAAGACACAAAAAAAGTTGATCATTGATATTGCTTTTTGCAAGTGATTCCTTTTGATTGCCTAGTGGTGGAGTTTTTATGAAGCTTACTATTATATCCACTTCTTTGCACTCTTCATTATATTCTATACAGTTATACGTTTTGTCAATTTCTAATACTTATTATTACTAGTACTCATAAATCCATTCATTTATATAATTGTTGGTACTCACATGAATCTATTTACCTACTAAAAATGTTAGTATCTAAGGATCTAGACTAGTGACTTGAAGTAAAAGGACAAGAAGTTGGCCATACGTGCTATATGTTATGGCCTCAAGGCCACTCTCTCTACTATATGACCCTCATTAAGCTTGATTATCAAAATTCTTATATTCACTTATATTCATAAATCTCCTATCCATATGGTTTTGAGCATGTCCACTAACTTTTCGTTGTTGTTGAACTTGTATCATCCGTCTCTTTGTCTCCTTGGATGATCTTGCCTTTGAATATCATAATGAATTTCATCTTTTTGCATCTCCTTGCCTTCACACTTTTCAAGAAAGTCATTGTCTCCTTGAATATCATAATGAATTTCATCTTTTTGCATCTCCTTGCCTTCACACTTTTCAAGAAAACTAGTAGATGCATCCACATTTGAAGTGACTCAATTGCAAGTTGATTCTGTTTGATCTTGTTGTGGATCAATACACTATGGTGGCGAGTGTAGATTATCTCCACCTATTTAAGAGAATTAAACATTAACATGGCAATAAGTTAAAATCCCAACCTTGTTATATAAATATCTATTTTTAGTTAGTTTCCACCTACTATTTTTTCTTGAACTTCAAGTTTAGACAATCCTTGTGGAGTTTGTTGCAAATCACTTCCATCATTATTGAGAGCCTCCGTTTTATGTTCTTCAAATCTTTCTATGGCACAATCTTTGTGACCTACAAAAATAAATTTGATTTCAATCATATTGAAGCTTCAATTCAAGGTTGATCTCAATGAATATAACAAAGGGTGACAGCTCATGCATACAAACCATGACAGGAGAACTTAAAACAATCATAACCAAGATCAATCATAAAAAAGACATTATTATTGGCAATTATTTATGACAAAGTTACTAGAAATCTTAATCTTAGGACTCAAACTTGTTCTCGAGGCTTTGTTACAACTTTCCATATGTAGGGCGGTCACAAACTTGTGCTTGAGCTTGTGTTACGCTTTTTTAGATGTATCTCATTGCACTGAACTAAAATTTTAGCTATCAAAAAATTGGTTTGTGTCCCACCATAAAATAATCTAAATACTCAAACCAAGAAATATGCTCAAACTTTAGTTTGAGCCTCATCCTACTATGAGTTGATTTGAATTCCTTAAACCAAGATATTTGAGCTTTTTTAGATGTGTCTCATTGCACTGAACTTAAATTTGAGCTTGCCTTTGTATATGTTTTTGTTCCACCATGAAATGATTTGAATTATTGATTTGAACCAAGAAATATGCTCAATCCTAAGTTTGAGCCTCATCCTACTATGAATTAATTTGAATCTCATACAAAGAGATATGCCCAAACTTAAGTTTGAGTCTCATCCTACTATGACATATTTAATATCTATTAAAGATAAGCAAATAATACAAGATAATTCTTTTGAATCTTTCATTATAATGATACAAATTTACATTCAATGTAATCAAGGTCATGGACATAAATAAATCTAGATTTTGAAAAAATAATGGATATTTGAAGGCTCAATATGTGTATTGATTGTCATATGCTATGATTCAAATTTACACTCAAGGTAATCAAGTTCATGGACATAAATAAAACCATATTTTGAAAAGTCAATGGACACTTGAAATATCAATAGACACATTAAGGATGATGCACAAAAGATGTTTTCATACATGAAGCCAAAGGTGCTATATATCATTGAACCACATATGCAAAGATATGTTATGAAGTTATAATTTCTACTTTTGACACAAAATTATGTACATTAGGATCCACATCATTTAGCTATCCTTTCTTGTCTTCATGCACCCATACTCATCTATCACTATGCTTCCCAATGTGGATTACATCTCTATCTTTGTCATAGATGATTCAAAAACTAACTTATCTCCAGATCTTTCAAAATAATATACGCTTCCTAATGGTTTTCATTGTCTAGCTTCACAAAGAAAGTCTCCAATATGCAAACCTTGTTCTTCACTTTGCTCTTCTCCACCATCCTTTGGATTGAAAATTCCTTCTATCTCTAATAACAGGGGTGAACTGGTACATTTGCAAATAAGAACAAAAACATACCTTGCAAATCTTATAGTTTTGGCATTTTATCTCTCTCCATATCACCACTTTTTGATTGAGATGCTTCAACTCCATCATCTATATAGAAAAGATATTAGGTTGTTTATTTATTAAGTCACTACCACTTAGTGTTGATATTTATATATAAGATACATTCTAAAAACTATGATTCAATCATCCTACAAAGAATTCAACTAGGTGACTAAAAAATAGTCATCTTCATTAAAACTAGAATACATGATTTGCTCACAAAAAATAGAAGTAAAATTTTTACTATTAAGGCATCAAGATCACTCAATAGTAAAACTTCACAAAAAAACATGGTTGAGTTTGAACACATCAATGTTTCTTTTGACTATGATGAAACTTAGCAAATGAGCTTAATTACAATACAAATCCCTCAAGAAATCTAATTTAACATAGTTTAATTTAAATAGTTGTTGATTATTCTCTTCATAGATGTGCCCTTCATAAAAACACATTGCATGCATAATAGGCTCAATACCTCTTGGTGTTGATGTTGTTTCATCATTTTCTTTGCCTTCTTGGTGATCATGAGTTCCTTGATCCAATTGCTTCTTAGGTTTGAGAGTTGACTCTACCTAATCTATCTCTTGATCTCCACCTTACTAGGAAAAAAAAGACTTTAACTTGGGTACCAGTATAGATAAAAAACCTTGATAGAAAAGCATATATGACTAGCTTTACCTTTTGTTTCAGTATCTACTATGACTCAACTGTATATTCATCTTGGAATTTATTATCATCCTCATCCACATATTTTTGTTGCTCATTTGAAATTATATCATCATCTTCTAGTGCATCTATGCCTACAATGTCTTCCTCATTAAGGTTAGGAGCCTCTATTCTCTCTTGATTTTTCCTAACTTTTTCACACCACTCAGTCAGAGATGTATCTTGCTCCACTAGATTAGAGCATGTCACCTCCAATGATCCTACCTTAGCATCATCCACAGTCATGGCAATACATTTTCTTTTAAGGAGGTATTCCACAAATGCAACCCCTACAATCAATACATCAATGACATATTTATGCTCTGTGCAAATATATCCTTCAAACTTGGTTGACTGCTGCTGGTGGCAGCCTCCTATAGATATATATCCTTCAAACTTGGTTGACTGCTGGCAGCCTGTAGATAGTATTGTGGAATCTTTGATGTTTTTCATGCATCTATTGGTGAGCAGCTATACAAAGAAACATCCAGTAGGTCTTTGGCAGAGAGAGGAGTTTTCTTTTATAATGAATTTTACATGGCACCTCATAGTGTTACAGGTTATGGATCTTTAAAAGCATTACCACTACCTTCATTCGATAGTCCAGAATGGCCCATACCAATAGGAGAAACAAGTGAGTGCTTTAGATTAAAGATATACCAAGACGTGCAAAGGTGTATAAGACCAAATGTAGTAAATCGTTAGTAGGTGAAAATTGCTGTCTTTATGCCATTGCATTATTTTGTCAACTTCTTTTATGACGAGGATGTCAAAAAAACATTGTCAATGTTTATCTGTAAATCAGAGAAATGTTTGGATATCTAAATTTTTATATTATGCATAAAGAATAAGTTTTTATATCAAAAGTGTTACTTTTATCATTTTTATTTACATGCATAGAAGTATGCATAATGGATAAATTTTTATATCAAAAGTGTTACTTTTATCATTTTTATTTACATGCATAGAAGTATGCATAATGGATAAAGTTTTATATCAAAAGTGTTACTTTTATCATTTTTATTTTCATGCATAGAAGTATGCATAATGGATAAATTTTTATATCAAAAGTGTTACTTTTATCATTTTTATTTTCATGCATAGAAGTATGCATAATGGATAAATTTTTATATCAAAAGTTTTACTTTTAGCATATTGAATTTCATGCATAGGGATATGAAAAAAAATGATTATTTTATTGTAAAAATATTTTTTTAAATGATTATTTTATTATAAAAGTGTTACTTTTATCACATTTGAAATTCTTGCATAGAGGTATGCATAAAAGATAATTATTATATTGTAAAAATGTTACTTTTATCATAATTGGATTTCATGCATAGAGTTATGCATAAAAGATATTTTTATACTAAAAGTGTGATTTTCATCATAAAAAGATTTTTTGCATAAATTAGATGCATAAGAGAAATTCTTTTATTCTAAAAGTGTAATTCCTATTAAATTGAATTTATGCATAAAAGATTGATTTTAATTCAAAAGTGTCATTCTCATCTAAATTGAATTTATGTATAAGAAGATGCATAAAAGATCGATTTTAATTCAAAAGTGTCATTCTCATCTAAAATGAATTTATGCATAGGAAGATGCATAAAAGATTGAATTTTAATTCAAAGTGTCATTCTCATTTAAAATGAATTTATGCATAGGAAGATGCATAAAAGATTGATTTTTATTTCGAAAGTGTTAGTATCCTTAAATGGAATTTATGCATAATTAGATGCGTAAAGAAATTTTATATCAAATATAAGAATTCCCTTATATTCTATAAATAGATATGGGAAGGAATAGGATGCGATAAGAGATGTATGTATGAATGTGAAAATGGATGTATGCATGAAGATGAGTGTGGATGTATGAATGTGAAAATGGATGTATGCATGAAGATGTATATGCATAGATGTGAATGTGGATGTAGATGTGGCTGTATAGATGTGAATGTGGAATGTGGATGTATAGATGTGGCTGTATAGATGTGAATGTGGAATGTGGATGTGGATGTATGTATGTATGTGGATGTAGATGTGGATGTATAGATGTGAATGGAAATGTGGAGGTGGATGTATGTGAATGTGGATATGGGATGTGGATGTATAAATGAGGATGTGAAAATGGAGGTAAGCATGTAGATGTGGATATATGGGTGTGAATGTGGATGTGGATATATGATATGTGATGTGAAGGAATCTGAAGTGAAGAGATGGAAAATGATGTGATTGGATGAGTACACATATAAATGGAATGTGGAATAAGTAATGTGGATTATATGAGGGTTAATGTGGAAAAATGAGAGTTAATATAGAAATTGTATTTGCAAACTGTTTGTAAATGGCTGTTTTATGTCAAGAGTGCTGGGAAAGCATTTTGACCGTCTTGTGATTAAGGTCGTGGAGACCTAACTGATAAAGTTACAACTGCTGACGGAGAGTCAATGGAGGACGTCTCGTGTAGCAAGGTCGGCCGAGGTCTTGACCAGCCTTGGTGCGATTAAAATGGTGAGCTTCCGGTACGGTGGATGAGGGGCCAAGGAAGCGGCCTATGAGTGAAGCGCTAGGTCACCTAGGATCCTAGAGGGTGCTGACCATACGGTGCTCGGGCTCTGGGTCGCCTAGGATACCCACGCGTGCGTCGAGGAAGATATTGGAACAAGGAGTAAGAGTTGTTTTCTGAAACCGGGCATGGATCTGGTTGATTGACCTTGCTGGTCTTCAATGGATGAGTCCATGGCTCTTTTTATGGATCTATTGGTTGATCTTGCTGATCTTCAATGAGAGTCCATCTTGATTTTTATAAGTGATTATATTGCCGAGTATTATGGGCTAGGAACTATTGAAAAGGCCCCTGAGTGGACAGGTGGTGAGCGTTCTAGTTGCCAATGATGCCATAGATACTGTGATGAAGGAATGATGGTAAATTATGAATCAACCGGATAAATTGGAAGGTTGTGATCACTGCTACTATGGTTTTATTAAAGGATTGTTTTAAAGTTAGCTGATGCTAAGAAAAAGGTAATTTCATATTGGGTGTGTAAGTGGTGTGGCTAGTTTTATGTTTGCATGGACTTCCGGCTAGGGGGCCTTGGAACTCTTTTCCTTGGTACTCGGGACAATACCTAACCAAATTCCAAATTGGATCCCATCACTACAGTGGTTGCGCGGTTGGCTAACCCATGGGATTGGATGGGGTTAGGCTGGACTGATGGATCCGTAAATCGAGATTTAAATTCTATTATTACGATAGATGAAGTAAATCTCGGATAGTAAATTTGTCTATGGATAAGAATCAACGGTTGTGCCTCTTGATGGGGAAAAAAGCGTTGATCCCAATCATCCAAGTGCAAGTTTCTTCCTTGATCTGACCAAGTACCATTAGAGGTGCAGTCGGATCGGTTTGATCAGTAATGATCTTGACTACGTTAGAGTAAAGAGTTATCCTGGTGGAATCGCCCATGCTTTCCGGGTAAGGGAAGTTTTTTCGGGTTCGGTTTTTGAAAAACCAATGAGGCCCCGAGTGTGGGTCCCTGCCCCGCGCATGAAGTGCTACTTCCGCTGCTAGTACCCCGAATCTGTTGCTCGGTGGGAACAGGGATCTCACAGTTAGTATCAGAGCATTTGGTTAATAAAGATCAACTGAGAAGACAAATATGTCAAAAATTTATCAAGAAACACAAAAAGGTTGTAATTGCGTGATATAAGTCATACAATTTGATATTCAAACTAAAATTCGTAATTTGGTAATTGGGTCTTCAGATGGAAGTACCGCAATTATATAGAATCCCTGACTTGCTTAAGGCTTAGATATGATGGTATTTACCTTATAATTCCAAGGGCCGTGACTACCCGTATATACCGAGAGTATACGGCAGCTCTTTATTGACAGTATATACGAGTAAAGCTAAGACTTGAAATTATAAGCGTTAATGCTATCCAGTTGATGAATTCGAATGTGGTTGATATGATTTTTAATTCTGTTTGGGAACTGATGAATTGATTGGGATTTTGATTGAAAAATGATGATTTTTAAAATTTAGTTGAAATATAATAACCTGAGCAAAACCACAATGAGGATGAATGGGACGAGTCCCTGTAATGATAAATGATGATAATGATTTCAGCAAACCACTATGAGATTAGTGGATTGTGCTGTCAAAGTGCTACTGTTAACACTTGACTCGGTATATCAAGTTAAGGGATGACAAATTGAAAACTTGCTTGACTGAAATTCCCGTGGAGAAATGTTCAGAAAGAAAAATTTTCGATCTGATGGACCATTATCGTGTTAAAGATATGAATGACATGATCTGAAATGAATTGTTATTTAATGATGAGTTCTATATAAGGGATATTTATCCCCGTATTCTGTTGGGTTGACCAGAATATAAGGAACCCTAGAATAAATTGGATCTTAAGAAAAAGAGTTGTCCTCTACTTGGCGAGATGAGGACATCTCGCACTTTTTTAAGTGGGGTAGAATGTAAGATTCCTCCCCAGCCTTCGAGGTATACAGGAGTAAGAATCTCCCTTTTTGATCTTATAATTATTCCCTCTCAAAAATAAAAGAAAGATTCTGTTTAAAAAAAAGGAAGACCCTTTCCCTAGAATACTTCTCATCAGGAGTCACGCTGTTTTAAGGATTCAGAACAATGAGTTCAGAAGTGAAAATCGGTGTTTTGGATACCAAGGTTTTGGTTTTCATTCGAGTACGGCCCAAAAGAAGTTCTTTATCTCTTGGGGAGTATAAGAACTTATCCCCCAGATATTGTGAGCCTTATATTTGAATTCAATGAAAGTAGATGACTTAGCCTACAAGCTTCTTTTACCTCCTCATCTCAAAGTTCTTAATGTATTTCATAGAAATATGTGCCAAACCCAAATCATGGAAAGACGGTAAAACTTCAGTGGCAAGATACCGTTGGCTTCTAGGTTACGCTAACTCCTTCCTTTATATAAGTCGTAACTTTTACCTGTCGCTCACAGTAATCTTACTTCCATCGATCTCCCTTCTTCTTAATCTCCTTCATGGCTTGGCAACAGGAATTAGTTTTATCCATGATGATTTCTCACCTTCAAGACGCAAGTGAGTCTGTGAAGAAAGATTTTATTGAACAGTATGAGCGCTCACTTTTTCCTCACTTGGGAACGTCTGTAGCTCAGACCAAATGGCGGACCTATCAAGACATAACTAGGGTAACACCCTGGGGTCAGCAGCACTTTCGTAACAATGTCCGCTTGGCCATGGTTATCGAAGCCTTGGGTTTGGGTCCCCGATACTACTGCGTCATGAGATCAAGACATCTTGGGTTTTCTGAGCGGGTCTTCCTACTGACGTGTTTTCTTCCTCATGAGAAGATATGCCTTTACCCCGTTTTTCGCTTACCTCTCAGAGGTCCTTTTGTTAGATCACCTCATACCACTGAGATAGGTGCAGCAATAACCAGCAGAATTATTCCCATAGATGAGTTACCTTATACATGCGCAGCTTGTGAGTGCTGCTTTTGTGATCATATGATGGACGGGCTTATGGAAGTGTAAAGAGTTCTTCTATCTTTACTGTATAAGTTTCGAGAATGAATAAAGTTTAAATCTTGTTCTTATCTTGAATCTTGCTCTCTTTGAGACTTTTTCTTGGTGGTTAATCCTGATTTAAATTTTTCTCTAAGTCTCATAATTCGTGCATCTTGCGAAATTATCCCAGTTTGCGAGATGAGGACATCTCGCGTTTTTTAAGTGGGGTAGAATGTAAGATTCCTCCCCCAACCCCCCTTTTGATCTCTAGTATCTTCCCCAGTAATCAATCCCTCTTCAGAAATATAAAGACCTTGTTTCTAACTGTTTTAACCTAGAGAGAGAAAATATTCTAGAGAGAGTATATTCAGATTTTTAATATTTTTGGATAGAAAATTATCTTATCTTATTTAAATAAGTTCCCCTGAAACAGAAATTCAAAAAGAACTTTCCAATGTGCAATTAGAATTTATTGGAAATGGGTATAAAGGACCTTAGTCTAAGGGTCTAGATTTTCAGAAATTTTTGGATTATGGTCCAATTAAGGTTCCTATGGGCCAATAGCATCAATCCATGTGTAGGGAGGAGATAAATCCAATTTGTAAAAGAAGATACCCAAAAATGAGTAAATGCTCACATAAGATGAAGAGTTGAAAATGTACAAGGTTTATTAGTAAAAAACTATGAGCAATATTAAAATGATTCCATTATGACACATATGTAAGGAAGGAGAGTTCTTTAAAGGAGGTGCATATTTCACATAAGATGAAGAGTTGAAAATGTACAAGGTTTATTAGTAAAAAACTATGAGCAATATTAAAATGATTCCATTATGACACATATGTAAGGAAGGGAAGTTCTTTAAAGGAGGTGCATATTTCACATAAGATGAAGAGTTGAAAATGTACAAGGTTTATTAGTTAAAAAACTATGAGCAATATTAAAATGATTCCATTATGACACATATGTAAGGAAGGGGAGTTCTTTAAAGGAGGTGCATATTTCACATGCTTGAATGAGTTTTAAACTCATAAAAATTGAGATATTTCATCTCTCCTCTCTCCTCATTCAAGTCTAGTTCCAAAAAGTTAGCTTAACTGACCTAAAAAATGGTCAAATATTGACCAAACTGATTTAGAAAATTCTAGAATTAGTTTGTTTGGTTAGGAGCTCAATTTTTCCTATAAATAGAAGCCTCCCCCTTGTTGAAATATAGATAGTGTTTATGCATCGTTACTCTACTCCAAGTAAGCCAAGAACTGTGAATTCATTTAATAATTCACTAGTTTTTGGAGCTTCCCTCTTTCTTCAATCCCCTTTAGTGGCTCCATCAACATACTTAACCAATTGATTGGTTGGGGGCCTCTACCGTGAACAAAGAATCAAGCAAATTGTAAGGTAATTAGTGAATATTGATCTTTTCTATAATTTCTCAATGTTTCTCTCTTCTCAACCCCTCTCAAGCTTGAGAAGCTTAATTGGTATGGTTTTTTAAATGCTATTGAAGTTAATTGGTGAATAGTAGTGAAGAGTTACATAATTTAATAAATGCTATTGAAGTTAATTTCCATTTATGTTTAAATTCTAATGGTTTTTATGTAATTTCTCTCTCTCACTCAAGAAATGGTCATGCTCATGACCCATTCTCAATCCAAATGAAGCTTTTCATAAAGCTTTTCCTTAATCCAAGATTAAGCTATGCTTACGGCCAAATTAATGGCTTTTTTCTATGCTTTTAGTTTATGCATATTGATGATTCAATCCATTATGGATTGATGATCCAATTAGAGACCATTCTAATTATTTCCTTAATGATAAGCTTTATCCCTTAGAAAAATTGAGATTTATCAGTCATAGCAGCGGAGCTATGGCAAAATTTTTACAAAAATTACGCATAAAATAATTTCATTCAAAGCATAAAAAGAGGACTTCCTACCATATTCTAGGAATTATCATCCTAGATTAATTGAAAGAATTTCATTATAATCATGGAGAAATTAAATTTTTATATTATGCATAAAGAATAAGTTTTTATATCAAAAGTGTTACTTTTATCATTTTTTTTTACATACATAGAAGTATGCATAATGGATAAATTTTTATATCAAAAGTGTTACTTTTATCATTTTTATTTACATGCATAGAAGTATGCATAATGGATAAATTTCTATATCAAAAGTGTTACTTTTATCATTTTTATTTACATGCATAGAAGCATGCATAATGGATAAATTTTTATTTCAAAAGTGTTACTTTTATCATTTTTATTTTCATGCATAGAAGTATGCATAATGGATAAATTTTTATATCAAAAGTGTTACTTTTATCATTTTTATTTTCATGCATAGAAGTATGCATAATGGATAAATTTTTATATCAAAAGTGTTACTTTTAGCATATTGAATTTCATGCATAGGGATATGAAAAAAAATGATTATTTTATTGTAAAAATGTTTTTTTAAATGAATATTTTATTGTAAAAGTGTTACTTTTATCACATTTGAAATTCTTGCATAGAGGTATGCATAAAAGATGATTATTATATTGTAAAAATGTTACTTTTATCATAATTGGATTTCATGCATAGAGTTATGCATAAAAGATATTTTTATACTAAAAGTGTGATTTTCATCATAAATAGATTTTTTACATAAATTAGATGCATAAGAGAAATTCTTATATTCTAAAAGTGTAATTCCTACTAAATTGAATTTATGCAGAAGAAGATGCATAAAAGATTGATTTTAATTCAAAAGTGTCATTCTCATCTAAATTGAATTTATGCATAAGAAGATGCATAAAAGATTGATTTTAATTCAAAAGTGTCATTCTCATCTAAAATGAATTTATGCATAGGAAGATGCATAAAAGATTGAATTTTAATTCAAAGTGTCATTCTCATTTAAAATGAATTTATGCATAGGAAGATGCATAAAAGATTGATTTTTATTTCGAAAGTGTTAGTATCCTTAAATGGAATTTATGCATAATT
The DNA here is from genome assembly GCF_041138505.1 of Cibotium barometz. NCBI lineage: Eukaryota > Viridiplantae > Streptophyta > Polypodiopsida > Cyatheales > Cibotiaceae > Cibotium > Cibotium barometz. The sequence goes on from NC_141083.1 coordinate 10,540,814, forward strand.
AGATGCGTAAAGAAATTTTATATCAAATATAAGAATTTCCTTATATTCTATAAATAGATATGGGAAGGGATAGGATGCGATAAGAGATGTATGTATGTGGATGTATGAATGTGAAAATGGATGTATGCATGAAGATGAGTGTGGATGTATGAATGTGAAAATGGATGTATGCATGAAGATGTATATGCATAGATGTGAATGTGGATGTAGATGTGGCTGTATAGATGTGAATGTGGAATGTGGATGTGGATGTATGTATGTATGTGGATGTAGATGTGGATGTATAGATGTGAATGAAAATGTGGAGGTGGATGTATGTGAATGTGGATATGGGATGTGGATGTATAAATGAGGATGTGAAAATGGAGGTAAGCATGTAGATGTGGATGTATGGGTGTGAATGTGGATGTGGATGTGGATGTGGATATATGATATGTGATGTGAAGGAATCTGAAGTGAAGAGATGGAAAATGATGTGATTGGATGAGTACACATATAAATGGAATGTGGAATAAGTAATGTGGATTATATGAGGGATAATGTGGAAAAATGAGAGTTAATATAGAAATTGTATCTGTAAACTGTTTGTAAATGGCTGTTTTATGTCAAGAGTGCTGGGAAAGCATTTTGACCGTCTTGTGATTAAGGTCGTGGAGACCTAACTGATAAAGTTGCAACTGCTGACGGAGAGTCAATGGAGGACGTCTCGCGTAGCAAGGTCGGCCGAGGTCTTGACTAGCCTCGGTGCGATTAAAATGGTGAGCTTCCGGTACGGTGGATGAGGGGCCAAGGAAGCGGCCTATGAGTGAAGCGCTAGGTCACCTACGAAGGATCCTAGAGGGTGCTGACCATACGGTGCTCGGTCTCTGGGTCGCCTAGGATACCCACGCGTGCGTCGAGGAAGATATTGGAACAAGGAGTAAGAGTTGTTTTCTGAAACCGAGCATGGATCTGGTTGATTGACCTTGCTGGTCTTCAATGGATGAGTCCATGGCTCTTTTTATGGATCTGTTGGTTGATCTTGCTATTCTTCAACGAGAGTCCATCTTGATTTTTATAAGTGATTATATTGCCGAGTATTATGGGCTAGGAACTATTGAAAAGGCCCCTGAGTGGACAGGTGGTGAGCGTTCTAGTTGCCAATGATGCCATAGATACTCTGATGAAGGAATGATGGTAAATTATGAATCAACCGGATAAATTGGAAGATTGTGATCAGTGCTACTATGGTTTCATTAAAGGATTGTTTTAAAGTTAGCTGTGATGCTAAGAAAAAGGCAATTTCATATTGGGTGTGTAAGTGGTGTGGCTAGTTTTATGTTTGCATGGACTTCCGGCTAGGGGGCCTTGGAACTCTTTTCCTTGGTACTCGGGACAAAACCTAACCAAATTCCAAATTGTATCCCATCACTACAGTGGTTGGGCGGTTGGCTAACCCATGGGATTGGATGGGGTTAGGCTGGACTGATGGATCCGTAAATTGAGATTTAAATTCTATTATTACGATAGATGAAGTAAATCCCGGATAGTAAATTGTTCTATGGATAGGAATCAACGGCTATGCCTCTTGATGGGGAAAAAAGCGTTGATCCCAATGATCCAAGTGCAAGTTTCTTCCTTGATCTGACCAAGTACTAGTAGAGGTGCAGTCGGATCGGTTTGATCAGTAATGATCTTGACTACGTTAGAGTAAAGAGTTATCCTGGTGGAATCGCCCATGCTTTCCGGGTAAGGGAAGTTTTTTCGGGTTCGGTTTTTGAAAAATCGACGGATTAGTCTCTTGTCCGGATATCCGTGGACGAGGCCCCGAGTGTGGGTCCCTGCCCCGCGCATGAAGTGTTACTTCCGCTGCTAGTACCCCGAATCTGTTGCTCGGTGGGAACAGGGATCTCACAGTTGGTATCAGAGCATTTGGTTAATAAAGATCAACTGAGAAGATAAATGTCAAAAATTTATCAAGAAACACAAAAAGGTTGTAATTGCGTGATATAAGTCATACAATTTGATATTCAAACTAAAATTCGTAATTTGGTAATTGGGTCTTCAGATGGAAGTACCGCAATTATATAGAATCCCTGACTTGCTTGAGGCCTAGATATGATGGTATTTACCTTATAATTCCAAGGGCCGTGACTACCCGTATATACCGAGAGTATACTGCAGCTCTTTACTGATAGTATATACGAGTAAAGCTAAGACTTGAAATTATAAGCGTTAATGCTATCCAGTTGATGAATTCGAATGTGGTTGATATGATTTTTAATTCTGTTTGGGAACTGATGAATTGATTGGGATTCTGATTGAAAAATGATGATTTTTGAAATTTAGTTGAAATATAATAACCTGAGCAAAACCACAATGAGGATGAATGGGACGAGTCCCTGTAATGATAAATGATGATAATGATTTCAGCAAATCACTATGAGATTAGTGGATTGTGCTGTCAAAGTGCTACTGTTAACACTTGACTCGATATATCAAGTTAAGGGATGACAAATTGAAAACTTGCTTGACTGAAATTCCCGTGGAGGAATGTTCAGAAAGAAAAATTTTCGATCTGATGGACCATTATCATGTTAAAGATATGAATGACATGATCTGAAATGAATTGTTATTTAATGATGAGTTCTATATAAGGGATATTTATTCCCGTATTCTGTTGGGTTGACCAGAATATAAGGAACCCTAGAATAAATTGGATCTTAAGAAAAAGAGTTGTCCTCTACTTGGCGAGATGAGAACATCTCGCACTTTTTTAAGTGGGGTAGAATGTAAGATTCCTCCCCAGCCTTCGAGGTATACAGGAGTAAGAATCTCTCTTTTTGATCTTATAATTATTCCCTCTCAAAAATAAAAGAAAGATTCTGTTTTAAAAAAAGGAAGACCCTTTCCCTAGAATACTTTTCAAGAGTCACGCTGTTTTAAGGATTCAGAACAATGAGTTCAGAAGTGAAAATCGGTGTTTTGGATACCAAGGTTTTGGTTTTCATTCGAGTACGGCCCAAAAGAAGTTCTTTATCTCTTGGGGAGTATAAGAACTTATCCCCCAGATATTGTGAGCCTTATATTTGAATTCAATGAAAGTAGATGACTTAGCCTACAAGCTTCTTTTACCTCCTCATCTCAAAGTTCTTAATGTATTTCATAGAAATATGTGCCAATCCCAAATCATGGAAAGACGGTAAAACTTCAGTGGCAAGATAGCGTTGGCTTCTAGGTTACGCTAACTCCTTCCTTTATATAAGTCGTAACTTTTACCTGTCGCTCACAGTAATCTTACTTCCATCGATCTCCCTTCTTCTTAATCTCCTTCATGGCTTGGCAACAGGAATTAGTTTTATCCATGATGATTTCTCACCTTCAAGACGCAAGTGAGTCTGTGAAGAAAGATTTTATTGAACAGTATGAGCGCTCACTTTTTCCTCACTTGGGAACGTCTGTAGCTCAGACCAAATGGCGGACCTATCAAGACATAACTAGGGTAACACCCTGGGGTCAGCAGCACTTTCGTAACAATGTCCGCTTGGCCATGGTTATCGAAGCCTTGGGTTTGGGTCCCCGATACTACTGCGTCATGAGATCAAGACATCTTGGGTTTTCTGAGCGGGTCTTCTTACTGGCGTGTTTTCTTCCTCATGAGAAGATATGCCTTTACCCCGTTTTTGGCTTACCTCTCAGAGGTCCTTTTGTTAGATCACCTCATACCACTGAGATAGGTGCAGCAATAACCAGCAGAATTATTCCCATAGATGAGTTACCTTATACATGCGCAGCTTGTGAGTGCTGCTTTTGTGATCATATGATGGATGGGCTTATGGAAGTGTAAAGAGTTCTTCTATCTTTACTGTATAAGTTCCGAGAATGAATAAAGTTTAAATCTTGTTCTTATCTTGAATCTTGCTCTCTTTGAGACTTTTTCTTGGTGGTTAATCCTGATTTAAATTTTTCTCTAAGTCTCATAATTCGTGCATCTTGCGAAATTATCCCAGTTTGCGAGATGAGGACATCTCGCGTTTTTTAAGTGGGGTAGAATGTAAGATTCCTCCCCCAACCCCCCTTTTGATGTCTAGTATCTTCCCTAGTAATCAATCCCTCTTCAGAAATATAAAGACCTTGTTTCTAACTGTTTTAACCTAGAGAGAGAAAATATTCTAGAGAGAGTATATTCAGATTTTTAATATTTTTGGATAGAAAATTATCTCATCTTATTAAAATAAGTTCCCCTGAAACAGAAATTCAAAAAGAACTTTCCAATGTGCAATTAGAATTTATTGGAAATGGGTATAAAGGACCTTAGTCTAAGGGTCTAGATTTTCAAAAAATTTTAGATTATGGTCCAATTAAGGTTCCTATGGGCCAATAGCATCAATCCATGTGTAGGGAGGAGATAAATCCAATTTGTAAAAGAAGATACCCAAAAATGAGTAAATGCTCACATAAGATGAAGAGTTGAAAATGTACAAGGTTTATTAGTAAAAAACTATGAGCAATATTAAAATGATTCCATTATGACACATATGTAAGGAAGGGGAGTTCTTTAAAGGAGGTGCATATTTCACATAAGATGAAGAGTTGAAAATGTACAAGGTTTATTAGTAAAAAACTATGAGCAATATTAAAATGATTCCATTATGACACATATGTAAGGAAGGGAAGTTCTTTAAAGGAGGTGCATATTTCACATAAGATGAAGAGTTGAAAATGTACAAGGTTTATTAGTTAAAAAACTATGAGCAATATTAAAATGATTCCATTATGACACATATGTAAGGAAGGGGAGTTCTTTAAAGGAGGTGCATATTTCACATGCTTGAATGAGTTTTAAACTCATAAAAATTGAGATATTTCATCTCTCCTCTCTCCTCATTCAAGTCTAGTTCCAAAAAGTTAGCTTAACTGACCTAAAAAATGGTCAAATATTGACCAAACTGATTTAGAAAATTCTAGAATCAGTTTGTTTGGTTAGGAGCTCAATTTTTCCTATAAATAGAAGCCTCCCCCTTGTTGAAATATAGATAGTGTTTATGCATCGTTACTCTACTCCACCTAAGCCAAGAACTGTGAATTCATTTAATAATTCACTAGTTTTTGGAGCTTCCCTCTTTCTTCAATCCCCTTTAGTGGCTCCATCAACATACTTAACCAATTGATTGGTTGGGGGCCTCTACCGTGAACAAAGAATCAAGCAAATTGTAAGGTAATTAGTGAATATTGATCTTTTCTATAATTTCTCAATGTTTCTCTCTTCTCAACCCCTCTCAAGCTTGAGAAGCTTAATTGGTATGGTTTTTTAAATGCTATTGAAGTTAATTGGTGAATAGTAGTGAAGAGTTACATAATTTAATAAATGCTATTGAAGTTAATTTTCATTTATGTTTAAATTCTAATGGTTTTTATGTAATTTCTCTCTCTCACTCAAGAAATGGTCATGCTCATGACCCATTCTCAATCCAAATGAAGCTTTTCATAAAGCTTTTCCTTAATCCAAGATTAAGCTATGCTTGAGGCCGAATTAATGGCTTTTTTCTATGCTTTTAGTTTATGCATATTGATGATTCAATCCATTATGGATTGATGATCCAATTAGAGACCATTCTAATTATTTCCTTAATGATAAGCTTTATCCCTTAGAAAAATTGAGATTTATCAGTCATAGCAGCGGAGCTATGGCAAAATTTTTACAAAAATTACGCATAAAATAATTTCATTCAAAGCATAAAAAGAGGACTTCCTACCATATTCTAGGAATTATCATCCTAGATTAATTGAAAGAATTTTATTATAATCATGGAGAAATTAAATTTTTATATTATGCATAAAGAATAAGTTTTTATATCAAAAGTGTTACTTTTATCATTTTTTTTTTACATACATAGAAGTATGCATAATGGATAAATTTTTATATCAAAAGTGTTACTTTTATCATTTTTATTTATATGCATAGAAGTATGCATAATGGATAAATTTCTATATCAAAAGTGTTACTTTTATCATTTTTATTTACATGCATAGAAGCATGCATAATGGATAAATTTTTATATCAAAAGTGTTACTTTTATCATTTTTATTTTCATGCATAGAAGTATGCATAATGGATAAATTTTTATATCAAAAGTGTTACTTTTATCATTTTTATTTTCATGCATAGAAGTATGCATAATGGATAAATTTTTATATCAAAAGTGTTACTTTTAGCATATTGAATTTCATGCATAGGGATATGAAAAAAAATGATTATTTTATTATAAAAATGTTTTTTAAATGATTATTTTATTATAAAATTGTTACTTTTATCACATTTGAAATTCTTGCATAGAGGTATGCATAAAAGATGATTATTATATTGTAAAAATGTTACTTTTATCATAATTGGATTTCATGCATAGAGTTATGCATAAAAGATATTTTTATACTAAAAGTGTGATTTTCATCATAAATAGATTTTTTACATAAATTAGATGCATAAGAGAAATTCTTTTATTCTAAAAGTGTAATTCCTACTAAATTGAATTTATGCATAAGAAGATGCATAAAAGATTGATTTTAATTCAAAAGTGTCATTCTCATCTAAATTGAATTAATGCATAAGAAGATGCATAAAAGATTGATTTTAATTCAAAAGTGTCATTCTCATCTAAAATGAATTTATGCATAGGAAGATGCATAAAAGATTGAATTTTAATTCAAAGTGTCATTCTCATTTAAAATGAATTTATGCATAGGAAGATGCATAAAAGATTGATTTTTATTTCGAAAGTGTTAGTATCCTTAAATGGAATTTACGCATAATTAGATGCGTAAAGAAATTTTATATCAAATATAAGAATTCCCTTATATTCTATAAATAGATATGGGAAGGGATAGGATGCGATAAGAGATGTATGTATGTGGATGTATGAATGTGAAAATGGATGTATGCATGAAGATGAGTGTGGATGTATGAATGTGAAAATGGATGTATGCATGAAGATGTATATGCATAGATGTGAATGTGGATGTAGATGTGGCTGTATAGATGTGAATGTGGAATGTGGATGTGGATGTATGTATGTATGTGGATGTAGATGTGGATGTATAGATGTGAATGAAAATGTGGAGGTGGATGTATGTGAATGTGGATATGGGATGTGGATGTATAAATGAGGATGTGAAAATGGAGGTAAGCATGTAGATGTGGATGTATGGGTGTGAATGTGGATGTGGATGTGGATGTGGATATATGATATGTGATGTGAAGGAATCTGAAGTGAAGAGATGGAAAATGATGTGATTGGATGAGTACACATATAAATGGAATGTGGAATAAGTAATGTGGATTATATGAGGGATAATGTGGAAAAATGAGAGTTAATATAGAAATTGTATCTGTAAACTGTTTGTAAATGGCTGTTTTATGTCAAGAGTGCTGGGAAAGCATTTTGATCGTCTTGTGATTAAGGTCGTGGAGACCTAACTGATAAAGTTGCAACTGCTGAGACGGAGAGTCAATGGAGGACGTCTCGCGTAGCAAGGTCGGCCGAGGTCTTGACCAGCCTCGGTGCGATTAAAATGGTGAGCTTCCGGTACGGTGGATGAGGGGCCAAGGAAGCGGCCTATGAGTGAAGCGCTAGGTCACCTACGAAGGATCCTAGAGGGTGCTGACCATACGGTGCTCGGTCTCTGGGTCGCCTAGGATACCCACGCGTGCGTCGAGGAAGATATTGGAACAAGGAGTAAGAGTTGTTTTCTGAAACCGGGCATGGATCTGGTTGATTGACCTTGTTGGTCTTCAATGGATGAGTCCATGGCTCTTTTTATGGATCTGTTGGTTGATCTTGCTGATCTTCAACGAGAGTCCATCTTGATTTTTATAAGTGATTATATTGCCGAGTATTATGGGCTAGGAACTATTGAAAAGGCCCCTGAGTGGACAGGTGGTGAGCGTTCTAGTTGCCAATGATGCCATAGATACTCTGATGAAGGAATGATGGTAAATTATGAATCAACCGGATAAATTGGAAGATTGTGATCAGTGCTACTATGGTTTCATTAAAGGATTGTTTTAAAGTTAGCTGATGCTAAGAAAAAGGCAATTTCATATTGGGTGTGTAAGTGGTGTGGCTAGTTTTATGTTTGCATCGACTTCCGGCTAGGGGGCCTTGGAACTCTTTTCCTTGGTACTCGGGACAAAACCTAACCAAATTCCAAATTGGATCCCATCACTACAATGGTTGGGCGGTTGGCTAACCCATGGGATTGGATGGGGTTAGGCTGGACTGATGGATCCGTAAATCGAGATTTAAATTCTATTATTACGATAGATGAAGTAAATCCCGGATAGTAAATTGTTCTATGGATAAGAATCAACGGCTGTGCCTCTTGATGGGGAAAAAAGCGTTGATCCCAATGATCCAAGTGCAAGTTTCTTCCTTGATCTGACCAAGTACTCTTAGAGGTGCAGTCGAATCAGTTTGATCAGTAATGATCTTGACTACGTTAGAGTAAAGAGTTATCCTGGTGGAATCGCCCATGCTTTCCGGGTAAGGGAAGTTTTTTCGGGTTCGGTTTTTGAAAAACCGACGGATTAGTCTCTTGTCCGGATATCCGTGGACGAGGCCCCGAGTGTGGGTCCCTGCCCCGCGCATGAAGTGTTACTTCCGAATCTGTTGCTCGGTGGGAACAGGGATCTCACAGTTGGTATCAGAGCATTTGGTTAATAAAGATCAACTGAGAAGATAAATGTCAAAAATTTATCAAGAAACACAAAAAGGTTGTAATTGCGTGATATAAGTCATACAATTTGATATTCAAACTAAAATTCGTAATTTGGTAATTGGGTCTTCAGATGGAAGTACCGCAATTATATAGAATCCCTGACTTGCTTGAGGCCTAGATATGATGGTATTTACCTTATAATTCCAAGGGCCGTGACTACCCGTATATACCGAGAGTATACTGCAGCTCTTTACTGACAGTATATACGAGTAAAGCTAAGACTTGAAATTATAAGCGTTAATGCTATCCAGTTGATGAATTCGAATGTGGTTGATATGATTTTTAATTATGTTTGGGAACTGATGAATTGATTGGGATTCTGATTGAAAAATGATGATTTTTGAAATTTAGTTGAAATATAATAACCTGAGCAAAACCACAATGAGGATGAATGGGACGAGTCCCTGTAATAATAAATGATGATAATGATTTCAGCAAATCACTATGAGATTAGTGGATTGTGTTGTCAAAGTGCTACTGTTAACACTTGACTCGGTATATCAAGTTAAGGGATGACAAATTGAAAACTTGCTTGACTGAAATTCCCGTGGAGGAATGTTCAGAAAGAAAAATTTTTGATCTGATGGACCATTATCGTGTTAAAGATATGAATGACATGATCTGAAATGAATTGTTATTTAATGATGAGTTCTATATAAGGGATATTTATCCCCGTATTCTGTTGGGTTGACCAGAATATAAGGAACCCTAGAATAAATTGGATCTTAAGAAAAAGAGTTGTCCTCTACTTGGCGAGATGAGGACATCTCGCACTTTTTTAAGTGGGATAGAATGTAAGATTCCTTCCCAGCCTTCGAGGTATACATGAGTAAGAATCTCCCTTTTTGATCTTATAGTTATTCCCTCTCAAAAATAAAAGAAAGATTCTGTTTAAAAAAAAGGAAGACCCTTTCCCTAGAATACTTAAGTCTCAGGAGTCACGCTGTTTTAAGGATTCAGAACAATGAGTTCAGAAGTGAAAATCGGTGTTTTGGATACCAAGGTTTTGGTTTTCATTCGAGTACGGCCCAAAAGAAGTTCTTTATCTCTTGGGGAGTATAAGAACTTATCCCCCAGATATTGTGAGCCTTATATCTGAATTCAATGAAAGTAGATGACTTAGCCTACAAGCTTCTTTTACCTCCTCATCTCAAAGTTCTTAACGTATTTCATAGAAATATGTGCCAAACCCAAATCATGGAAAGACGGTAAAACTTCAGTGGCAAGATACCGTTGGCTTCTAGGTTACGCTAACTCCTTCCTTTATATAAGTCGTAACTTTTACCTGTCGCTCACAGTAATCTTACTTCCATCGATCTCCCTTCTTCTTAATCTCCTTCATGGCTTGGCAACAGGAATTAGTTTTATCCATGATGATTTCTCACCTTCAAGACGCAAGTGAGTCTGTGAAGAAAGATTTTATTGAACAGTATGAGCGCTCACCTTTTCCTCACTTGGGAACATCTGTAGCTCAGACCAAATGGCGGACCTATCAAGACATAACTAGGGTAACACCCTGGGGTCAGCAGCACTTTCGTAACAATGTCCGCTTGGCCATGGTTATCGAAGCCTTGGGTTTGGGTCCCCGATACTACTGCGTCATGAGATCAAGACATCTTGGGTTTTCTGAGCGGGTCTTCTTACTGGCGTGTTTTCTTCCTCATGAGAAGATATGCCTTTATCCCGTTTTTGGCTTACCTCTCAGAGGTCCTTTTGTTAGATCACCTCATACCACTGAGATAGGTGCAGCAATAACCAGCAGAATTATTCCCAAAGATGAGTTACCTTATACATGCGCAGCTTGTGAGCATAATTAGATACGTAAAGAAATTTTATATCAAATATAAGAATTTCCTTATATTCTATAAATAGATATGGGAAGGGATAGGATGCGATAAGAGATGTATGTATGTGGATGTATGAATGTGAAAATGGATGTATGCATGAAGATGAGTGTGGATGTATGAATGTGAAAATGGATGTATGCATGAAGATGTATATGCATAGATGTGAATGTGGATGTAGATGTGGCTGTATAGATGTGAATGTGGAATGTGGATGTGGATGTATGTATGTATGTGGATGTAGATGTGGATGTATAGATGTGAATGGAAATGTGGAGGTGGATGTATGTGAATGTGGATATGGGATGTGGATGTATAAATGAGGATGTGAAAATGGAGGTAAGCATGTAGATGTGGATGTATGGGTGTGAATGTGGATGTGGATGTGGATGTGGATGTGGATATATGATATGTGATGTGAAGGAATCTGAAGTGAAGAGATGGAAAATGATGTGATTGGATGAGTACACATATAAATGGAATGTGGAATAAGTAATGTGGATTATATGAGGGATAATGTGGAAAAATGAGAGTTAATATAGAAATTGTATCTGTAAACTGTTTGTAAATGGCTGTTTTATGTCAAGAGTGCTGGGAAAGCATTTTGACCATCTTGTGATTAAGGTCGTGGAGACCTAACTGATAAAGTTGCAACTGCTGACGGAGAGTCAATGGAGGACGTCTCGCGTAGCAAGGTCGGCCGAGGTCTTGACCAGCCTCGGTGCGATTAAAATGGTGAGCTTCCGGTACGGTGGATGAGGGGCCAAGGAAGCGGCCTATGAGTGAAGCGCTAGGCCACCTGCGAAGGAACCTAGAGGGTGCTGACCATACGGTGCTCGGGCTCTGGGTCGCCTAGGATACCCACGCGTGCGTCGAGGAAGATATTGGAACAAGGAGTAAGAGTTGTTTTCTGAAACCGGGCATGGATCTGGTTGATTGACCTTGCTGGTCTTCAATGGATGAGTCCATGGCTCTTTTTATGGATCTGTTGGTTGATCTTGCTGATCTTCAATGAGAGTCCATCTTGATTTTTATAAGTGATTATATTGCCGAGTATTATGGGCTAGGAACTATTGAAAAGGCCCCTAAGTGGACAGGTGGTGAGCGTTCTAGTTGCCAATGATGCCATAGATACTCTGATGAAGGAATGATGGTAAATTATGAATCAACCAGATAAATTGGAAGATTGTGATCAGTGCTACTATGGTTTCATTAAAGGATTGTTTTAAAGTTAGCTGATGCTAAGAAAAAGGCAATTTCATATTGGGTGTGTAAGTGGTGTGGCTAGTTTTATGTTTGCATGGACTTCCGGCTAGGGGGCCTTGGAACTCTTTTCCTTGGTACTCGGGACAAAACCTAACCAAATTCCAAATTGGATCCCATCACTACAGTGGTTGGGCAGTTGGCTAACCCATGGGATTGGATGGGGTTAGGCTGGACTGATGGATCCGTAAATCGAGATTTAAATTCTATTATTACGATAGATGAAGTAAATCCCGGATAGTAAATTTTTCTATGGATAGGAATCAATGGCTGTGCCTCTTGATGGGGAAAAAAGCGTTGATCCCAATGATCCAAGTGCAAGTTTCTTCCTTGATCTGACCAAGTACCGTTAGAGGTGCAGTCGGATCGGTTTGATCAGTAATGATGACTACGTTAGAGTAAAGAGTTATCCTGGTGGAATCGCCCATGCTTTCCGGGTAAGGGAAGTGTTTTCGGGTTCGGTTTTTGAAAAACCGACGGATTAGTCTCTTGTCCGGATATCCGTGGACGAGGCCCTGAGTGTGGGTCCCTGCCCCACGCATAAAGTGTTACTTCCGCTGCTAGTACCCCAAATCTGTTGCTCGGTGGGAACAGGGATCTCACAGTATTTATCCATTATGCATACTTCTATGCATGTAAATAAAAATGATAAAAGTAACACTTTTGATATAAAAATTTATCCATTATGCATACTTCTATGTATGTAAATAAAAATGATAAAAGTAACACTTTTGATATAAAAACTTATTCTTTATGCATAATATAAAAATTTAATTTCTCCATGATTATAATAAAATTCTTTCAATTAATCTAGGATGATAATTCCTAGAATATGGTAGGAAGTCCTCTTTTTATGCTTTGAATGAAATTATTTTATGCGTAATTTTTGTAAAAATTTTGCCATAGCTCCGCTGCTATGACTGATAAATCTCAATTTTTCTAAGGGATAAAGCTTATCATTAAGAAAATAATTAGAATGGTCTCTAATTGGATCATCAATCCATAATCGATTGAATCATCAATATGCATAAACTAAAAGCATAGAAAAAAGCCATTAATTTGGCCTCAAGCATAGCTTAATCTTGGATTAAGGAAAAGCTTTATGAAAAGCTTCATTTGGATTGAGAATGGGTCATGAGTATGACCATTTCTTGAGTGAGAGAGAGAAATTACATAAAAACCATTAGAATTTAAACATAAATGGAAATTAACTTCAATAGCATTTATTAAATTATGTAACTCTTCACTACTATTCACCAATTAACTTCAATAGCATTTAAAAAACCATACCAATTAAGCTTCTCAAGCTTGAGAGGGGTTGAGAAGAGAGAAACATTGAGAAATTATAGAAAAGATCAATATTCACTAATTACCTTACAATTTGCTTGATTCTTTGTTCACGGTAGAGGCCCCCAACCAATCAATTGGTTGAGTATGTTGATGGAGCCACTAAAGGGGATTGAAGAAAGAGGGAAGCTCCAAAAACTAGTGAATTATTAAATGAATTCACAGTTCTTGGCTTAGGTGGAGTAGAGTAACGATGCATAAACACTATCTATATTTCAACAAGGGGGAGGCTTCTATTTATAGGAAAAATTGAGCTCCTAACCAAAAAAACTGATTCTAGAATTTTCTAAATCAGTTTGGTCAATATTTGACCATTTTTTAGGTCAGTTAAGCTAACTTTTTGGAACTAGACTTGAATGAGGAGAGAGGAGAGATGAAATATCTCAATTTTTATGAGTTTAAAACTCATTCAAGCATGTGAAATATGCACCTCCTTTAAAGAACTCCCCTTCCTTACATATGTGTCATAATGGAATCATTTTAATATTGCTCATAGTTTTTTACTAATAAACCTTGTACATTTTCAACTCTTCATCTTATGTGAAATATGCACCTCCTTTAAAGAACTCCCCTTCCTTACATATGTGTCATAATGGAATCATTTTAATATTGCTCATAGTTTTTTACTAATAAACCTTGTACATTTTCAACTCTTCATCTTATGTGAAATATGCACCTCCTTTAAAGAACTCCCCTTCCTTACATATGTGTCATAATGGAATCATTTTAATATTGCTCATAGTTTTTTACTAATAAACCTTGTACATTTTCAACTCTTCATCTTATGTGAGCATTTACTCATTTTTGGGTATCTTCTTTTACAAATTGGATTTATCTCCTCCCTACACATGGATTGATGCTATTGGCCCATAGGAACCTTAATTGGACCATAATCCAAAAATTTCTGAAAATCTAGACCCTTAGACTAAGGTCCTTTATACCCATTTCCAATAAATTCTAATTGCACATTGGAAAGTTCTTTTTGAATTTTGTGTTTCAGGGGAACTTATTTTAATAAGATGAGATAATTTTCTATCCAAAAATATTAAAAATCTGAATATTCTCTCTCTAGAATATTTTCTCTCTCTAGGTTAAAACAGTTAGAAACAAGGTCTTTATATTTCTGAAGAGGGATTGATTACTGGGGAAGATACTAGACATCAAAAGGGGGGTTGGGGGAGGAATCTTACATTCTACCCCACTTAAAAAACGCGAGATGTCCTCATCTCGCAAACTGGGATAATTTCGCAAGATGCACGAATTATGAGACTTAGAGAAAAATTTAAATCAGGATTAACCACCAAGAAAAAGTCTCAAAGAGAGCAAGATTCAAGATAAGAACAAGATTTAAACTTTATTCATTCTCGGAACTTATACAGTAAAGATAGAAGAACTCTTTACACTTCCATAAGCCCGTCCATCATATGATCACAAAAGCAGCACTCACAAGCTGCGCATGTATAAGGTAACTCATCTATGGGAATAATTATGCTGGTTATTGCTGCACCTATCTCAGTGGTATGAGGTGATCTAACAAAAGGACCTCTAAGAGGTAAGCCAAAAACGGGGTAAAGACATATCTTCTCATGAGGAAGAAAACACGCCAGTAAGAAGACCCGCTCAGAAAACCCAAGATGTCTTGATCTCATGACGCAGTAGTATCGGGGACCCAAACCCAAGGCTTCAATAACCATGGCCAAGCGGACATTGTTACGAAAGTGCTGCTGACCCCAGGGTGTTACCCTAGTTATGTCTTGATAGGTCCGCCATTTGGTCTGAGCTACAGACGTTCCCAAGTGAGGAAAAAGTGAGTGCTCATACTGTTCAATAAAATCTTTCTTCACAGACTCACTTGTGTCTTGAAGGTGAGAAATCATCATGGATAAAACTAATTCCTGTTGCCAAGCCATGAAGGAGATTAAGAAGAAGGGAGATTGATGGAAGTAAGATTACTGTGAGCGACAGGTAAAAGTTACGACTTATATAAAGGAAGGAGTTAGCGTAACCTAGAAGCCAACGGTATCTTGCCACTGAAGTTTTACCGTCTTTCCATGATTTGGGTTTGGCACATATTTCTATGAAATACATTAAGAACTTTGAGATGAGGAGGTAAAAGAAGCTTGTAGGCTAAGTCATCTACTTTCATTGAATTCAGATATAAGGCTCACAATATCTGGGGGATAAGTTCTTCTACTCCCCAAGAGATAAAGAACTTCTTTTGGGCCGTACTCGAATGAAAACCAAAACCTTGGTATCCACCAAAACACCGATTTTCACTTATGAACTCATTGTTCTGAATCCTTAAAACAGCGTGACTCCTGAGAAGTATTCTAGGGAAAGGGTCTTCCTTTTTTTTAAACAGAATCTTTCTTTTATTTTTGAGAGGGAATAATTATAAGATCAAAAAGGGAGATTCTTACTCCTGTATACCTCGAAGGCTGGGGAGGAATCTTACATTCTACCCCACTTAAAAAAGTACGAGATGTCCTCATCTCGCCAAGTAGAGGACAACTCTTTTTCTTAAGATCCAATTTATTCTAGGGTTCCTTATATTCTGGTCAACCCAACAGAATACGAGGATAAATATCCCTTATATAGAACTCATCATTAAATAACAATTCATTTCAGATCATGTCATTCATATCTTTAACACGATAATGGTCCATCAGATCAAAAATTTTTCTTTCTGAACATTCCTCCACGGGAATTTCAGTCAAGCAAGTTTTCAATTTGTCATCCCTTAACTTAATATACCAAGTCAAGTGTTAACAGTAGCACTTTGACAGCACAATCCACTAATCTCATAGTGATTTGCTGAAATCATTATCATCATTTATCATTACAGGGACTCATCCCATTCATCCTCATTGTGGTTTTGCTCAGGTTATTATATTTCAACTAAATTTTAAAAATCATCATTTTTCAATCAGAATCCCAATCAATTCATCAGTTCCCAAACAGAATTAAAAATCATATCAACCACATTCGAATTCATCAACTGGATAGCATTAACGCTTATAATTTCAAGTCTTAGCTTTACTCGTATATACTGTCAGTAAAGAGCTGCAGTATACTCTCGGTATATACGGGTAGTCACGGCCCTTGGAATTATAAGGTAAATACCATCATATCTAGGCCTCAAGCAAGTCAGGGATTCTATATAATTGCGGTACTTCCATCTGAAGACCCAATTACCAAATTACGAATTTTAGTTTGAATATCAAATTGTATGACTTATATCACGCAATTACAACCTTTTTGTGTTTCTTGATAAATTTTTGACATATTTGTCTTCTCAGTTGATCTTTATTAACCAAATACTCTGATACCAACTGTGAGATCCCTATTCCCACCGAGCAACAGATTCGGGGTACTAGCAGCGGAAGTAACACTTCATGTGCGGGGCAGGGACCCACACTCGGGGCCTCGTCCCCGGATATCCGGACAAGAGACTAATCTGTCGGTTTTTCAAAAATCGAACCCGAAAAAACTTCCCTTACCCGGAAAGCATGGGCGATTCCACCAGGATAACTCTTTACTCTAACGTAGTCAAGATCATTACTGATCAAACCGATCCGACTGCACCTCTAACGGTACTTGGTCAGATCAAGGAAGAAACTTGCACTTGGATCATTGGGATCAACGCTTTTTTCCCCATCAAGAGGCACAGCCGTTGATTCCTATCCATAGAACAATTTACTATCCGGGATTTACTTCATCTATCGTAATAATAGAATTTAAATCTCGATTTATGGATCCATCAGTCCAGCCTAACCCCATCCAATCCCATGGGTTAGCCAACCGCCCAACCATTGTAGTGATGGGATCCAATTTGGAATTTGGTTAGGTTTTGTCCCGAGTACCAAGGAAAAGAGTTCCAAGGCCCCCTAGCCGGAAGTCCATGCAAACATAAAACTAGCCACACCACTTACACACCCAATATGAAATTGTCTTTTTCTTAGCATCAGCTAACTTTAAAACAATCCTTTAATGAAACCATAGTAGCACTGATCACAATCTTCCAATTTATCTGGTTGATTCATAATTTACCATCATTCCTTCATCAGAGTATCTATGGCATCATTGGCAACTAGAACGCTCACCACCTGTCCACTCAGGGGCCTTTTCAATAGTTCCTAGCCCATAATACTCGGCAATATAATCACTTATAAAAATCAAGATGGACTCTCGTTGAAGATCAGCAAGATCAACCAACAGATCCATAAAAAGAGCCATGGACTCATCCATTGAAGACCAGCAAGGTCAATCAACCAGATCCATGCCCGGTTTCAGAAAACAACTCTTACTCCTTGTTCCAATATCTTCCTCGACGCACGCGTGGGTATCCTAGGCGACCCAGAGACCGAGCACCGTATGGTCAGCACCCTCTAGGATCCTTCGTAGGTGACCTAGCGCTTCACTCATAGGCCGCTTCCTTGGCCCCTCATCCACCGTACCGGAAGCTCACCATTTTAATCGCACCGAGGCTGGTCAAGACCTCGGCCGACCTTGCTACGCGAGACGTCCTCCATTGACTCTCCGTCTCAGCAGTTGCAACTTTATCAGTTAGGTCTCCACGACCTTAATCACAAGACGATCAAAATGCTTTCCCAGCACTCTTGACATAAAACAGCCATTTACAAACAGTTTACAGATACAATTTCTATATTAACTCTCATTTTTCCACATTATCCCTCATATAATCCACATTACTTATTCCACATTCCATTTATATGTGTACTCATCCAATCACATCATTTTCCATCTCTTCACTTCAGATTCCTTCACATCACATATCATATATCCACATCCACATCCACATCCACATTCACACCCATACATCCACATCTACATGCTTACCTCCATTTTCACATCCTCATTTATATATCCACATCCCATATCCACATTCACATACATCCACCTCCACATTTCCATTCACATCTATACATCCACATCTACATCCGCATACATACATACATCCGCATCCACATTCCACATTCACATCTATACAGCCACATCTACATCCACATTCACATCTATGCATATACATCTTCATGCATACATCCATTTTCACATTCATACATCCACACTCATCTTCATGCATACATCCATTTTCACATTCATACATCCACATACATACATCTCTTATCGCATCCTATCCCTTCCCATATCTATTTATAGAATATAAGGGAATTCTTATATTTGATATAAAATTTCTTTACGCATCTAATTATGCATAAATTACATTTAAGGATACTAACACTTTCGAAATAAAAATCAATCTTTTATGCATCTTCCTATGCATAAATTCATTTTAAATGAGAATGACACTTTGAATTAAAATTCAATCTTTTATGCATCTTCCTATGCATAAATTCATTTTAGATGAGAATGACACTTTTGAATTAAAATCAATCTTTTATGCATCTTCTTATGCATAAATTCAATTTAGATGAGAATGACACTTTTGAATTAAAATCAATCTTTTATGCATCTTCTTATGCATAAATTCAATTTAGTAGGAATTACACTTTTAGAATAAAAGAATTTCTCTTATGCATCTAATTTATGCAAAAAATCTATTTATGATGAAAATCACACTTTTAGTATAACACAGACGTTCCCAAGTGAGGAAAAAGTGAGCGCTCATACTGTTCAATAAAATCTTTCTTCACAGACTCACTTGCGTCTTGAAGGTGAGAAATCATCATGGATAAAACTAATTCCTGTTGCCAAGCCATGAAGGAGATTAAGAAGAAGGGAGATCGATGGAAGTAAGATTACTGTGAGCGACAGGTAAAAGTTACGACTTATATAAAGGAAGGAGTTAGTGTAACCTAGAAGCCAACGGTATCTTGCCACTGACGTTTTACCGTCTTTCCATGATTTGGGTTTGGCACATATTTCTATGAAATACATTAAGAACTTTGAGATGAGGAGGTAAAAGAAGCTTGTAGGCTAAGTCATCTACTTTCATTGAATTCAGATATAAGGCTCACAATATCTGGGGGATAAGTTCTTATACTCCCCAAGAGATAAAGAACTTCTTTTGGGCCATACTCGAATGAAAACCAAAACCTTGGTATCCAAAACACCAATTTTCACTTCTGAACTCATTGTTCTGAATCCTTAAAACAGCGTGACTCCTGAGAAGTATTCTAGGGAAAGGGTCTTCCTTTTTTTTAAACAGAATCTTTCTTTTATTTTTGAGAGGGAATAATTATAAGATCAAAAAGGGAGATTCTTACTCCTGTATACCTCGAAGGCTGGGGAGGAATCTTACATTCTACCCCACTTAAAAAAGTGCGAGATGTCCTCATCTCACCAAGTAGAGGACAACTCTTTTTCTTAAGATCCAATTTATTCTAGGGTTCCTTATATTCTGGTCAACCCAACAGAATACGGGGATAAATATCCCTTATATAGAACTCATCATTAAATAACAATTCATTTCAGATCATGTCATTCATATCTTTAACACGATAATGGTCCATCAGATCGAAAATTTTTCTTTCTGAACATTCCTCCACGGGAATTTCAGTCAAGCAAGTTTTCAATTTATCATCCCTTAACTTGATATACCGAGTCAAGTGTTAACAGTAGCACTTTGACAGCACAATCCACTAATCTCATAGTGATTTGCTGAAATCATTATCATCATTTATCATTACAGGGACTCATCCCATTCATCCTCATTATGGTTTTGCTCAAGTTATTATATTTCAACTAAATTTCAAAAATCATCATTTTTCAATCAGAATCCCAATCAATTCATCAGTTCCCAAACAGAATTTAAAATCATATCAACCACATTCGAATTCATCAACTGGATAGCATTAACGATGAGGAAGACAAAGATGGGGATTTGGATTCAAAGGGGTGCCGCAAGTTTGTGGCAGATCATATAAAGGATTGTGACATGATTCTATCCAGGCTTGAAGAAGTGAATCTTACTTTATCTGGGCTGAAATCAATGTTTGGAGTTGGTGAAGTGCTAATAGTGGGACATCTTTGTAGTACTAGTGGACGCCGACCTTGTCCAGCCAAGATAGATCAGGGGATTTGGATTCAAAGGGGTGCCGCAAGTTTGTGGCAGATCATATAAAGGATTGTGACATGATTCTATCCAGGCTTGAAGAAGTGAATCTTACTTTATCTGGGCTGAAATCAATGTTTGGAGTTGGTGAAGTGCTAATAGTGGGACATCTTTGTAGTACTAGTGGACGCCGACCTTGTCCAGCCAAGATAGATGCAATACAAAGAATGAAGGAAACATGCATTAATGTTACAGAGCTGAGGAGATTTCTTGGAGCATGTGTCTTTTATGTTATTTGGATCCCACATTATGCACATGTAGCAGATCCTCTTTATCAACTTTTGAGGAAAAATCAAAAATTTCTGTGGAGTGCAGTACATATTAAAGCTATGCGGAAGCTGAAATATTTGCTCCAATCATCACCCACTTTGAGAAAGGCAGATTATGAGTGTGGCAGACCTGTGATTGTTACAGTTGATACTAGTCCTACTGGGATAGGATGGGCAGTAGGGCAAGATGATGAGGATGATCATAGGTATGTAATTAGATTTGGAGCAAAGGTATTAAGCTTTCGGCAACGGAAGTATCCACAGATCAAGAGAGAGTTATGGGGGATAGTCACTGCTCTAAAATGTGAAAAAGAATATCTTATTGGGGCATCTGTACTTGTGGAAACTGATTGCTTGCCACTTCTTGGGATGATAGCAAGTTGTACGACTCCAGATATTGCTATGCTTAGGTGGATTGCTTATATCAAGTCACTAAATCCTGAGTTTGAGCATATTGCAGGAAAAGATAATCCAGTTTGCAGATATGCTATCAAGAGCCAGGTATGAAGATGAGAAAGAGATGATTAGTGACATTGATGATGTGGGTACAAAGTTCTATACTACAGCATATGCAAAAGGGGATCATATTTGCCTATCAAATGCACTTGAGTCTTTTATTGAGGAAATATATGAAGGAGATTGGTTGCTTATTGGTCAATATTTGAGTACTCTGACAAGGCAAGAAAATTGGTCTGACTCAGAATTTAAGAGGATCCGCAAAAAAGCATATGGTTATTTCCTAAAGGATGGGTATCTCTGGAAGCATCCTAAGCAGAGGAATGCTATGCTACAGAGAGTCATATGTGATAAAGAGACTCAAGGAAAGCTTGTGAAAGAATTCCATGAGAGTCTCTGGGCTGGACATAGAAGTGTGTGGGCCACCTTTACCAAAATAAAGGAAAAATATTGGTGGAAAGGAATGTACAAGGATATTTCCCAATATGTGGAAACATGCATGGTATGCCAAATGTACTCAAATGTGCGGCATCGTGATGGCTTGCAACCAACCTACCCACCTGCCATGCACTACAAATGGGTAGTGGATCTAGTTACAATGCCTTTGGGAATTTGGCAGATGCGGTATATAGCACTTGCAAGAGAAGATTTGACAAATCAGGTAGAAGGGCGTGCTCTTAGAACAAAGAGTACGGAAACAGTATGCAAATTTCTCTTGGAAGATGTGATCTGCCGATATGGTTGTGTTGGGAAAATAACAGCTGATAGGAGTGAGCTAGATGTTGAAGAAGCAAGGGAATTCTTCTCTAGAATTGGTATCAAACTGTCCCTAACATGTGCCTACAATCCTGAGGGCAATGGAAAAAGTGAGCGAGGACATCCTCCAATCATTAAAGCTTTGGCTAAGGCATGTAGAGAAAGAATGAGAGAGTGGCCAAAGCTGCTACCATATGCCTTGTGGGCTGACCATACAACTCATAGCTCAGTGACAGGATACATGCCTGCAGAATTAATGTATGGTCAGAAGCCAGTGATGCCAGTTGAAGAAGTAATTCTAACTTGGAATGTATTGCCCTGGGTGGAAGGATTGAGCAGAGATGACCTCCTTGCATTGCGAATAAGACAGTTAGAGAGGAGGCCTGGAGATATAGAGCTTGCTAAAGCTCGCTTGAAAGATGCAAGGTTGAAAAATAAAGAAAGATTTGACAGTAGACACAGACTCCGGCCAAAACCTATTGAAGAAGGTGATTGGGTTCTAATGTATGATAGTAGTCTTGACAACCAATTCACCGTTCAAAGAAAATTTGCAAAAAGATGGTTTGGCCCTTACATTGTCAAGCATGTGCATGGAAATGCCACGTATACTCTGTGTGAGCTTGATGGAACAGAAATAAAGAATCTTGTATAGCAGGCAAAAGGGTCAAGATATTTAAAAGAAGGCATGATAGTGATCCTTTTGATTCACAGGAGACTCAGGATGAGAGGCTTGACAGTGGCAGTATGGATATGGTTGAAGAGGAAGAGGATGATCTTCCTGACAATGCAGAAGATGAAGACGACATCCAGCTATATGTAGATCTTGATGATGATTTGGCACATACCAGAGGATGTGCAGGTTTAGAGGGGGTGGATGTCGTGCCATGGCACGTCTATGGTGTGAAACCGTGCATGTGAGGCCATCAAATACACATCCAGATGCATGAGGTTATGTGCCATGACGAGTCATTATATGATGCCATGTACATATGTTCATATTGTAAATGAGGTTCAATAAGACAAGCTGAGGCTGAGCCAGATCTAGGAGTTTCTGTATATGAGTGTGGAGGGTGATGGTTCTGCTGTTACTCAGAGCCATGGGTAAGCTAGAAACATCCAGTTATATATGATGGTATGAGTGGCACGCCAAAGGGATAAGTTAATGATGTTAATGGCTTCCCATGTGCATAATGTGTGGTAGCTTTTAAATGGTATCGATTGGGTCAAATCAGTGAATACCTCTTATGGAATGCAAACATGAGGGTATCCCAATGCACAAAGGAATGTATTTATGAAGACATGGGAAAATACTTGAATGAACAATTGGGGAGTCTATAAATCACATGGCCAATATGATGATTTATACACTACGGAGGCATCAAGAGTAATAGAGATTCAATGGACATTACAGTGCCGAAGAATTTATTGAATGCCGGGGAATAAAAATTAAATGAAGTGCCTTGCATTGAGAACTTTACCTTAATGCTAAGGTTAGAAGTAATGCACTAAGGGTGGCAGCGTACGTGGAAAAGAAATATATTTCTTTTATTTGGAATTTTCTAGATAGTATGGAAGAGAAATGCGAGCGCAGCTTTTGCAAATGGAAATTTCCGCATGGATAGCTGCAAAAGGTGGTGTAAGCACGATTTCCCCGCGGGAAAAAGTGAGAAAAACCAGAGGCAGACGGCGGCGAGAACGGGAGAGAGAAAAAATTCTGCAGAAAAGGAGAACCAGTGCCCATTCGACCAGTTTTTTTTATTTCAAGAATACAAATACTGTTTGTGCCTTGTAGGTGTTAGAATTAAAGGGTAAATTGAGTATTACATGATGATATACTTTTTGGAAAAACCACTTTCAAAATCGGCGCTGAAGCGATGCTGCTCCCCGCGTTTCTCCTTTGCATAATCAGCATTGAAGCGACTTTTGAGACAAGCAAAAATAAAAAAACAAAGTGTAAAACCACTCGTGCATTCAGATAAGTTTTTTTTTCTACTACTTTATTGGATTTAGGAAAAGGGTAAGACCCATAAATCCTTGAAGGATTTGGAAATGAGAGAAGCTTGGTGAACAAGCTAATGGTTTTCTTTTAGAACTTGATGTTTTGTGGAAAAAGGTATCCTCTTAGCACATTTAAATCACGGGAAATTGGTCTTGCTTCTGCTTGATTGAATTCTGGAAGTCATGAGCATGTTATGCCATCTTTTGCTTGTGAGATGTTAGAATATTAAGGCAGGTTTTCAAGTGACTAAGAGCTTCTTGAAATGATGATTTTGATGGCACTGGATGTAAAGAATGTAACTGGTCACATGTATATTGGAAAAATTTGAAGGTTTTGTTATGCTTACATGTGAATGGTTCAAAGGATTTGGAAAAAGGAGTCAGAGAGAAAAGGAACAAACACTTGGTATGCAATTTTGTGCAATCATCAGAATGAATTCAAGGATGTATTGAGATGATTCGACACATGTATATGTCATTGAAAATGGTGATATTCAATACTCCTTGGGAAATTTTGTGCGTGAGTTTCCTTGTTAGATTTGACATTCACTCTCACAGCTAGAAGTCTCGTACTTTCCTGGCTATACCGCACACTTCACGACAACTTTGGTGAACCCGACGTGAAACTGCTGGGGTGAGAGTGTGGTGAAATATACAGGGAAGCTATGGCTGAGAATTCTGAGGGTCAGGGGGTTCATTTTGACCCCGGAGTTATGCAGATGTTTCAGATGTTTACCATGTACATGCAACAGCAACAAGCTGCTGAGAGGGGACAAATTTCCACGACCAAAGCATTACAATCAATTGTGAAAAAGGTGGATCAATTTGATGGGAAGGACATTACAAAGTACCTACGCAATTATATAAAGGAGATGGAGCTAAACAGGGTGACTGAGGAAGATATGGTTCGAAGTTTCGAGCTGGTATGTGTTCCTGAAATAAGAGAGCGCATAAGAGGATTGCAGACAGCACATGGTGGCAGAAATTGGGAGGAGTTCAAGCTTGCTTTAAAGGATGAATATTTCATGGAGGATTCTGAGCGAGTGACCAAACGAACTTTCTTGGAATGGGTCACAAAACCTAAAATGGGAATTTCTGCCACAGAATTGCTAAGAGAGTTTGAGAAGCGCTATGCCCAGCTGTCAAGGATAGAGCGTGCAACTTTGGACAGAGAAAAAACAGAGCTCTTCTTACAAGCAGCTGGGAAAGATCTCCAGGAGAAATTGGAAATCCTCCTTGAGGATAAGGATACAGAGCAGGGATTAAAGAGTAATTGGAATGATGTTGAGGATGCAGTCACTATGTTAACAAAGCGGCAGCGGAGGAGGGATAAAATGGTGATGGGCTCAGCAACCCCCATAACTGCTGTCACCCCTGAGAATCTATCTAAACCAACTGCTACAATTCCCAAGATAGATGGGCCGATGGATGAGCTTATCAAGGGTATGCGTGACTTAAAATTGAAGATGTCCAGGATGGAAGAAAAAGGTCTATGCAAAGACCTCAAAGCAAAGAAGGGTTTACATATAGATGCATATGGTGTGATGACCGAGAGCATGCAAAGAAGGATTGTGCTAGCTATAAAGAAGCTCTTAAAAATCAACTTGTGTTTTTCAAAGATGGGAAAATCCATCTTACAGAGACTGGTCTTCCATTGAGTACAAACTTTGGGAAAGGAGGGATGAAAAAGCTGGTAGAGGATATGGCTGCTAGTCATGCCATTTCTATGGTTGAGGCAGCAACCTATGGATTAAAGGTTGGTCAACTAAAGCAGGGATTTGAGAATGATGAGGATTATAAGAATGAGGATTTTTGGCCATCAACAATGGAATTAATTGCGTCAAAGAAAGTGTCAAAGCAAGCTTTGCATGAGGCAGGTGATTGTATACGTCTTGAGACTGGCTGGGAGGAGCCTGTGGATTCT
Organism: Cibotium barometz; assembly: GCF_041138505.1. NCBI lineage: Eukaryota > Viridiplantae > Streptophyta > Polypodiopsida > Cyatheales > Cibotiaceae > Cibotium > Cibotium barometz. The sequence continues at coordinate 10,566,521 of NC_141083.1, forward strand.
TTATCCATTCATGCCTATATTGCCAAATGCCAAAATAATGAGGCACAGGTAGAGGAGAAGCGTAAAAGGGAAAATGAGGAAGGAGGGCCATCAAAAAGAGTTACACGTGGAAGTGAAAAGAAGGATCCTGGGCCATCACATATGCCTCCACAGCATAGCAGACCTCCACAGGATGTTTCAATGGAAGAAGTGCCAGCAAAAATGAAGGAGAAGGGTAAAGGGAAAAGTCCACTCTATAAGCTTCAATCTGATATTGAAGTTGCAACAGATCTCAAAAAGGTACTTGAAGAAAGGATTCTAAACAGCAGGGTGGAATTCACACTAGGGGAAGTCTTGGGGATTGCAAAGAAAGAATTTCATGATGAGATAATTGATATTATACGAAGAAAAGGGCAGTCCATAATTGAATCTATTCCATCACAAGGGGAGGCAAGCACTTCCAAGACTCATGGAGTACAGGTACAGAAAAAGGAAGAGAGAGAAAATGTGGTAGAATGTAATCACTCTGCTGATGGGGCACGACAAGTGCGCTTTGTGGAAGAGGATGATGAAAAAGAAGTTCTTACAAAGAGTCATTACTCCAGGAGCCATTGGGCAAGAGCAACCACTGAAACCCTTGTCAAGATAGGTGATTTGGAAGAGCCATATGTCGCTCTAATTGATCATGGGTCTGAAATAAATCTTATGGCTAAAAATCTCTACAACAAATGTAAGTGGCCGATGGATGTGGATCATGGGTGAATGATTAAAGCAGCTAATAACTCATCTGGAGAGCTTTATGCAGCATGTCCAAATGTAAGGGTAACTATAGGGGATGTGAAGGATGATCAGAATTTCTTTGTTCAGGAGATGTCATCGTATCCCCTTATCCTTGGGCAACCCTACATTACAGCTGTAAGGATGGAAACAAAGGTTTTGGATGATGGTTCAGCATATGCAAGAATAAGGAGTAAAGATGGCAAAAAAGCTGTTCAGTTTTTGACAGTTTGCATTAATCATGAAAGGAATCGTGAGTCTCTTCGGGCACAGTCACTCCCAAAGATAAACAGAGTTCATGAATTACAGGGAGATGAGGGATTTTGGCCAGGTGCCATTGTAAAGCGGGATTCCAATGGTACAAGGGGAAATGAGTTCTCGCAGGACTCAATCAATGTAAATAGCTTTTCAGCAAATTTTCAGGGATTCTCCAGCTATGGGTCACTGGTTTTTGTAAAAAGCAAGGATTTGAAGCGTGGCATGCAAAAACATATACAAAATGAACAAAAAAGTTTTGAGCAGTGTGGTCTTTTGGAGAAGAATGAGTTTATTTCAGGGGTGCTTGATGAGGTGTCATTTGTAGATACTATGGATGTGCTTTTTGATATGGGAAGAGCATGCTTACAGGGTGGAAATGAAATGATAGAGGTGTCATCTGTGGAGATGTATGATATAATCCAGGAATTTGAGGGGGTGGAATGTAAAAACATGAATTGTGAGATGGATGCTCATGTTGATACAAAGTACAAAACGGTTGCAAAGAAGGTGAAACCAGTTGCCTTACCCTTGCCACCAGGAAGCAAGGAGAAGATAGATGAAGCTTCTATGCAACCAAATCTTAGAGATCCGAAGAAAATTGGGCATAAATTTACTCAAGAAACTCTAAAAGAGCTGAAGATTGGTGAGAAGGATTTTCTGTTGCCAGTCGAAAGGGAATGCTTTGAGGAGATGCTTGTAAAACATGGGAAAGCCTTTGCTTTTCAGCCGCATGAGATAGGCTGTGTTGATCCAAGTGTAACAGCACCAATGGTGATCTTTACTGTTCCGCATGTGCCCTGGAACCTGCGGCCAGTTCCGGTACCAAAGGCCCTCTTGCCAAAGTTGATGGAATTACTAAAGGAAAAGATCAGGATGGGAATCTTGGAGCCTTCATGTGCCCCATATTCCAACAGATGGTTTACTGTACCAAAGAAAAATGGGACATTGCGCTTTATTCAAGACATGGAACCTGTAAACAAAGTCACAATCAGGAATGTGGGAGCAGGTCCAATTGTGGATGAGTTTGCAGAAGCATTTGCACGGAAAGCTATATACTCTATGGGTGATCTGTATTCGGGATATGATCAGCTCCAGCTGGATATACAAAGCAGGGACTTGACCACAATGAGAACTCCTTTGGGATTAGTAAGGATGTGTACCTTACCACAGGGAGCCACTAACTCAGTGGCACATATGATGAATGGAATGAACAAAGTCTTACGAGACTTCATACCACAAAAAACTATGCCATTTTTGGATGATGTGCCAATAAAGGGCTGTGATGAGAAAGACAAAGATGGGGATTTGGATTCAAAGGGGTGCCGCAAGTTTGTGGCAGATCATATAAAGGATTGTGACATGATTCTATCCAGGCTTGAAGAAGTGAATCTTACTTTATCTGGGCTGAAATCAGTGTTTGGAGTTGGTGAAGTGCTAATAGTGGGACATCTTTGTAGTACTAGTGGACGCCGACCTTGTCCAGCCAAGATAGATGCAATACAAAGAATGAAGGAAACATGCATTAATGTTACAGAGCTGAGGAGATTTCTTGGAGCATGTGTCTTTTATGTTATTTGGATCCCACATTATGCACATGTAGCAGATCCTCTTTATCAACTTTTGAGGAAAAATCAAAAATTTCTGTGGAGTGCAGTACATATTAAAGCTATGCGGAAGCTGAAATATTTGCTCCAATCACATCACCCACTTTGAGAAAGGCAGATTATGAGTGTGGCAGACCTGTGATTGTTACAGTTGATACTAGTCCTACTGGGATAGGATGGGCAGTAGGGCAAGATGATGAGGATGATCATAGGTATGTAATTAGATTTGGAGCAAAGGTATTAAGCTTTCGGCAACAACGGAAGTATCCACAGATCAAGAGAGAGTTATGGGGGATAGTCACTGCTCTAAAATGTGAAAAAGAATATCTTATTGGGGCATTTGTACTTGTGGAAACTGATTGCTTGCCACTTCTTGGGATGATAGCAAGTTGTACCACTCCAGATATTGCTATGCTTAGGTGGATTGCTTATATCAAGTCACTAAATCCTGAGTTTGAGCATATTGCGGGAAAAGATAATCCAGTTGCAGATATGCTATCAAGAGCCAGGTATGAAGATGAGAAAGAGATGATTAGTGACATTGATGATGTGGGTACAAAGTTCTATACTACAGCATATGCAAAAGGGGATCATATTTGCCTATCAAATGCACTTGAGTCTTTTATTGAGGAAATATATGAAGGAGATTGGTTGCTTATTGGTCAATATTTGAGTACTCTGACAAGGCAAGAAAATTGGTCTGACTCAGAATTTAAGAGGATCCGCAAAAAAGCATATGGTTATTTCCTAAAGGATGGGTATCTCTGGAAGCATCCTAAGCAGAGGAATGCTATGCCACAGAGAGTCATATGTGATAAAGAGACTCAAGGAAAGCTTGTGAAAGAATTCCATGAGAGTCTCTGGGCTGGACATAGAAGTGTGTGGGCCACCTTTACCAAAATAAAGGAAAAATATTGGTGGAAAGGAATGTACAAGGATATTTCCCAATATGTGAAAACATGCATGGTATGCCAAATGTACTCAAATGTGCGGCATCGTGATGGCTTGCAACCAACCTACCCACCTGCCATGCACTACAAATGGGTAGTGGATCTAGTTACAATGCCTTTGGGAATTTGGCAGATGCGGTATATAGCACTTGCAAGAGAAGATTTGACAAATCAGGTAGAAGGGCGTGCTCTTAGAACAAAGAGTACGGAAACAGTATGCAAATTTCTCTTGGAAGATGTGATCTGCCGATATGGTTGTGTTGGGAAAATAACAGCTGATAGGGGTGAGCTAGATGTTGAAGAAGCAAGGGAATTCTTCTCTAGAATTGGTATCAAACTGTCCCTAACATGTGCCTACAATCCTGAGGGCAATGGAAAAAGTGAGCGAGGACATCCTCCAATCATTAAAGCTTTGGCTAAGGCATGTAGAGAAAGAATGAGAGAGTGGCCAAAGCTGCTACCATATGCCTTGTGGGCTGACCGTACAACTCATAGCTCAGTGACAGGATACATGCCTGCAGAATTAATGTATGGTCAGAAGCCAGTGATGCCAGTTGAAGAAGTAATTCTAACTTGGAATGTATTGCCCTGGGTGGAAGGATTGAGCAGAGATGACCTCCTTGCATTGCGAATAAGACAGTTAGAGAGGAGGCCTGGAGATATAGAGCTTGCTAAAGCTCGCTTGAAAGATGCAAGGTTGAAAAATAAAGAAAGATTTGATAGTAGACACAGACTCCGGCCAAAACCTATTGAAGAAGGTGATTGGGTTCTAATGTATGATAGTAGTCTTGACAACCAATTCACCGTTCAAAGAAAATTTGCAAAAAGATGGTTTGGCCCTTACATTGTCAAGCATGTGCATGGAAATGCCACGTATACTCTGTGTGAGCTTGATGGAACAGAAATAAAGAATCTTGTAGCAGGCAAAAGGGTCAAGATATTTAAAAGAAGGCATGATAGTGATCCTTTTGATTCACAGGAGACTCAGGATGAGAGGCTTGACAGTGGCAGTATGGATATGGTTGAAGAGGAAGAGGATGATCTTCCTGACAATGCAGAAGATGAAGACGACATCCAGCTATATGTAGATCTTGATGATGATTTGGCACATACCAGAGGATGTGCAGGTTTAGAGGGGGTGGATGTCGTGCCATGGCACGTCTATGGTGTGAAACCGTGCATGTGAGGCCATCAAATACACATCCAGATGCAAGAGGTTATGTGCCATGACGAGTCATTATATGATGCCATGTACATATGTTCATATTGTAAATGAGGTTCAATAAGACAAGCTGAGGCTGAGCCAGATCTAGGAGTTTCTGTATATGAGTGTGGAGGGTGATGGTTCTGCTGTTACTCAGAGCCATGGGTAAGCTAGAAACATCCAGTTATATATGATGGTATGAGTGGCACGCCAAAGGGATAAGTTAATGATGTTAATGGCTTCCCATGTGCATAATGTGTGGTAGCTTTTAAATGGTATCGATTGGGTCAAATCAGTGAATACCTCTTATGGAATGCAAACATGAGGGTATCCCAATGCACAAAGGAATGTATTTATGAAGACATGGGAAAATACTTGAATGAACAATTGGGGAGTCTATAAATCACATGGCCAATATGATGATTTATACACTACGGAGGCATCAAGAGTAATAGAGATTCAATGGACATTACAGTGCCGAAGAATTTATTGAATGCCGGGGAATAAAAATTAAATGAAGTGCCTTGCATTGAGAACTTTACCTTAATGCTAAGGTTAGAATTAATGCACTAAGGGTGGCAGCGTACGTGGAAAAGAAATATATTTCTTTTATTTGGAATTTTCTAGATAGTATGGAAGAGAAGTGGGTATCCTAGGCGACCCAGAGCCCGAGCACCGTATGGTCAGCACCCTCTAGGATCCTTCGCAGGTGACCTAGCGCTTCACTCATAGGCCGCTTCCTTGGCCCCTCATCCACCGTACCGGAAGCTCACCATTTTAATCGCACCGAGGCTGGTCAAGACCTCGGCCGACCTTGCTACACGAGACGTCCTCCATTGACTCTCCATCAGCAGTTGCAACTTTATCAGTTAGGTCTCCACGACCTTAATCACAAGACGGTCAAAATGCTTTCCCAGCACTCTTGACATAAAACAGCCATTTACAAACAGTTTACAAATACAATTTCTATATTAACTCTCATTTTTCCACATTATCCCTCATATAATCCACGTTACTTATTCCACATTCCATTTATATGTGTACTCATCCAATCACATCATTTTCCATCTCTTCACTTCAGATTCCTTCACATCACATATCATATATCCACATCCACATCCACATCCACATTCACACCCATACATCCACATCTACATGCTTACCTCTATTTTCACATCCTCATTTATACATCCACATCGCATATCCACATTCACATCCATCCACCTCCACATTTTCATTCACATCTATACATCCACATCTACATCCACATACATACATACATCCACATCCACATTCCACATTCACATCTATACAGCCACATCTACATCCACATTCACATCTATGCATATACATCTTCATGCATACATCCATTTTCACATTCATACATCCACACTCATCTTCATGCATACATCCATTTTCACATTCATACATCCACATACATACATCTCTTATCGCATCCTATCCCTTCCCATATCTATTTATAGAATATAAGGGAATTCTTATATTTGATATAAAATTTCTTTACGCATCTAATTATGCATAAATTCCATTTAAGGATACTAACACTTTTGAAATAAAAATCAATCTTTTATGCATCTTCCTATGCATAAATTCATTTTAAATGAGAATGACACTTTGAATTAAAATTCAATCTTTTATGCATCTTCCTATGCATAAATTCATTTTAGATGAGAATGACACTTTTGAATTAAAATCAATCTTTTATGCATCTTCTTATGCATAAATTCAATTTAGATGAGAATGACACTTTTGAATTAAAATCAATCTTTTATGCATCTTCTTATGCATAAATTCAATTTAGTAGGAATTACACTTTTAGAATAAAAGAATTTCTCTTATGCATCTAATTTATGCAAAAAATCTATTTATGATGAAAATCACACTTTTAGTATAAAAATATCTTTTATGCATAACTCTATGCATGAAATCCAATTATAATAAAAGTAACATTTTTACAATATAATAATCATCTTTTATGCATACCTCTATGCAAGAATTTCAAATGTGATAAAAGTAACACTTTTACAATAAAATAATCATTTAGAAAAATATTTTTACAATAAAATAATCATTTTTTTTCATATCCCTATGCATGAAATTCAATATGCTAAAAGTAACACTTTTGATATAAAAATTAATCCATTATGCATACTTCTATGCATGAAAATAAAAATGATAAAAGTAACACTTTTGATATAAAAATTTATCCATTATGCATACTTCTATGCATGAAAATAAAAATGATAAAAGAAACACTTTTGATATAAAAATTTATCCATTATGCATACTTCTATGCATGTAAATAAAAATGATAAAAGTAACACTTTTGATATAAAAATTTATCCATTATGCATACTTCTATGCATGTAAATAAAAATGATAAAAGTAACACTTTTGATATAAAAATACATACTTCTATGTATGTAAATAAAAATGATAAAAGTAACACTTTTGATATAAAAACTTATTCTTTATGCATAATATAAAAATTTAATTTCTCCATGATTATAATGAAATTCTTTCAATTAATCTAGGATGATAATTCCTAGAATATGGTAGAAAGTCCTCTTTTTATGCTTTGAATGAAATTATTTTATGCGTAATTTTTGTAAAAATTTTACCATAGCTCCGCTGCTATGACTGATAAATCTCAATTTTTCTAAGGGATAAAGCTTATCATTAAGAAAATAATTAGAATGGTCTCTAATTGGATCATCAATCCATAATGGATTGAATCATCAATATGCATAAACTAAAAGCATAGAAAAAAGCTATTAATTTGGCCTCAAGCATAGCTTAATCTTGGATTAAGGAAAAGCTTTATGAAAAGCTTCATTTGGATTGAGAATGGGTCATGAGTATGACCATTTCTTGAGTGAGAGAGAGAAATTACATAAAAACCATTAGAATTTAAACATAAATGGAAATTAACTTCAATAGCATTTATTAAATTAACTCTTCACTACTATTCACCAATTAACTTCAATAGCATTTAAAAAACCATACCAATTAAGCTTCTCAAGCTTGAGAGGGGTTGAGCAGAGAGAAACATTGAGAAATTATAGAAAAGATCAATATTCACTAATTACCTTACAATTTGCTTGATTCTTTGTTCACGGTAGAGCCCCCAACCAATCAATTGGTTAAGTATGTTGATGGAGCCACTAAAGGGGATTGAAGAAAGAGGGAAGCTCCAAAAACTAGTGAATTATTAAATGAATTCACAGTTCTTGGCTTAGGTGGAGTAGAGTAACGATGCATAAACACTATCTATATTTCAACAAGGGGGAGGCTTCTATTTATAGGAAAAATTGAGCTCCTAACCAAACAAACTGATTCTAGAATTTTCTAAATCAGTTTGGTCAATATTTGACCATTTTTTAGGTCAGTTAAGCTAACTTTTTGGAACTAGACTTGAATGAGGAGAGAGGAGAGATGAAATATCTCAATTTTTATGAGTTTAAAACTCATTCAAGCATGTGAAATATGCACCTCCTTTAAAGAACTCCCCTTCCTTACATATGTGTCATAATGGAATCATTTTAATATTGCTCGTAGTTTTTTACTAATAAACCTTGTACATTTTCAACTCTTCATCTTATGTGAAATATGCACCTCCTTTAAAGAACTCCCCTTCCTTACATATGTGTCATAATGGAATCATTTTAATATTGCTCATAGTTTTTTACTAATAAACCTTGTACATTTTCAACTCTTCATCTTATGTGAAATATGCACCTCCTTTAAAGAACTCCCCTTCCTTACATATGTGTCATAATGGAATCATTTTAATATTGCTCATAGTTTTTTACTAATAAACCTTGTACATTTTCAACTCTTCATCTTATGTGAGCATTTACTCATTTTTTGGTATCTTCTTTTACAAATTGGATTTATCTCCTCCCTACACATGGATTGATGCTATTGGCCCATAGGAACCTTAATTGGACCATAATCCAAAAATTTCTGAAAATCTAGACCCTTAGACTAAGGTCCTTTATACCTAAGGTCTTTTACAAATTGGATTTATCTCCTCCCTACACATGGATTGATGCTATTGGCCCATAGGAACCTTAATTGGACCATAATCCAAAAATTTCTGAAAATCTAGACCCTTAGACTAAGGTCCTTTATACCCATTTCCAATAAATTCTAATTGCACATTGGAAAGTTCTTTTTGAATTTTGTGTTTCAGGGGAACTTATTTTAATAAGATGAGATAATTTTCTATCCAAAAATATTAAAAATCTGAATATTCTCTCTCTAGAATATTTTCTCTCTCTAGGTTAAAACAATTAGAAACAAGGTCTTTATATTTCTGAAGAGGGATTGATTACTGGGGAAGATACTAGACATCAAAAGGGGGGTTGGGGGAGGAATCTTACATTCTACCCCACTTAAAAAATGCGAGATGTCCTCATCTCGCAAACTGGGATAATTTCGCAAGATGCACGAATTATGAGACTTAGAGAAAAATTTAAATCAGGATTAACCACCAAGAAAAAGTCTCAAAGAGAGCAAGATTCAAGATAAGAACAAGATTTAAACTTTATTCATTCTCGGAACTTATACAGTAAAGATAGAAGAACTCTTTACACTTCCATAAGCCCGTCCATCATATGATCACAAAAGCAGCACTCACAAGCTGCGCATGTATAAGGTAACTCATCTATGGGAATAATTCTGCTGGTTATTGCTGCACCTATCTCAGTGGTATGAGGTGATCTAACAAAAGGACCTCTGAGAGGTAAGCCAAAAACGAGGTAAAGGCATATCTTCTCATGAGGAAGAAAACACGCCAGTAAGAAGACCCGCTCAGAAAACCCAAGATGTCTTGATCTCATGACGCAGTAGTATCGGGGACCCAAACCCAAGGCTTCGATAACCATGGCCAAGCGGACATTGTTACGAAAGTGCTGCTGACCCCAAGGTGTTACCCTAGTTATGTCTTGATAGGTCCGCCATTTGGTCTGAGCTACAGACGTTCCCAAGTGAGGAAAAAGTGAGCGCTCATACTGTTCAATAAAATCTTTCTTCACAGACTCACTTGCGTCTTGAAGGTGAGAAATCATCATGGATAAAACTAATTCCTGTTGCCAAGCCATGAAGGAGATTAAGAAGAAGGAAGATCGATGGAAGTAAGATTATTGTGAGTGACAGGTAAAAGTTACGACTTATATAAAAGAAGGAGTTAGCGTAACCTAGAAGCCAACGGTATCTTGCCACTGAAGTTTTACCGTCTTTCCATGATTTGGGTTTGGCACATATTTCTATGAAATACATTAAGAACTTTGAGATGAGGAGGTAAAAGAAGCTTGTAGGCTAAGTCATCTACTTTCATTGAATTCAGATATAAGGCTCACAATATCTGGGGGATAAGTTCTTATACTCCCCAAGAGATAAAGAACTTCTTTTGGGCCATACTCGAATGAAAACCAAAACCTTGGTATCCAAAACACCGATTTTCACTTCTGAACTCATTGTTCTGAATCCTTAAAACAGCGTGACTCCTCAGAAGTATTCTAGGGAAAGGGTCTTCCTTTTTTTTAAACAGAATCTTTCTTTTATTTTTGAGAGGGAATAATTATAAGATCAAAAAGGGAGATTCTTACTCCTGTATACCTTGAAGGCTGGGGAGGAATCTTACATTCTACCCCACTTAAAAAAGTGCGAGATGTCCTCATCTCGCCAAGTAGAGGACAACTCTTTTTCTTAAGATCCAATTTATTCTAGGGTTCCTTATATTCTGGTCAACCCAACAGAATACGGGGATAAATATCCCTTATATAGAACTCATCATTAAATAACAATTCATTTCAGATCATGTCATTCATATCTTTAACACGATAATGGTCCATCAGATCAAAAATTTTTCTTTCTGAACATTCCTCCACGGGAATTTCAGTCAAGCAAGTTTTCAATTTGTCATCCCTTAACTTGATATACCGAGTCAAGTGTTAACAGTAGCACTTTGATAGCAAAATCCACTAATCTCATAGTGATTTGCTGAAATCATTATCATCATTTATCATTACAGGGACTCGTCCCATTCATCCTCATTCTGGTTTTGCTCAGGTTATTATATTTCAACTAAATTTCAAAAATCATCATTTTTCAATCAGAATCCCAATCAATTCATCAGTTCCCAAACAGAATTAAAAATCATATCAACCACATTCGAATTCATCAACTGGATAGCATTAACGCTTATAATTTCAAGTCTTAGCTTTACTCGTATATACTGTCACTAAAGAGCTGCAGTATACTCTCGGTATATACGGGTAGTCACGGCCCTTGGAATTATAAGGTAAATACCATCATATCTAGGCCTCAAGCAAGTCAGGGATTCTATATAATTACGGTACTTCCATCTGAAGACCCAATTACCAAATTACGAATTTTAGTTTGAATATCAAATTGTATGACTTATATCACGCAATTACAACCTTTTTGTGTTTCTTGATAAATTTTTGGCACAGCCGTTGATTCCTATCCATAGAACAATTTACTATCCGGGATTTACTTCATCTATCGTAATAATAGAATTTAAATCTCGATTTACGGATCCATCAGTCCAGCCTAACCCCATCCAATCCCATGGGTTAGCCAACCGCCCAACCACTGTAGTGATGGGATCCAATTTGGAATTTGGTTAGGTTTTGTCCCGGGTACCAAGGAAAAGAGTTCCAAGGCCCCCTAGCGGGAAGTCCATGCAAACATAAAACTAGCCACACCACTTACACACCCAATATGAAATTGCCTTTTTCTTAGCATCAGCTAACTTTAAAACAATCCTTTAATGAAACCATAGTAGCACTGATCACAATCTTCCAATTTATCCGGTTGATTCATAATTTACCATCATTCCTTCATCAGAGTATCTATGGCATCATTGGCAACTAGAACGCTCACCACCTGTCCACTCACCAGGGGCCTTTTCAATAGTTCCTAGCCCATAATACTCGGCAATATAATCACTTATAAAAATCAAGATGGACTCTCGTTGAAGATCAGCAAGATCAACCAACAGATCCATAAAAAGAGCCATGGACTCATCCATTGAAGACCAGCAAGGTCAATCAACCAGATCCATGCCCGGTTTCAGAAAACAACTCTTACTCCTTGTTCCAATATCTTCCTCGACGCACGCGTGGGTATCCTAGGCGACCCAGAGCCCGAGCACCGTATGGTCAGCACCCTCTAGGATCCTTCGCAGGTGACCTAGTGCTTCACTCATAGGCCGCTTCCTTGGTCCCTCATCCACCGTACCGGAAGCTCACCATTTTAATCGAACCGAGGCTGGTCAAGACCTCGGTCCACCTTGCTACGCGAGACGTCCTCCATTGACTCTTCGTCAGCAGTTGCAACTTTATCAGTTAGGTCTCCACAACCTTAATCACAAGACGGTCAAAATGCTTCCCCAGCATTCTTGACATAAAACAGCCATTTACAAACAGTTTACAAATACAATTTCTATATTAACTCTCATTTTTCCACATTATCCCTCATTAATCCACATTACTTATTCCACATTCCATTTATATGTGTACTCATCCAATCACATCATTTTCCATCTCTTCACTTCAGATTCCTTCACATCACATATCTATATTCACATCCATATCCACATCCATACATCCACATCCACATCCACATTCACATCCATACATCCACATCCACATCCACATTCACATCCATACATCCATATCCACATCCATACATCCACATCCACATTCACATCCATACATCCACATCCACATCCACATTCACATCCATACATCCACATCTACATGCTTACCTCCATTTTCACATCCTCATTTATAAATCCACATCCCATATCCACATTCATAATACACATCCACATCCACATCCACATGCATACATCCACTATCACGTCCTCATTCATACATCCACATCCACATACATACATACATCCACATCCACATTCCCATTCACATCTATACATCCACATCTACATCCACATACATACATACATCCACATCCACATTCCACATTCACATCTATACAGCCACATCTACATCCACATTCACATCTATACATCCACATCTACATCCACATTCACATACATCCACATCCACCTTCCCATTCACATCTATACATCCACATCTACATCCACATACATACATACATCCACATCCACATTCCACATTCACATCTATACAGCCACATCTACATCCACATTCACATCTATGCATATACATCTTCATGCATACATCCCTTTCCACATTCATACATCCACACTCCCATCTCCACATCCACACATCCACATACATACATCCATTTCCACATTCCCATTCATATAACTCCATATGCCTTCACATCTAATCTTTTACATCACATCCATTCTCGCCCTATCACGACCCATATACATCTTATCCTATCACATACACTTATTACCTCATCCCATACACATCTTATCAAATCTTAATTCATCTTATCACCTCATAACTTATTTCATAAGCATCGTATCACCTCTTGTCACATCTTATCACCTCATAACTTATTTCATAAGCATCTTATCACCTCTTGTCACATCTTATACACCTCTTATCACATCCTATCACATCTCATATCTATTTATAGAATACAAGAGAATTCTTATATTTGATATAAGATTTCTTTACACATTTATTTATGCATAAATTCTATTTAAGGAGATTAATACTTTCGAAGTAAAAATCAATCTTTTATGCATCTTCTTATGCATAAATTCAATTTGGTAGGAATTACACTTTTAGAATAAAAGAATTTCTCTTATGCATAAAATCCATTTATGATGAAAATCACACTTTTAGTATAAAAGAATATCTTTTATGCATACCTCTATGCATGAAATCCAAATATAATAAAAGTCACACTTTTAAAATAAAATAATCAACTTTTATGCATACCTTTATGCATGAAATTTAAATATAATAAAAGTCACACTTTTATAATAAAATAATCAACTTTTATGCGTATTTCTATGCATGAAATCCAATTATGATAAAAGTAACACTTTTACAATAAAATAATCATCTTTTATGCATACATCTATGCATGAAATCCAAATATGATAAAAGTAATACTTTTATAATAAAATAATCAACTCTTATGCACACTTCTATGCATGAAATTCAATTGTGATAAAAGTAACACTTTTATAATAAAATAATCAACTTTTATGCATACCTCTATGCATGAAATCTAATTATGATAAAAGTAACACTTTTATAATAAAATAATCAACTCTTATGCATACTTCTATGCATGAAATTCAATTGTGCTAAAAGTAACACTTTAACATTAAAATAATAATCTTTTATGCATACCTCTATGCATGAAATCTAATTATGATAAAAGTAACACTTTTATGTTAAAATAATAATCCATTATGCATACCTCTATGCATGAAAATCAAATATGCATAATATAAAAATCAATTTCTCTATGAATATCTTCAATTAATCTAGGATGATAATTCCTAGAATATGGTAGGAAGTCCTCTTTTCATGCTTTGAATGAAATTATTTTATGCGTAATTTTTATAAAAATTTTGCCATAGCTCCGCTGCTATGACTGATAAATCTCAATTTTTTCTAAGGGATAAAGCTTATCATTAAGAATTAATTAGAATGATCCCTAATTGGATCAATAATCCATAATGGATTGAATCATTAATATTCATGAAATACATAAATTAAAAGCATAGCAAAAAGCCATTAATTTGACCTCAAGTATAGATTAATCTTGGATTAAGGAAAAGCTTTATGAAAAGCTTCATTTGGATTGAGAATGGGTCATGAGTATGACCATTTCTTGAGTGAGAGAGAGAAATTTCAAAAAAAACATTTGAATTAAGCATAAATAGAAATTTATGTAATTCTTAACTATCATTAATCAATTAACTTCAATAGCATTCATCAAATTATGTAACTCTTCACTACTATTCACCAATTAACTTCAATAGCATTTAAAAAACCATACCAATTAAGCTTCTCAAGCTTGAGAGGGGTTGAGAAGAGAGAAACATTGAGAAATTATAGAAAATGATCAAAATTCACTAATTACCTTACAATTTGCTTGATTCTTTGTTCACGGTAGAGGCCCCCAACCAATTAATTGGTTAAGTATGTTGATGGAGCCACCAATGGGGATTGAAGAAAGAGGGAAGCTCCAAAAACTAGTGATTTATTAAATGAATTCACAGTTCTTGGCTTAGGTGGAGTAGAGTAACGATGCATAAACACTATCTATATTTCAACAAGGGGGAGGCTTCTATTTATAGGAAAAATTGAGCTCCTAACCAAACAAACTGATTCTAGAATTTTCTAAATCAGTTTGGTCAATATTTGACCATTTTTTAGGTCAGTTAAGCTAACTTTTTGGAACTAGACTTGAATGAGGAGAGAGGAGAGATGAAATATCTCAATTTTTATGAGTTTAAAACTCATTCAAGCATGTGAAATATGCACCTCCTTTAAAGAACTCCCCTTCCTTACATATGTGTCATAATGGAATCATTTTAATATTGCTCATAGTTTTTTACTAATAAACCTTGTACATTTTCAACTCTTCATCTTATGTGAAATATGCACCTCCTTTAAAGAACTCCCCTTCCTTACATATGTGTCATAATGGAATCATTTTAATATTGCTCATAGTTTTTTACTAATAAACCTTGTACATTTTCAACTCTTCATCTTATGTGTGTAAGATTCCTCCCCCACCCCCTTTTTGATGTCTAGTATCTTCCCCTGTAATCAACCCTCTTCAGAAATATAAAGACCCTGTTGCTAACTATTTTAGCCTAGAGAGAGAAAAATTATTCTAGAGAGAGAATATTCAGATTTTGAATATTTTTGGATAGAAAAATATCTCTTATAATTCAGATGAGTTCCCCTGAAACAGAAATTCAAAAAGAATTTTCCAATGTGCAATTGGAATTAATTGGAAATAGGTATAAAGAACCTTAGTCTAAGGGTCTAGATTTTCAGAAATCTTTAGACTATGGTCCAATTAAGGTTCCTATGGGCCAATAGCATCAATCCATGTGTAGGGAAGAGATAAATCCAAATTTGTAAAAAGAAGATACCCAAAAATGAGTAAATGCTCACATAAGGTGAAGAGTTGAAAATGTACAAGGTTTATTAGTAAAAAACTATGAGCAATATTAAAAATATGAGATATTTTGGGTATCCAAAAATGAGTAAATGCTCACATAAGATGAAGAGTTGAAAATGTACAAGGTTTATTAGTAAAAAACTATGAGCAATATTAAAATGATGCCATTATGACACATATGTAAGGAAGGGGAATTCTTTAAAGGAGGTGCATATTTCACATAAGATGAAGAGTTGAAAATGTACAAGGTTTATTAGTAAAAAACTATGAGCAATATTAAAATGATTCCATTATGACACATATGTAAGGAAGGGGAATTCTTTAAAGGAGGTGCATATTTCACATGCTTGAATGAGTTTTAAACTCATAAAAATTGAGATATTTCATCTCTCCTCTCTCCTCATTCAAGTCTAGTTCCAAAAAGTTAGCTTAACTGACCTAAAAATGGTCAAATATTGACCAAACTGATTTAGAAAATTCTAGAATCAGTTTGTTTGGTTAGGAGCTCAATTTTTCCTATAAATAGAAGCCTCCCCCTTGTTGAAAAATAGTTAGTGTTTATGCATCGTTACTCTACTCCACCTAAGCCAAGAACTGTGAATTCATTTAATAATTCACTAGTTTTTGGAGCTTCCCTCTTTCTTCAATCCCCATTAGTGGCTCCATCAACATACTTAACCAATTGATTGGTTGGGGGCCTCTACCGTGAACAAAGAATCAAGCAAGTTGTAAGGTAATTAGTGAATATTCATCTTTCTATAATTTCTCAATGTTTCTCTCTTCTCAACCCCTCTCAAGCTTGAGAAGTTTAATTGGTATGGTTTTTTTAAATGCTATTGAAGTTTGAATAGTAGTGAAGAGTTACATAATTTAATAAATGCTATTGAAGTTAATTTTCATTTATGTTTAAATTCTAATGATTCTTATGTAAATTCTCTCTCTCACTCAAGAAATGGTCATACTCATGACCCATTCTCAATCCAAATCAAGCTTTTCCTTAACCCAAGATAAAGCTATGCTTGAGGCCAAATTAATGGCTTTTTCTTATGCTTTTAGTTTATGTATATTGATGATTCAATCCATTATGGATTAAGGATCCAATTAGAGAATCATTTTAATTATTTCCTTAATGATAAGCTTTATCCCTTAGAAAAATTGAGATTTATCAGTCATAGCAGCGGAGCTATGGCAAAATTTTTATAAAAATTATGCATAAAAAAATTTTCATTCAAAGCATAAAAAGAGGACTTCCTACCATATTCTAGGAATCATCATCCTAGATTAATTGAAAGAATTTCATTATAATCATGGAGAAATTAAATTTTAATATTATGCATAAAGGATAAATTTTTATATCAAAAGTGTTATTTTTACCATTTTTATTTTCATGCATAGAAGTATGCATAATGGATAAATTTTTATATCAAAAGTGTTACTTTTATCATTTTTACTTTCATGCATAGAAGTATGCATAAAGGATAAATTTTTATATCAAAAGTGTTATTTTTACCATTTTTATTTTCATGCATAGAAGTATGCATAATGGATAAATTTTTATATCAAAAGTGTTACTTTTATCATTTTTATTTCATACATAAAAGTATGCATAAAAGAAAATTTTTATATCAAAAGTGTTACTTTTATCATTTTTAATTTTCATGCATAGAAGTATGCATAAATGAAAAATTTTTATATCAAAAGTGTTACTTTTATCATATTGGATTTCATGCATATAGGTATGCATAAAAGATATTCTTTTTATACTAAAAGTATGATTTTCCTCATAAATGGATTTTATGCTTAACTTAGATGCATAAGAGAAATTCTTTTATTCTAAAAGTATAATTCCCTACCAAATTGAAATCATGCATAAGAAGATGCATAAAAGATTGATTTTAATTTCGAAAGTGTTAGTCTCCTTAAATGGAATTTATGTATAAATAAATGTGTAGAGAAATCTTATATCAAATAAAAGAATTCTCTTTTTTTTTTTTTTAAAAAGATATGAAATGTGATAAGATGTGATAAGAGGTGTATGAGATGTGATAAGAATTGATAAGATGCGTATGGAAAGTGATAGGATGTGATAAGAGGTGTGATAAGAGGTGATAAGATGCTTATGAAATAAGTTAGGATGTGATAAGATGAATTAAGATGTGTATGGGGGGATGAGGTAAGAAGTGTATGTGATAGGATAAGATGTATATGGGTTGTGATAGGGCGAGAATGGATGTGATGTAAAAGATTAGATGTGAAAGTATATGGGGTTATATAAATGGGAATGTGAAAATGGATGTATGTATGTGGATGTGTGGATATGGAGATGGGAGTGTGGATGTATGAACATGAAAATGGATATATGCATGAAGATGTATATGCATAGATGTAAATGTGGATGTAGATGTGGATGTAGATGTGAATGTGGAATGTGGATGTATAGATGTGGATGTATGGGAATGTGGATGTGGATGTATGTGAATGTGAATGTAGATGTGGATGTATAGATGTGAATGTGGAATGTGGATGTGGATGTATGTATGTATGTGGATGTAGATGTGGATGTATGGATGTGTATGTATGAATGTGGATATGGGATGTGGATGTATAAATAAGGATGTGAAAATGGAGGTAAGCATGTAGATGTGGATGCATGTATGTGAATGTGAATGTAGATGTGAATGTGGAATGTGGATGTATAGATGTGGATGTATGGGAATGTGGATGTGGATGTATGTGAATGTGAATGTAGATGTGGATGTATAGATGTGAATGTGGAATGTGGATGTGGATGTATGTATGTATGTGGATGTAGATGTGGATATATGGATGTGTATGTATGAATGTGGATATGGGATGTGGATGTATAAATGAGGATGTGAAAATGGAGATAAGCATGTAGATGTGGATGTATGGATGTGAATGTGGATGTGGATGTGGATGTATGGATGTGGATATGGATGTGAATATATTATATGTGATGTGAAGGAATCTGAAGTGAAGAGATGGAAAAGGAGGTGATTGGATGAGTACACATATACATGGAATGTGGAATAAGTAATGTGGATTAATGAGGGATAATGTGGAAAAATGAGAGTTAATATAGAAACTGTATTTGTAAACTGTTTGTAAATGCTGTTTGTAAATGGCTGTTTTATGTCAAGAATGCTGGGGAAGCATTTTGACCGTCTTGTGATTAAGGTCGTGGAGACCTAACTGATAAAGTTGCAACTGCTGACGGAGAGTCAATGGAGGACGTCTCGCGTAGCAAGGTCGACTGAGGTCTTGACCAGCCTCGGTTCGATTAAAATGGTGAGCTTCCGGTACGGTGGATGAGGGACCAAGGAAGCGGCCTATGAGTGAAGCGCTAGGTCACCTGCGAAGGATCCTAGAGGGTGCTGACCATACGGTGCTCGGGCTCTGGGTCGCCTAGGATACCCACGCGTGCGTCGAGGAAGATATTGGAACAAGGAGTAAGAGTTGTTTTGTGAAACCGGGCATGGATCTGGTTGACTGACCTTGCTGGTCCTCAACGGATGAGCCCATGGCTCTTTTATATGGATCTGTTGGTTGATCTTGCTGATCTTCAACGAGAGTCCATCTTGATAAGTGATTATATTGCCGAGTATTATGGGCTAGGAACTATGGAAACGGCCTCTGTGTGGACAGGTGGTGAGCGTTCTAGTTGCCAATGATGCCATAGATACTCTGATGAAGGAATGATGGGAAATTATGAATCAACTGGATAAATTGGGAGATTGTGATCAGTGGTACTATGGTTTCATTAAAGGATTGTTTTAAAGTTAGCTGATGCTAAGAAAAAGGCAATTTTCATATTGGGTGTGTAAGTGGTGTGGCTAGTTTTATGTTTGCATGAAATTCCGGCTAGGGGGCCTTGGAACTCTTTTCCTTGGTACCCGGGACAAAACCTAACCAAATTCCAAATTGGATCCCATCACTACAGTGGTTGGGCGGTTGGCTAACCCATGGGATCGGATGGGGTTAGGCTGGACTGATGGATCCATAAATCGAGACTCAACTTTGTTTTTACGATAGATAAAGTAAATCCCGGATAGAAATTGTTCTATGGATAGGAATCAACGGCTGTGCCTCTTGATGGGGAAAAAAGCGTTGATCCCAATGATCCAAGTGCAAGTTTCTACCTTGAATTGACCAAGTACCGTTAAAGGTGCAGTCAGATCAGTTGATCCGTAATGATCTTGACTACGTTAGAGTAAAGAGTTATCCTGGTGGAATCGCCCATGCTTTCCGAGTAAAGGAAGTTTTTCCAGTTTCGGTTTTGGACAAACCGACGGATTAGTCTCTTATCCGGATATCCGTGGGCGAGGCCCCGAGTGTGAGACCCCTACCCACGCATGATGTGCTACTTCCGCTGCTAGTACCCCGAATCCGTTGATCGGTGGGGAACAGGGATCTCACAGTTGGTATCAGAGCCGCTTTTGAAAGCTAATAAAGATAATTAAATTCTTATCTGAAATTGGTAATAAGAATTCAGAAACAGCATTTTCATAATGTATTTTCATCCCGTAAGCTTCTTTAATGAAGAAATTTTAATCAAAGAAATTATTTTTATAGATGGAAGTTCCACATTTATCTGGTATTCCCGACCTCACCCAGTCTCAAGATATGATTGCATTTGCCTTCGAGCATCTCATCTCTTCCGCTTCAACTCAAACAAGCCGAGTAAGACTTGCACGCCATTTCAAGGATTTATATTTTCCTACCCCAGTGGAGAGAATACAACATAAGTGGGTTGCAGGGCAATATGTCCACGCTCATTGCAACCGCCGTACAATGCTGTGGCAGAATCTCTCATTGACTATGATCCTGTTAAAGCTGAAAATGGTGCGTGGTGTCATTCTATATCATTCGACACCTCGAAATTTCAGACTTTCATGTCAAATTTATAGACTCCTTAGTCGATTTATCCCTAAGGAGAAAATAATAATTTCCTTTGCAGTTAGAGAACTTATGTAACAGGGCATGACTATGGCCCAGTACCGTCGTCTTATACGTCTCTCGAAGAGATTTTGAATTTTGGAGCCGAACCACTCTATGTAATTATTGCAACTTGTATATAAATATACAAATGTTTTTTTTACGGACGATCGGATAAAGAAAAATCTATTTATCAGACTTAAGTCATAGATCTCCAATAAGATCAACTGAGGAGCAAATTATGTCAAAAGTTTATCAAGACGCACTTAAAGGTTGTAATTGTTTGATATAATTCATACAAATTGTTAATTCAAATTGAAATTCGTAAATTAGTAATTGGGTCTTCAATTGGAAGTACCGCAATTGTATGGAACCCTGACTTGCTTGAGACCTAGACATGATGGTATTTACCTTATAGTTTTGAGTATCATGACTATCCGTATATACCGAGGGTATAACTGCAGCTCTTTACCGATAGTATATACGAGTAAATCTAAGACTTGAAATTATAAGCGTTAATGCTATCCAGATGATGATTTCGAATGTGGTTGATATGATTTTTAATTCTGTTTGAGAATTGATGAATTGAATTGGATTCTGATTGAAAAATGACGATTTTCGAAATTTAGTTGAAATGTAATAAGCTGAGCGAAACCACAATGAGGATGAATGGGACGAGTCCCAGTGATGATATTCATAACTGGAATGATGATAATGATTTCAGCAAATCACTATGAGATTAGTGGATTGTGCTGTCAGATTGCTACTGTTAACACTTGAGACGGTAGATTAAGTTAAGGGATGACAAATTGAGAACTTGCTTAACTAAAATTCCTGTGGAGGAATGTTCAGAAGGAAAATTTTCAGACTAATGGACCATTATCGTGTTAAAGATATGAATGATATGATCTGAATGAATTGTTATTTAATGATGAGTTCTATATAAGGGATAATTATCCCCGTATTCTGTTGGGTTGACCAGAATATAAGGAACCCCAGAATAAATTGGATCTTAAGAAAAAGAGTTGTCCTCTACCTTGCGAGATGAGGACATCTCGCACTTTTCAAGTGGGGTAGAATGTAAGATTCTCCCCCAGCCTTAGAGGTATACAGGAGTAAGAATCTCCCTTTCTGATCTTATAATTATTCTCTCTCTAAAATAAAAGAAAGATTCTGTTTAAAAAAGGAAGAACCTTTTTCCTGAATACTTCTCAAGAGTCCCACCTGTTTTAAGATTCAGAACAATGAGTTCAGAAGGAGAATCGATGTTTGGATATCAAGGTTTTGGTCTTCATTCGAGTACGGCCCAAAAGAAGTTCTTTATCTCTTGGGAAGAAGTTATCTCCCAGATATTGTGGACCAAAGAAAGTAGGTGATTTAGCTTACGAGCTTCTTTTACCTCCTCATCTCAAAGTTTGAATGCCTTCTATAGAAAAATGTGCCAAACCCAAATCATGGAAAGACGGTAAAACTTCAGTGGCAAGTTACCGTTGGCTTCTAAGTTACGCTAGCTCCTTCCTTTATATAAGTCGTAACTTTTACTTGTCGTTCACAGTAATCTTACTTCCATCGATCTCCTTTCTTTCTTAATCTCCTTCATGGCTTGGCAACAAGAATTAGTTTTATCCATGATGATTTCTCACCTTCAAGACGCAAGGGAGTCTGTGAAGAAAGATTTTATAGAGCAGTATGAGCGCTCACTTTTCCCTCACTTGGGAACTTCTGTAGTGCAGACAAAATGGCGGACCTATCAAGACATAACTAGGGTAACACCCTGGGGTCAGCAGCACTTTCGTAACAATGTCTGCTTGGCCATGGTTATTGAAGCTTTGGGTTTGGGTCCCCGATACTACTGCGTCATGAGATCAAGGCATCCTAGGTTTTCTGAGCGGGTCTTCTTACTGGCGTGTTTTCTTACTCATGAGAAGATATGCCTTTACCCCGTTTTTGGCTTGCCTATCAGAGGTCCTTTTCTTAGAACACCTCATACCACTGAGATAGGTGCAGCAATAACCCACAGAATCATTCCCATAGATGAGTTACCTTATACTTGTGCAGCTTGTGAAGACTGCTTTTGTGACCATATGATGGACGGGCTTATGGAAGTGTAAAGAGTTCCTCTATCTTTACTGTATAAGTTCCGAGAATGAATAAAGTTTAAATCTTGTTCGTATTTTGAATCTTGCTCTCTTTAAGACTTATCTTGGTGGTTAATCTTGATTAAAATTTTTCTCTAAGTCTCATATTCGTGCATCTTGCGAAATTATCCCAGTTTGCGAGATGAGGACATCTCGCATTTTTTTAAGTGGGGTAGAATGTAAGATTCCTCCCCCACCCCCTTTTTGATGTCTAGTATCTTCCCCTGTAATCAACCCTCTTCAGAAATATAAAGACCCTGTTGCTAACTATTTTAGCCTAGAGAGAGAAAAATTATTCTAGAGAGAGAATATTCAGATTTTGAATATTTTTGGATAGAAAAATATCTCTTATAATTCAGATGAGTTCCCCTGAAACAGAAATTCAAAAGAAATTTTCCAATGTGCAATTGGAATTAATTGGAAATAGGTATAAAGAACCTTAGTCTAAGGGTCTAGATTTTCAGAAATCTTTAGACTATGGTCCAATTAAGGTTCCTATGGGCCAATAGCATCAATCCATGTGTAGGGAAGAGATAAATCCAAATTTGTAAAAAGAAGATACCCAAAAATGAGTAAATGCTCACATAAGGTGAAGAGTTGAAAATGTACAAGGTTTATTAGTAAAAAACTATGAGCAATATTAAAAATATGAGATATTTTGGGTATCCAAAAATGAGTAAATGCTCACATAAGATGAAGAGTTGAAAATGTACAAGGTTTATTAGTAAAAAACTATGAGCAATATTAAAATGATGCCATTATGACACATATGTAAGGAAGGGGAATTCTTTAAAGAAGGTGCATATTTCACATAAGATGAAGAGTTGAAAATGTACAAGGTTTATTAGTAAAAAACTATGAGCAATATTAAAATGATTCCATTATGACACATATGTAAGGAAGGGGAATTCTTTAAAGGAGGTGCATATTTCACATGCTTGAATGAGTTTTAAACTCATAAAAATTGAGATATTTCATCTCTCCTCTCTCCTCATTCAAGTCTAGTTCCAAAAAGTTAGCTTAACTGACCTAAAAATGGTCAAATATTGACCAAACTGATTTAGAAAATTCTAGAATCAGTTTGTTTGGTTAGGAGCTCAATTTTTCCTATAAATAGAAGCCTCCCCCTTGTTGAAAAATAGTTAGTGTTTATGCATCGTTACTCTACTCCACCTAAGCCAAGAACTGTGAATTCATTTAATAATTCACTAGTTTTTGGAGCTTCCCTCTTTCTTCAATCCCCATTAGTGGCTCCATCAACATACTTAACCAATTGATTGGTTGGGGGCCTCTACCGTGAACAAAGAATCAAGCAAGTTGTAAGGTAATTAGTGAATATTCATCTTTCTATAATTTCTCAATGTTTCTCTCTTCTCAACCCCTCTCAAGCTTGAGAAGTTTAATTGGTATGGTTTTTTTAAATGCTATTGAAGTTTGAATAGTAGTGAAGAGTTACATAATTTAATAAATGCTATTGAAGTTAATTTTCATTTATGTTTAAATTCTAATGATTCTTATGTAAATTCTCTCTCTCACTCAAGAAATGGTCATACTCATGACCCATTCTCAATCCAAATCAAGCTTTTCCTTAACCCAAGATAAAGCTATGCTTGAGGCCAAATTAATGGCTTTTTCTTATGCTTTTAGTTTATGTATATTGATGATTCAATCCATTATGGATTAAGGATCCAATTAGAGAATCATTTTAATTATTTCCTTAATGATAAGCTTTATCCCTTAGAAAAATTGAGATTTATCAGTCATAGCAGCGGAGCTATGGCAAAATTTTTATAAAAATTATGCATAAAAAAATTTTCATTCAAAGCATAAAAAGAGGACTTCCTACCATATTCTAGGAATCATCATCCTAGATTAATTGAAAGAATTTCATTATAATCATGGAGAAATTAAATTTTAATATTATGCATAAAGGATAAATTTTTATATCAAAAGTGTTATTTTTACCATTTTTATTTTCATGCATAGAAGTATGCATAATGGATAAATTTTTATATCAAAAGTGTTACTTTTATCATTTTTACTTTCATGCATAGAAGTATGCATAAAGGATAAATTTTTATATCAAAAGTGTTATTTTTACCATTTTTATTTTCATGCATAGAAGTATGCATAATGGATAAATTTTTATATCAAAAGTGTTACTTTTATCATTTTTATTTCATACATAAAAGTATGCATAAAAGAAAATTTTTATATCAAAAGTGTTACTTTTATCATTTTTAATTTTCATGCATAGAAGTATGCATAAATGAAAAATTTTTATATCAAAAGTGTTACTTTTATCATATTGGATTTCATGCATATAGGTATGCATAAAAGATATTCTTTTTATACTAAAAGTATGATTTTCCTCATAAATGGATTTTATGCTTAACTTAGATGCATAAGAGAAATTCTTTTATTCTAAAAGTATAATTCCCTACCAAATTGAAATCATGCATAAGAAGATGCATAAAAGATTGATTTTAATTTCGAAAGTGTTAGTCTCCTTAAATGGAATTTATGTATAAATAAATGTGTAGAGAAATCTTATATCAAATAAAAGAATTCTCTTTTTTTTTAAAAAAAAAAGATATGAAATGTGATAAGATGTGATAAGAGGTGTATGAGATGTGATAAGAATTGATAAGATGCGTATGGAAAGTGATAGGATGTGATAAGAGGTGTGATAAGAGGTGATAAGATGCTTATGAAATAAGTTAGGATGTGATAAGATGAATTAAGATGTGTATGGGGGGATGAGGTAAGAAGTGTATGTGATAGGATAAGATGTATATGGGTTGTGATAGGGCGAGAATGGATGTGATGTAAAAGATTAGATGTGAAAGTATATGGGGTTATATAAATGGGAATGTGAAAATGGATGTATGTATGTGGATGTGTGGATATGGAGATGGGAGTGTGGATGTATGAACATGAAAATGGATATATGCATGAAGATGTATATGCATAGATGTAAATGTGGATGTAGATGTGGATGTAGATGTGAATGTGGAATGTGGATGTATAGATGTGGATGTATGGGAATGTGGATGTGGATGTATGTGAATGTGAATGTAGATGTGGATGTATAGATGTGAATGTGGAATGTGGATGTGGATGTATGTATGTATGTGGATGTAGATGTGGATGTATGGATGTGTATGTATGAATGTGGATATGGGATGTGGATGTATAAATAAGGATGTGAAAATGGAGGTAAGCATGTAGATGTGGATGCATGTATGTGAATGTGAATGTAGATGTGAATGTGGAATGTGGATGTATAGATGTGGATGTATGGGAATGTGGATGTGGATGTATGTGAATGTGAATGTAGATGTGGATGTATAGATGTGAATGTGGAATGTGGATGTGGATGTATGTATGTATGTGGATGTAGATGTGGATATATGGATGTGTATGTATGAATGTGGATATGGGATGTGGATGTATAAATGAGGATGTGAAAATGGAGATAAGCATGTAGATGTGGATGTATGGATGTGAATGTGGATGTGGATGTGGATGTATGGATGTGGATATGGATGTGAATATATTATATGTGATGTGAAGGAATCTGAAGTGAAGAGATGGAAAAGGAGGTGATTGGATGAGTACACATATACATGGAATGTGGAATAAGTAATGTGGATTAATGAGGGATAATGTGGAAAAATGAGAGTTAATATAGAAACTGTATTTGTAAACTGTTTGTAAATGCTGTTTGTAAATGGCTGTTTTATGTCAAGAATGCTGGGGAAGCATTTTGACCGTCTTGTGATTAAGGTCGTGGAGACCTAACTGATAAAGTTGCAACTGCTGACGGAGAGTCAATGGAGGACGTCTCGCGTAGCAAGGTCGACTGAGGTCTTGACCAGCCTCGGTTCGATTAAAATGGTGAGCTTCCGGTACGGTGGATGAGGGACCAAGGAAGCGGCCTATGAGTGAAGCGCTAGGTCACCTGCGAAGGATCCTAGAGGGTGCTGACCATACGGTGCTCGGGCTCTGGGTCGCCTAGGATACCCACGCGTGCGTCGAGGAAGATATTGGAACAAGGAGTAAGAGTTGTTTTGTGAAACCGGGCATGGATCTGGTTGACTGACCTTGCTGGTCCTCAACGGATGAGCCCATGGCTCTTTTATATGGATCTGTTGGTTGATCTTGCTGATCTTCAACGAGAGTCCATCTTGATAAGTGATTATATTGCCGAGTATTATGGGCTAGGAACTATGGAAACGGCCTCTGTGTGGACAGGTGGTGAGCGTTCTAGTTGCCAATGATGCCATAGATACTCTGATGAAGGAATGATGGGAAATTATGAATCAACTGGATAAATTGGGAGATTGTGATCAGTGGTACTATGGTTTCATTAAAGGATTGTTTTAAAGTTAGCTGATGCTAAGAAAAAGGCAATTTTCATATTGGGTGTGTAAGTGGTGTGGCTAGTTTTATGTTTGCATGAAATTCCGGCTAGGGGGCCTTGGAACTCTTTTCCTTGGTACCCGGGACAAAACCTAACCAAATTCCAAATTGGATCCCATCACTACAGTGGTTGGGCGGTTGGCTAACCCATGGGATCGGATGGGGTTAGGCTGGACTGATGGATCCATAAATCGAGACTCAACTTTGTTTTTACGATAGATAAAGTAAATCCCGGATAGAAATTGTTCTATGGATAGGAATCAACGGCTGTGCCTCTTGATGGGGAAAAAAGCGTTGATCCCAATGATCCAAGTGCAAGTTTCTACCTTGAATTGACCAAGTACCGTTAAAGGTGCAGTCAGATCAGTTGATCCGTAATGATCTTGACTACGTTAGAGTAAAGAGTTATCCTGGTGGAATCGCCCATGCTTTCCGAGTAAAGGAAGTTTTTCCAGTTTCGGTTTTGGACAAACCGACGGATTAGTCTCTTATCCGGATATCCGTGGGCGAGGCCCCGAGTGTGAGACCCCTACCCACGCATGATGTGCTACTTCCGCTGCTAGTACCCCGAATCCGTTGATCGGTGGGGAACAGGGATCTCACAGTTGGTATCAGAGCCGCTTTTGAAAGCTAATAAAGATAATTAAATTCTTATCTGAAATTGGTAATAAGAATTCAGAAACAGCATTTTCATAATGTATTTTCATCCCGTAAGCTTCTTTAATGAAGAAATTTTAATCAAAGAAATTATTTTTATAGATGGAAGTTCCACATTTATCTGGTATTCCCGACCTCACCCAGTCTCAAGATATGATTGCATTTGCCTTCGAGCATCTCATCTCTTCCGCTTCAACTCAAACAAGCCGAGTAAGACTTGCACGCCATTTCAAGGATTTATATTTTCCTACCCCAGTGGAGAGAATACAACATAAGTGGGTTGCAGGGCAATATGTCCACGCTCATTGCAACCGCCGTACAATGCTGTGGCAGAATCTCTCATTGACTATGATCCTGTTAAAGCTGAAAATGGTGCGTGGTGTCATTCTATATCATTCGACACCTCGAAATTTCAGACTTTCATGTCAAATTTATAGACTCCTTAGTCGATTTATCCCTAAGGAGAAAATAATAATTTCCTTTGCAGTTAGAGAACTTATGTAACAGGGCATGACTATGGCCCAGTACCGTCGTCTTATACGTCTCTCGAAGAGATTTTGAATTTTGGAGCCGAACCACTCTATGTAATTATTGCAACTTGTATATAAATATACAAATGTTTTTTTTACGGACGATCGGATAAAGAAAAATCTATTTATCAGACTTAAGTCATAGATCTCCAATAAGATCAACTGAGGAGCAAATTATGTCAAAAGTTTATCAAGACGCACTTAAAGGTTGTAATTGTTTGATATAATTCATACAAATTGTTAATTCAAATTGAAATTCGTAAATTAGTAATTGGGTCTTCAATTGGAAGTACCGCAATTGTATGGAACCCTGACTTGCTTGAGACCTAGACATGATGGTATTTACCTTATAGTTTTGAGTATCATGACTATCCGTATATACCGAGGGTATAACTGCAGCTCTTTACCGATAGTATATACGAGTAAATCTAAGACTTGAAATTATAAGCGTTAATGCTATCCAGATGATGATTTCGAATGTGGTTGATATGATTTTTAATTCTGTTTGAGAATTGATGAATTGAATTGGATTCTGATTGAAAAATGACGATTTTCGAAATTTAGTTGAAATGTAATAAGCTGAGCGAAACCACAATGAGGATGAATGGGACGAGTCCCAGTGATGATATTCATAACTGGAATGATGATAATGATTTCAGCAAATCACTATGAGATTAGTGGATTGTGCTGTCAGATTGCTACTGTTAACACTTGAGACGGTAGATTAAGTTAAGGGATGACAAATTGAGAACTTGCTTAACTAAAATTCCTGTGGAGGAATGTTCAGAAGGAAAATTTTCAGACTAATGGACCATTATCGTGTTAAAGATATGAATGATATGATCTGAATGAATTGTTATTTAATGATGAGTTCTATATAAGGGATAATTATCCCCGTATTCTGTTGGGTTGACCAGAATATAAGGAACCCCAGAATAAATTGGATCTTAAGAAAAAGAGTTGTCCTCTACCTTGCGAGATGAGGACATCTCGCACTTTTCAAGTGGGGTAGAATGTAAGATTCTCCCCCAGCCTTAGAGGTATACAGGAGTAAGAATCTCCCTTTCTGATCTTATAATTATTCTCTCTCTAAAATAAAAGAAAGATTCTGTTTAAAAAAGGAAGAACCTTTTTCCTGAATACTTCTCAAGAGTCCCACCTGTTTTAAGATTCAGAACAATGAGTTCAGAAGGAGAATCGATGTTTGGATATCAAGGTTTTGGTCTTCATTCGAGTACGGCCCAAAAGAAGTTCTTTATCTCTTGGGAAGAAGTTATCTCCCAGATATTGTGGACCAAAGAAAGTAGGTGATTTAGCTTACGAGCTTCTTTTACCTCCTCATCTCAAAGTTTGAATGCCTTCTATAGAAAAATGTGCCAAACCCAAATCATGGAAAGACGGTAAAACTTCAGTGGCAAGTTACCGTTGGCTTCTAAGTTACGCTAGCTCCTTCCTTTATATAAGTCGTAACTTTTACTTGTCGTTCACAGTAATCTTACTTCCATCGATCTCCTTTCTTTCTTAATCTCCTTCATGGCTTGGCAACAAGAATTAGTTTTATCCATGATGATTTCTCACCTTCAAGACGCAAGGGAGTCTGTGAAGAAAGATTTTATAGAGCAGTATGAGCGCTCACTTTTCCCTCACTTGGGAACTTCTGTAGTGCAGACAAAATGGCGGACCTATCAAGACATAACTAGGGTAACACCCTGGGGTCAGCAGCACTTTCGTAACAATGTCTGCTTGGCCATGGTTATTGAAGCTTTGGGTTTGGGTCCCCGATACTACTGCGTCATGAGATCAAGGCATCCTAGGTTTTCTGAGCGGGTCTTCTTACTGGCGTGTTTTCTTACTCATGAGAAGATATGCCTTTACCCCGTTTTTGGCTTGCCTATCAGAGGTCCTTTTCTTAGAACACCTCATACCACTGAGATAGGTGCAGCAATAACCCACAGAATCATTCCCATAGATGAGTTACCTTATACTTGTGCAGCTTGTGAAGACTGCTTTTGTGACCATATGATGGACGGGCTTATGGAAGTGTAAAGAGTTCCTCTATCTTTACTGTATAAGTTCCGAGAATGAATAAAGTTTAAATCTTGTTCGTATTTTGAATCTTGCTCTCTTTAAGACTTATCTTGGTGGTTAATCTTGATTAAAATTTTTCTCTAAGTCTCATATTCGTGCATCTTGCGAAATTATCCCAGTTTGCGAGATGAGGACATCTCGCATTTTTTTAAGTGGGGTAGAATGTAAGATTCCTCCCCCACCCCCTTTTTGATGTCTAGTATCTTCCCCTGTAATCAACCCTCTTCAGAAATATAAAGACCCTGTTGCTAACTATTTTAGCCTAGAGAGAGAAAAATTATTCTAGAGAGAGAATATTCAGATTTTGAATATTTTTGGATAGAAAAATATCTCTTATAATTCAGATGAGTTCCCCTGAAACAGAAATTCAAAAAGAATTTTCCAATGTGCAATTGGAATTAATTGGAAATAGGTATAAAGAACCTTAGTCTAAGGGTCTAGATTTTCAGAAATCTTTAGACTATGGTCCAATTAAGGTTCCTATGGGCCAATAGCATCAATCCATGTGTAGGGAAGAGATAAATCCAAATTTGTAAAAAGAAGATACCCAAAAATGAGTAAATGCTCACATAAGGTGAAGAGTTGAAAATGTACAAGGTTTATTAGTAAAAAACTATGAGCAATATTAAAAATATGAGATATTTTGGGTATCCAAAAATGAGTAAATGCTCACATAAGATGAAGAGTTGAAAATGTACAAGGTTTATTAGTAAAAAACTATGAGCAATATTAAAATGATGCCATTATGACACATATGTAAGGAAGGGGAATTCTTTAAAGGAGGTGCATATTTCACATAAGATGAAGAGTTGAAAATGTACAAGGTTTATTAGTAAAAAACTATGAGCAATATTAAAATGATTCCATTATGACACATATGTAAGGAAGGGGAATTCTTTAAAGGAGGTGCATATTTCACATGCTTGAATGAGTTTTAAACTCATAAAAATTGAGATATTTCATCTCTCCTCTCTCCTCATTCAAGTCTAGTTCCAAAAAGTTAGCTTAACTGACCTAAAAATGGTCAAATATTGACCAAACTGATTTAGAAAATTCTAGAATCAGTTTGTTTGGTTAGGAGCTCAATTTTTCCTATAAATAGAAGCCTCCCCCTTGTTGAAAAATAGTTAGTGTTTATGCATCGTTACTCTACTCCACCTAAGCCAAGAACTGTGAATTCATTTAATAATTCACTAGTTTTTGGAGCTTCCCTCTTTCTTCAATCCCCATTAGTGGCTCCATCAACATACTTAACCAATTGATTGGTTGGGGGCCTCTACCGTGAACAAAGAATCAAGCAAGTTGTAAGGTAATTAGTGAATATTCATCTTTCTATAATTTCTCAATGTTTCTCTCTTCTCAACCCCTCTCAAGCTTGAGAAGTTTAATTGGTATGGTTTTTTTAAATGCTATTGAAGTTTGAATAGTAGTGAAGAGTTACATAATTTAATAAATGCTATTGAAGTTAATTTTCATTTATGTTTAAATTCTAATGATTCTTATGTAAATTCTCTCTCTCACTCAAGAAATGGTCATACTCATGACCCATTCTCAATCCAAATCAAGCTTTTCCTTAACCCAAGATAAAGCTATGCTTGAGGCCAAATTAATGGCTTTTTCTTATGCTTTTAGTTTATGTATATTGATGATTCAATCCATTATGGATTAAGGATCCAATTAGAGAATCATTTTAATTATTTCCTTAATGATAAGCTTTATCCCTTAGAAAAATTGAGATTTATCAGTCATAGCAGCGGAGCTATGGCAAAATTTTTATAAAAATTATGCATAAAAAAATTTTCATTCAAAGCATAAAAAGAGGACTTCCTACCATATTCTAGGAATCATCATCCTAGATTAATTGAAAGAATTTCATTATAATCATGGAGAAATTAAATTTTAATATTATGCATAAAGGATAAATTTTTATATCAAAAGTGTTATTTTTACCATTTTTATTTTCATGCATAGAAGTATGCATAATGGATAAATTTTTATATCAAAAGTGTTACTTTTATCATTT
Source organism: Cibotium barometz (assembly GCF_041138505.1). Lineage (NCBI taxonomy): Eukaryota > Viridiplantae > Streptophyta > Polypodiopsida > Cyatheales > Cibotiaceae > Cibotium > Cibotium barometz. The sequence goes on from NC_141083.1 coordinate 10,599,255, forward strand.
TTACTTTCATGCATAGAAGTATGCATAAAGGATAAATTTTTATATCAAAAGTGTTATTTTTACCATTTTTATTTTCATGCATAGAAGTATGCATAATGGATAAATTTTTATATCAAAAGTGTTACTTTTATCATTTTTATTTCATACATAAAAGTATGCATAAAAGAAAATTTTTATATCAAAAGTGTTACTTTTATCATTTTTAATTTTCATGCATAGAAGTATGCATAAATGAAAAATTTTTATATCAAAAGTGTTACTTTTATCATATTGGATTTCATGCATATAGGTATGCATAAAAGATATTCTTTTTATACTAAAAGTATGATTTTCCTCATAAATGGATTTTATGCTTAACTTAGATGCATAAGAGAAATTCTTTTATTCTAAAAGTATAATTCCCTACCAAATTGAAATCATGCATAAGAAGATGCATAAAAGATTGATTTTAATTTCGAAAGTGTTAGTCTCCTTAAATGGAATTTATGTATAAATAAATGTGTAGAGAAATCTTATATCAAATAAAAGAATTCTCTTTTTTTTTTTTTTTTAAAGATATGAAATGTGATAAGATGTGATAAGAGGTGTATGAGATGTGATAAGAATTGATAAGATGCGTATGGAAAGTGATAGGATGTGATAAGAGGTGTGATAAGAGGTGATAAGATGCTTATGAAATAAGTTAGGATGTGATAAGATGAATTAAGATGTGTATGGGGGGATGAGGTAAGAAGTGTATGTGATAGGATAAGATGTATATGGGTTGTGATAGGGCGAGAATGGATGTGATGTAAAAGATTAGATGTGAAAGTATATGGGGTTATATAAATGGGAATGTGAAAATGGATGTATGTATGTGGATGTGTGGATATGGAGATGGGAGTGTGGATGTATGAACATGAAAATGGATATATGCATGAAGATGTATATGCATAGATGTAAATGTGGATGTAGATGTGGATGTAGATGTGAATGTGGAATGTGGATGTATAGATGTGGATGTATGGGAATGTGGATGTGGATGTATGTGAATGTGAATGTAGATGTGGATGTATAGATGTGAATGTGGAATGTGGATGTGGATGTATGTATGTATGTGGATGTAGATGTGGATGTATGGATGTGTATGTATGAATGTGGATATGGGATGTGGATGTATAAATAAGGATGTGAAAATGGAGGTAAGCATGTAGATGTGGATGCATGTATGTGAATGTGAATGTAGATGTGAATGTGGAATGTGGATGTATAGATGTGGATGTATGGGAATGTGGATGTGGATGTATGTGAATGTGAATGTAGATGTGGATGTATAGATGTGAATGTGGAATGTGGATGTGGATGTATGTATGTATGTGGATGTAGATGTGGATATATGGATGTGTATGTATGAATGTGGATATGGGATGTGGATGTATAAATGAGGATGTGAAAATGGAGATAAGCATGTAGATGTGGATGTATGGATGTGAATGTGGATGTGGATGTGGATGTATGGATGTGGATATGGATGTGAATATATGATATGTGATGTGAAGGAATCTGAAGTGAAGAGATGGAAAAGGAGGTGATTGGATGAGTACACATATACATGGAATGTGGAATAAGTAATGTGGATTAATGAGGGATAATGTGGAAAAATGAGAGTTAATATAGAAACTGTATTTGTAAACTGTTTGTAAATGCTGTTTGTAAATGGCTGTTTTATGTCAAGAATGCTGGGGAAGCATTTTGACCGTCTTGTGATTAAGGTCGTGGAGACCTAACTGATAAAGTTGCAACTGCTGACGGAGAGTCAATGGAGGACGTCTCGCGTAGCAAGGTCGACCGAGGTCTTGACCAGCCTCGGTTCGATTAAAATGGTGAGCTTCCGGTACGGTGGATGAGGGACCAAGGAAGCGGCCTATGAGTGAAGCGCTAGGTCACCTGCGAAGGATCCTAGAGGGTGCTGACCATACGGTGCTCGGGCTCTGGGTCGCCTAGGATACCCACGCGTGCGTCGAGGAAGATATTGGAACAAGGAGTAAGAGTTGTTTTGTGAAACCGGGCATGGATCTGGTTGACTGACCTTGCTGGTCCTCAACGGATGAGTCCATGGCTCTTTTATATGGATCTGTTGGTTGATCTTGCTGATCTTCAACGAGAGTCCATCTTGATAAGTGATTATATTGCCGAGTATTATGGGCTAGGAACTATGGAAACGGCCTCTGTGTGGACAGGTGGTGAGCGTTCTAGTTGCCAATGATGCCATAGATACTCTGATGAAGGAATGATGGGAAATTATGAATCAACTGGATAAATTGGGAGATTGTGATCAGTGGTACTATGGTTTCATTAAAGGATTGTTTTAAAGTTAGCTGATGCTAAGAAAAAGGCAATTTTCATATTGGGTGTGTAAGTGGTGTGGCTAGTTTTATGTTTGCATGAAATTCCGGCTAGGGGGCCTTGGAACTCTTTTCCTTGGTACCCGGGACAAAACCTAACCAAATTCCAAATTGGATCCCATCACTACAGTGGTTGGGCGGTTGGCTAACCCATGGGATCGGATGGGGTTAGGCTGGACTGATGGATCCATAAATCGAGACTCAACTTTGTTTTTACGATAGATAAAGTAAATCCCGGATAGAAATTGTTCTATGGATAGGAATCAACGGCTGTGCCTCTTGATGGGGAAAAAAGCGTTGATCCCAATGATCCAAGTGCAAGTTTCTACCTTGAATTGACCAAGTACCGTTAAAGGTGCAGTCAGATCAGTTGATCCGTAATGATCTTGACTACGTTAGAGTAAAGAGTTATCCTGGTGGAATCGCCCATGCTTTCCGAGTAAAGGAAGTTTTTCCAGTTTCGGTTTTGGACAAACCGACGGATTAGTCTCTTGTCCGGATATCCGTGGGCGAGGCCCCGAGTGTGAGACCCCTACCCACGCATGATGTGCTACTTCCGCTGCTAGTACCCCGAATCCGTTGATCGGTGGGGAACAGGGATCTCACAATATGAAATATGCACCTCCTTTAAAGAACTCCCCTTCCTTACATATGTGTCATAATGGAATCATTTTAATATTGCTCATAGTTTTTTACTAATAAACCTTGTACATTTTCAACTCTTCATCTTATGTGAGCATTTACTCATTTTTGGGTATCTTCTTTTACAAATTGGATTTATCTCCTCCCTACACATGAATTGATGCTATTGGCCCATAGGAACCTTAATTGGACCATAATCCAAAAATTTCTGAAAATCTAGACCCTTAGACTAAGGTCCTTTATACCCATTTCCAATAAATTCTAATTGCACATTGGAAAGTTCTTTTTGAATTTCTGTTTTAGGGAAACTTATTTTAATAAGATGAGATAATTTTCTATCCAAAAATATTAAAAATCTGAATATTCTCTCTCTAGAATATTTTCTCTCTCTAGGTTAAAACAGTTAGAAACAAGGTCTTTATATTTCTGAAGAGGGATTGATTACTGGGGAAGATACTAGACATCAAAAGGGGGGTTGGGAGAGGAATCTTACATTCTACCCCACTTAAAAAACGCGAGATGTCCTCATCTCGCAAACTGGGATAATTTCACAAGATGCACGAATTATGAGACTTAGAGAAAAATTTAAATCAGGATTAACCACCAAGAAAAAGTCTCAAAGAGAGCAAGATTCAAGATAAGAACAAGATTTAAACTTTATTCATTCTCGGAACTTATACAGTAAAGATAGAAGAACTCTTTACACTTCCATAAGCCCGTCCATCATATGATCACAAAAGCAGCACTCACAAGCTGCGCATGTATAAGGTAACTCATCTATGGGAATAATTCTGCTGGTTATTGCTGCACCTATCTCAGTGGTATGAGGTGATCTAACAAAAGGACCTCTGAGAGGTAAGCCAAAAACGAGGTAAAGGCATATCTTCTCATGAGGAAGAAAACACGCCAGTAAGAAGACCCGCTCAGAAAACCCAAGATGTCTTGATCTCATGACGCAGTAGTATCGGGGACCCAAACCCAAGGCTTCGATAACCATGGCCAAGCGGACATTGTTACGAAAGTGCTGCTGACCCCAGGGTGTTACCCTAGTTATGTCTTGATAGGTCTGCCATTTGGTCTGAGCTACAGACGTTCCCAAGTGAGGAAAAAGTGAGCGCTCATACTGTTCAATAAAATCTTTCTTCACAGACTCACTTCCGTCTTGAAGGTGAGAAATCATCATGGATAAAACTAATTCCTATTGCCAAGCCATGAAGGAGATTAAGAAGAAGGGAGATCTGTAAGATCCTTGTTCCCACCGAGCAACAGATTCGGGATACTAGCAGCGGAAGTAGCACTTCTCGCGCGGGACAGGGGTCCCATATTCGAGGCCTCACCCACGGATATCCGGATAAGAGACTAATCCGTCGGTTGTTCCAAAACCGAACCCGGAAAAACTTCCTTTACCGGAAAGCACGGGCGATTCCACCAGGATAATTTTTTTCTCTAACGTAGTCAAGAACATTTCTGATCGAGCTGATCCAATTGCATCTATAAGATACATGGTCAGATTAAGGAAGAACTTGCACTTGGATCATTGGGATCAACGCTTTTTTCCCCATTCAAGAGGCACAGCCGTTGATTCTTATCCATAGAACAGTTACTGTCCGGGATTTATTTTATCTATCGTAAAAACAAAAGTTTGAGTCTCGATTTACGGATCCATCAGTCCAGCCTAACCCCATCCAGTCCCATGGGTTAGCCAACCGCCCAACCACTGTAGTGATGGGATCCAATTAAGAATTTGGTTAGGTTTTGTCCCGGGTACCAAGGAAAAGAGTTCCAAGACCCCCTAGCCGGATGTTCATGCAAAATAAAACTAGTCACACCACTCACACACCCAATATGAAATTGCCTTTTTCAACCAAATTCAACCAGTTTAAAACAATCCTTTAATAAAACCATAGTATCACTGATCACAATCTTCCAATTTATCCAATTGATTCTTAATTTTCCATCATTCCTTCATCAGAGTATCTATGGCATCATTGGCAACTAGAACGCTCAGGGGCCGTTTCGATAGTTCCTAGCCCTTAATACTCGGCAATATAATCACTTATCAAGATGGACTCTCGTTGAAGATCAGCAAGATCAACCAACAGATCCATATAAGGGGCCATGGACTCATCCATTGAAGACCAGCAAGGTCAATCAACCAGATCCATGCCCGATTTCAGAAAACAACTCCAACTCTATTTCAATATCTTCCTCGACGCACGCGTGGGTATCCTAGGCGACCCAGAGCCCGAGCACCGTATGGTCAGCACCCTCTAGGATCCTTCGCAGGTGACCTAGCGCTTCACGCATAGGCCGCTTCCTTGGCCCCTCATCCACCGTACCGGAAGCTCTCCATTTTAATCGCACCGAGGCTGGTCAAGACCTCGGCCGACCTTGCTACGCGAGACGTCCTTCATTGACTCCCCGTCAGCAGTTGCAACTTTACCATCACGACCTTAATCACAAGACGGTCAAAATGCTCTCCCCAGCATTCTTGACATAAAACAATCATTTACAAACAGCATTTACAAACAGTTTACAATACAATTTCTATTTTAATTTTCATTTTTCCACATTATCCCTCATCAATCTACATTACTTATTCCATATTCCCTTTATATGTATACTCATCCCATCACATCATTTCCATCTCATCACTTCAGATTCCCTCACATCACATATCGTATATTCACATCCATACATCCACATCTATATGCGTACATTCACATCTACATGCATACATCTACATCTCTATGCATACATCCACATCCACATTCATATTCACCTCCATACATCTGCATCTATATGCATACACCCACCTCCACATTCACATCCACATCTATACATCTACATCTACATGCATACATCCACCTCTACATCCACATCTACATCTATACACCTACATCTACATGCATACATCCACATCTCCATTCACATCTACATCTATACATCTACATCTACATGCATCCATCTACCTCCACATCCACATCTACATCTATACATCTACATCTACATGCATACATCCACATCTCCATTCACATCTACATCTATACATCTACATCTACATGCATCCATCCACATCTCTATTTACATCCTCATCTATACATCTACTTCTACATGCATACATCCACATCTCCATGTATACATCCACCTCCACATTCACACTCACATCCATACATCTACATCTACATGCAAACATCCACATCTCCATGCATAATAAAATTCTTTTAATTAATCTAGGATGATAGTTCCTAGAATATGGTAGGAAGTCCTCTTTTTATGCTTTGAATGAAATTATTTTATGCGTAATTTCTATAAAAATTTTGCCATAGCTCCGCTACTATGATTGATAAGTCTCAATTTTTTTCTAAGGGATAAGGTTTATTATTAAGGAAATAATTAGAATGGTCTCTAATTGGATCATCAATCCATAATGGATTGAATCAACAATATACATAAACTAAAAGCATAGAAAAAAGCCATTAATTTGGCCTCAAGCATAGCTTAATCTTGGATTAAGGAAAAGCCTTATGAAAAGCTTCATTTGGATTGAAAAGGGTCATGAGTATGACCATTTCTTAAGTGAGAGAGAGAGAAAAACCATTAGAATTAAATATAAATAGAAATTTATGTAATTCTTTACTATCATTACTTAATTAACTTCAATAGCATTTCAAAAACCATACCAATTAAGCTTGTCAAGCTTGAGAGGGGTTGAGAAGAGAGAATCATTGAGAATTTATAGAAAAAATCAAAATTCACTATACTTATCTCATAATTTGCTTGATTCTTTGTTCACGGTAGAGGCCCCCAACCAATCAATTGGTTTAGAGCCACCAATGGGGATTTAAGAAAGAGAGAAGTGTCAAAAACTAGTGAATTATTAAAGAATTCATAGTTCTTGGCTTAGGTGGAGTAGAGTAACAATGCATAAGACACTATATCTACATAAAGAATTCATAGTTCTTGGCTTAGGTGGAGTAGAGTAACAATGCATAAGACACTATATCTACATAAAGAATTCATAGTTCTTGGCTTAGGTGGAGTAGAGTAACAATACATAAGACACTATATCTACATAAAGAATTCATAGTTCTTGGCTTAGGTGGAGTAGAGTAACAATGCATAAGACACTATATTTTTTTCAACAAGGGGAGGCTTCTATTTATAGAAAAATTTGAGCTCCTAACCAAACAAACTGATTCTAGAATTTTCCAAGTCAGTTTGGTCACTTTTTGACCATTTTTAGGTCAGTTAAGCTAACTTTTTGGAACTAGACTTGAATGAGGAGAGAGGAGAGATGAAATATCTCAATTTTTATTAGTTTAAAACTCATTCAAGCATGTGAAATATGCACCTCCTTTAAAGAACTCTCCTTCCTTACATATGTGTCATAGTTTTTTTATTAATAAACCTTGTACATTTTCAACTCTTCATCTTATGTGAAATATGCACCTCCTTTAAAGAACTCCCCTTCCTTACATATGTGTTTTTTTTACTAATAAACCTTGTACATTTTCAACTCTTCATCTTATGTGAGCATTTACTCATTTTTGGATACCCAAAATATCTCATATTTTTAATATTGCTCATAGTTTTTTACTAATAAACCTTGTACATTTTCAACTCTTCATCTTATGTGAAATATGCACCTTCTTTAAAGAACTCCTCTTCCTTACATATGTGTCATAGTTTTTTTTTTTTTTACTAATAAACCTTGTACATTTTCAACTCTTCATCTTATGTGAAATATGCACCTCCTTTAAAGAACTCCCCTTCCTTACATATGTGTTTTTTTTTCCTAATAAACCTTGTACATTTTCAACTCTTCATCTTATGTGAGCATTTACTCATTTTTGGTCACCCAAAATATCTCATATTTTTAATATTGCTCATAGTTTTTTACTAATAAACCTTGTACATTTTCAACTCTTCATCTTATGTGAAATATGCACCTTCTTTAAAGAACTCCTCTTCCTTACATATGTGTCATAGTTTTTTTTTTTTTTACTAATAAACCTTGTACATTTTCAACTCTTCATCTTATGTGAAATATGCACCTCCTTTAAAGAACTCCCCTTCCTTACATATGTGTTTTTTTTACTAATAAGCCTTGTACATTTTCAACTCTTCATCTTATGTGAGCATTTACTCATTTTTGGGTATCTTCTTTTTTTACAAATTGGATTTATCTCCTCCCTACACATGTATTGATGCTATTGGCCCATAGGAACCTTAATTGGACCATAGTCTAAAGATTTCTGAAAATCTAGACCCTTAGACTAAGGTTCTTTATACCTATTTCCAATTAATTCCAATTGCACATTGGAAAATTCTTTTTGAATTTCTGTTTCAGGGGAACTTATTTTAATAAGATGAGTTATTTTTCTATCCAAAAATATTCAAAATCTGAATATTCTCTCTCTAGAATAATTTTCTCTCTCTAGGTTAAAACAGCCACAAACAAGATCTCTTATATTTCAGAAAAGAAATTGATTACAGGGGAGTATGCTAGACATCAAAAAGAGGGTGGGGGAGGAATCTTACATTCTACCCCACTTAAAAAACGCGAGATGTCCTCATCTCGCAACTTGGGATAATTTCGCAAGATGCACGAATATGAGACTTAGAGAAAAATTTTAATCAAGATTAACCACCAAGAAAAGTCTTAAAGAGAGCAAGATTCAAAATAAGAACAAGATTTAAACTTTATTCATTCTCGAAACTTATACAGTAAAGATAGAAGAACTCTTTACACTTCCATAAGCCCGTCCATCATATGGTCACAAAAGCAGTCCTCACAAGCTGCACAAGTATAGGGTAACTCATCTATGGGAATGATTCTGCTGGTTATTGCCGCACCTATCTCAGTGGTATGAGGTGATCTAACAAAAGGACCTCTGAGAGGCAAGCCAAAAACGGGATAAAGGCATATCTTCTCATGAGGAAGAAAACACGCCAGTAAGAAGACCCGCTCAGAAAACCCTAGATGCCTTGATCTCATGACGCAGTAGTATCGGGGACCCAAACCCAAAGCTTCAATAACCATGGCCAAGCGAACATTGTTACGAAAGTGCTGCTGACCCCAGGGTGTTACCCTAGTTATGTTTTGATAGGTCCGCCATTTGGTCTGCGCTACAGAAGTTCCTAGGTGAGGAAAAAGTGAGCGCTCATACTGTTCTATAAACTCTTTCTTCACAGACTCTCTTGCGTCTTGAAGGTGAGAAATCATCATGGATAAAACTAATTCCTGTTGCCAAGCCATGAAGGAGATTAAGAAAGAAAGGAGATTGATGGGAGTAAGATTACTGTGAGCGACAAGTAAAAGTTACGACTTATATAAAGGAAGGAGCTAGTGTAACCTAGAAGCCAACGGTAACTTGCCACTGAAGTTTTACCGTCTTTCCATGATTTGAGTTTGACACATTTTTCTATAGAAGGCATTAAGAATTTTGAGATGAGGAGATAAAAGAAGCTTGTAGGCTAAGTCACCTACTTTCATTGAATTTAGAAATAAGGGTCACAATATCTGGGAGTAACTTCTTATACTCCCCAAGAGATAAAGAACTTCTTTTGGGCCGTACTCAAATGAAAGCCAAAACCTTGGTATCCAAAACACCGATTCTCACTTTTGAACTCATTGTTCTAAATCCTTAAAACAGGTGGGACTCCTGAGAAGTATTCTAGGGAAAGGGTCTTCCTTTTTTTAAACAGAAACTTTCTTTTATTTTAGAGAGGGAATAATTATGAGATCAGAAGGGAGATTCTTACTCCTATATACCTCGAAGGTTGGGGAGGAATCTTACATTCTACCCCACTTAAAAAGTACGAGATGTCCTCATCTCGCAAGGTAGAGGACAGCTCTTTTTCTTAAGATCCAATTTTATTCTGGGGTTCCTTATATTGTGGTCAACCCAACAGAACACTGGGATAAATATCCCTTATATAGAACTCATCATTAAATAACAATTCATTCAGATCATGTCATTCATATCTTTAACATGATAATGGTCCATTAGACCGAAAAGTTTCCTTTGGAACATTCCTCCACGGAAATTTCGGTCAAGCAAGTTCTCAATTTGACCTCCCTTAACTTGATCTACCGGTCAAGTATTAACAGTAGCAATCTAACAGCACAACCCACTAACCTCATAGTGATTTGCTGAATTCATTATCATCATTCTAGTTATGAATATTATCACAAGGACTCGTCCCATTCCCCCTCATTGAGGTTTCATTATATTTCAACTAATTTTTAGAAATCAACATTTTCCAATCAGCATTTTCAATCAGAATCCAAATCAATTCATCAATTCTCAAACAGAATTAAAATCATATCAATCACATTCGAAATCATCATCTAGATAGCATTAACGCTTATAATTTCAAGTCTTAGATTTACTCGTATATACTGTCAGTAAAGAGCTGCAGTATACTCTCGGTATATACGGGTAGTCATGGCCCTTGGAATTATAAGATAATTACTATCATGTCTAGGCCTCAAGCAAGTCAGGGATTCTATATAATTGCGGTACTTCCATCTGAAGACCCAATTACCAAATTACAAATTTCAGTTTGAATATCAAATTGTATGAATTATCTCACACAATTACAACCCTTTTGTGTTTCTTGATAAATTTTTGATATATTTGTCTTCTCAGTTGATCTTTATTAACCAAATGCTCTGATACCAACTGTAAGATCCCTGTTCCCACCGAGCAACAGATTCGGGATACTAGCAGCGGAAGTAGCACTTCTCGCGCGGGACAGGGGTCCCACATTCGAGGCCTCACCCACGGATATCCGGATAAGAGACTAATCCGTCGGTTGTTCCAAAACCGAACCCGAAAAAACTTCCTTTACTAGAAAGCACGGGCGATTCCACCAGGATAATTTTTTTCTCTAACGTAGTCAAGAACATTTCTGATCGAGCTGATCCAATTGCATCTGTAAGATACATGGTCAGATTAAGGAAGAACTTGCACTTGGATCATTGGGATCAACACTTTTTTTCCCATTCAAGAGGCACAGCCGTTGATTCTTATCCATAGAATAGTTACTGTCCGGGATTTATTTTATCTATCGTAAAAACAAAAGTTTGAGTCTCGATTTACGGATCCATCAGTCCAGCCTAACCCCATCCAGTCCCATGGGTTAGCCAACCGCCCAACCACTGTAGTGATGGGATCCAATTAAGAATTTGGTTAGGTTTTGTCCCGGGTACCAAGGAAAAGAGTTCCAAGGCCCCCTAGCCGGATGTTCATGCAAAATAAAACTAGTCACACCACTCACACACCCAATATGAAATTGCCTTTTTCAACCAAATTCAACCAGTTCAAAACAATCCTTTAATAAAACCATAGTATCACTGATCACAATCTTCCAATTTATCCAATTGATTCTTAATTTTCCATCATTCCTTCATCAGAGTATCTATGGCATCATTGGCAACTAGAACGCTCAGGGGCCGTTTCGATAGTTCCTAGCCCTTCATACTCGGCAATATAATCACTTATCAAGATGGACTCTCGTTGAAGATCAGCAAGATCAACCAACAGATCCATATAAGGGGCCATGGACTCATCCATTGAAGACCAGCAAGGTCAATCAACCAGATCCATGCCCGATTTCAGAAAACAACTCCAACTCTGTTCCAATATCTTCCTCGACGCACGCGTGGGTATCCTAGGCGACCCAGAGCCCGAGCACCGTATGGTCAGCACCCTCTAGGATCCTTCGCAGGTGACCTAGCGCTTCACGCATAGGCCGCTTCCTTGGCCCCTCATCCACCGTACCGGAAGCTCACCATTTTAATCGCACCGAGGCTGGTCAAGACCTCGGCCGACCTTGCTACGCGAGACGTCCTTCATTGACTCCCCGTCAGCAGTTGCAACTTTACCATCACGACCTTAATCACAAGACGGTCAAAATGCTCCCCCCAGCATTCTTGACATAAAACAATCATTTACAAACAGCATTTACAAACAGCATTTACAAACAGTTTACAATACAATTTCTATTTTAATTTTCATTTTTCCACATTATCCCTCATCAATCTACATTACTTATTCCATATTCCCTTTATATGTATACTCATCCCATCACATCATTTCCATCTCATCACTTCAGATTCCCTCACATCACATATCGTATATTCACATCCATACATCCACATCTATATGCGTACATTCACATCTACATGCATACATCTACATCTCTATGCATACATCCACATCCACATTCATATTCACCTCCATACATTTGCATCTATATGCATACACCCACCTCCACATTCACATCCACATCTATACATCTACATCTACATGCATACATCCACCTCTACATCCACATCTACATCTATACACATACATCCACCTCTACATCCACATCTACATCTATACACCTACATCTACATGCATACATCCACATCTCCATTCACATCTACATCTATACATCTACATCTACATGCGTCCATCCACCTCCACATCCACATCTACATCTACATGCATACATCCACATCTCCATTCACATCTACATCTATAAATCTACATCTACATGCATCCATCCACATCTCTATTTACATCCTCATCTATACATCTACTTCTACATGCATACATCCACATCTCCATGCATGCATCCACCTCCACATTCACACTCACATCCATACATCTACATCTACATGCAAACATCCACATCTCCATGCATAATAAAATTCTTTTAATTAATCTAGGATGATAGTTCCTAGAATATGGTAGGAAGTCCTCTTTTTATGCTTTGAATGAAATTATTTTATGCGTAATTTCTATAAAAATTTTGCCATAGCTCCGCTACTATGACTGATAAGTCTCAATTTTTTTCTAAGGGATAAGGTTTATTATTAAGGAAATAATTAGAATGGTCTCTAATTGGATCATCAATCCATAATGGTCTCTAATTGGATCATTAAGAAAATAATTAGAATGGTCTCTAATTGGATCATCAATCCATAATGGATTGAATCAACAATATACATAAACTAAAAGCATAGAAAAAAGCCATTAATTTGGCCTCAAGCATAGCTTAATCTTGGATTAAGGAAAAGTCTTATGAAAAGCTTCATTTGGATTGAAAAGGGTCATGAGTATGACCATTTCTTAAGTGAGAGAGAGAGAAAAACCATTAGAATTAAATATAAATAGAATTTTATGTAATTCTTTACTATCATTACTTAATTAACTTCAATAGCATTTCAAAAACCATACCAATTAAGCTTCTCAAGCTTGAGAGGGGTTGAGAAGAGAGAATCATTGAGAATTTATAGAAAAAATCAAAATTCACTATACTTATCTCATAATTTGCTTGATTCTTTGTTCACGGTAGAGGCCCCCAACCAATCACATTAGGACTTGTTTGGGGTCTTCTTGGGCCCTTTAATTTGCCCCAAGCCTAATGACAGTCATTAAGGAATGGTGCAATGGGAGAAGGCCATGTGGAGAAAAATGTTGGGTTTCCCTGTCCCTAATATGTAGGGGTCAAACTTGAATCATACGTTTTTTTTTTAAAGAAATTGGGCTGAAAATGCAAAATCTTTCAATAAAATCAGATTTCCCACCTTTTTTTAATAAAGACAGCTCAAACTGGCATAAATGACCCCACCTCAAAAAGTGGGCTAGGGCCAGAAACGCCCCCCCATCATTATCCCTCATTTAAAGCTACTTTTCCCTCTCCCCACTCCCTCTTCCTCTCTCTAAAACTAGCAATTCGGTTTTGAGTCTCTCTCTAACTAAAAGAATCTTTTTTGGCCTCCTCCCTCCCCATTCTGCCTTCCCCTTCCCTCCTAAAGTTAGATCTATCTTTCTGTGCCTTCTTGGCTATGGAAAGCTTGGAAAACAGTCCACTTTTTCCCCCATCAAGTCCATCCTCTCTTGCTTGCACACATTCTTCACTCTCCTCTTGCTAGCTTATACACATTCTTGACTCCTCTTGCCAGCTTATATGCTCTGCTAGCATTAGGTTGCAGAGATCTTCTTGGCTATGGAAAGCTTGGAAAACAGTCCTTTTTTCCCCATCAAGTCCATCCTCTCTTGCTTGCACACATTCTTCACTCTCCTCTTGCTAGCTTATACACATTCTTGACTCCTCTTGCCAGCTTATATGCTCTGCTAGCATTAGGTTGCAGAGATCTTCTCACACACCTACAACTTCATAGCATTTAGCTTAGTCGGTTAGCCAAGCACAATGAGTCGCCGACCTCGTTCAAGGGTGGAGTCCTTTAGCAGCAGCAACGAACAAGACGACACTGGCTTGTGGGTTACAAGCACCTTTGCAAAAGGAATGTGGGTGACGATGCGTCCAAGCACAAGGGGAGCCCACAAAGTCTCTCGCAGATACATAGGGTTAAAGTCACACCATTGGAAGGGTCGCATAGTGGATCTCAAGCAGGGGGCTGACGGAAGCAAGCAGGTGATGATCCAACACGTCTACAAGGCATCGCAACTCCGTGTTGACAATGCCAATCACAAACGCTTTCCTGCAAATTGTAAGTTTTATTTGTGCTTCTTGTTTTATGGGCTGCACTGAGACATGCTAATATCATTTCATGTTACGGAAGCTTGATTTTTTCAAGTGTGTTCTTGTAATGTTCTGTGCAGACATCTTTCCGTTGACATTTGTGGAATGGGAGCCTTTAGAGGCCCTTTCTGGAACCTTTGAGGCGCATCACTTTGAAATCGGCAAGCTACTATATACTGGTTGTTCAACATCAGAGCTTTTAGAGCGCTCAGTTTTCTTCTTTCATGCAGAGTATATTGTACCCACGTCAAGAGATGGTTCTGGGACTCTACGGAGGCTCCCTACACCAAGTCTCATGGACCATGATTGGCCAAAGCCCGACAATACTTTGGTTGCACTAACCAGACGTCGGATTGAGATTGATGTGTGCAATGCAATGAAGTGCACCTATGGGTCACATCGTGCGACTCTCACGTTCTTCATGCCTTTACATTTGTTTGTGTTTTTGTTCAAGGAGGCTGATGTTCACCGGACTCCTACAATGTGGATTGCAAAGGGAGGCACAGTAATGAGTGCCTTTTTGCCACCTTCGTGGGATTTGAAGGTTATTCAACATCAGGGTGACAAGATAAAGTGCATGGTGGTGTCGGAGAAGATGGTCGTTCGGTACCAGCTTGGAAAGCAACAACTCTCTATTATCTTTCCTTACAGACGTTGGAAGCTGACTGGAGGCGAATGGCAAGCACTCGATTCGGACATCAACGATGCAGAACAGCTTGATGTACATGTTAGCACGCAAGCTGATGTGTGGGATATCGTAGTAAATGCTGATTGGAATATGGCGAACCTAAGGGAGTACTTAGGCCTTAGGTTTGCACTGAAAGGTGACTTTTCATTTGTGATTGATAACACACCTCTACGTAAGAGGAAAGAGGCATCTTACTTTTGTAAAAGCATTCCCTTCCCCAGATGTATCCATATCAAGCAAGCTATGTAACAGATTTTGAGAGATTAATTCAAAACAATTTTGGCTACTCGCAATTTGCGTTCAATTTTGTGCACTTTTAAGTTTTGTCGCGTGTTTTTATTTTTTTGGAGGTTTTAAGTGAGTTTTTAAACATAAAAAAATTTTTAAAGACCTCTTTATAAGTCACTTTTGGCCACTTTGAGTTCATCTCCTCACTCTCGGCATCTTTGCGGTCCCCTCGCCTTCTTCGCTACTCAAGCATGGCCACCCCCGCCCAAGCTCTCCTATCTCAATTGCACAAGCTTGACCTCGATCACTTGATCGAGAAGCTTGCACCCATCTTTCAGACATCTATTGACATGGAAGGCACCGCCGAACTCCATAATGACGTGTTTGGGGCGTTCACTAGCTACATGGACACATACATGGCTGAATATTGTGTCAACTTTGAAGACGAGGGGGGAACTTGGGTGCCTGTGGATCTTATCAAGCATACCTACAAAGCGGACAAAAATTTCAGGTTTAGGCTTGCAAGATTCCTCAAAGGCCTTAGTAGCGCATATCTAAGGGAGGAGGAAGAAGATAACCTCGTAGGTCTTGGAATGGGCAACATTGGCACAAGTTTTTTGAGGTGGGACATGACTCTTGCCCTCCTGATCTTAGAGGGAACAGAGAAAAGCAAGGGAAAGAGGAAGGCCACTCCTCCAAAGAAAGCCACACCTTATCTCTTGATCAAGGAAGCTGACCCAAAGGAAGAGATTGTCACCCCAGTGCAAGAAGCATCTCTTGCACTTGTGACTCTGGCGGAAGAGCCGCAAGCTGAGGCTGTGAAACGGGACATCGAAGGGGACGATGTCATGGATGAAGTTCCAGAGCTCGAAGTGCGAACTCTACACCCCATCATAGTAGAAGGTGTAGAGTTCTTATTTTTGGATGACATCGCCCATGTCCTTGGGCTACACCAGGATGAAACTCTCTCAGTCATTGCTATGTACGCGGGCATGCGAGACACACAACAGCCGTCCAAAGATGATGACATCCACATTGACTTCAGTTCCGCAGATGTCACAAAGGTGCTTGCGCTCCCGGAAAATCATGTCTCAATAGAGTCCCTTGTGGCAGAGACTCTTGTACAAATATCCCAGTGCAAGGATTTCTACGAGAGTGTGCCAGAAACTAGCTTTGCCCCTCACAAGCCGCTTGCCATTTCGGATTCTGTCAGCCTCGGGAGCATCAATATTAGTGATGCAGACCTTGCGGATCATGATGATGCCACTGAGGTAGTACACCCAATTTCTTCCCTTCTTAATTTGTAATTTTTTGAAGTCAACTCATTCTTCTATCTACTTTGTAGACCGCAAGAGAAATGGACTGGTTCGCAAGCCGAAAGGGTGGAGCACGAAAGGAGGTGGAGGGGAAAGATGCTGCGCTATGGCACTACATCCCGAGCTTCAATGCCGAGATGCTTCGCGTAATTCACAACGACTTTTCAAATGATGCGCAAGCTGAATTTTTGAAGTGCAGAGCCCTAAGCGCCGTCCTGTCTGAAGCCCCTATAGCCCAAAATGCCCATAAATGTATTCTTGTAAATAGGGAAGCAGCTATCTATAGCTTTGGTGATAAAGGTGCAGGGTCTTTCCTAGGATTTTGTGGCCTTAGCCTTGGACAAGGCATCACTGATGCCAAAGAGATAGCCGAACGCATTGGTGACAAACCATCAGTAAAGACTCTCACCCACGAGGCTTTCACCAAGCTCATCAAGCGAGTTGGCTAGATCCAATGTAATCATTTGCCTTCTGTGAAAATCAAACAATTAATGACATCAAGATGTTTTTCGAGCTGATTTTAAGTTTTATCTTCTTGATGTGTTTATATGTTGTTGTCGTGTCCTGTCATGATGTTTCAATCAATTTTTGTGAACGCTCGTCTGTGAAAATCAAACAATTAATGACATCAAGATGTTTTCGAGCTGATTTTAAGTTTTATCTTCTTGATGTGTTTATATGTTGTTGTCGTGTCCTGTTATGATGTTTCAATCAATTTTTGCGAACGCTCGTCTGCCACCGCCCGTCCGACTTTGGCTCGACTCGACGGGCCAATTTCTCCCGCGTATGGCCCCAGAAGGGTATATCAGCTGTGCGGGGTGCGCCGGGGCCGAGGGGGGGGGCCGGTGGTCGCTCCGTGGAGCCTGTGTGCCACGGAGCGACTTTTGGCTGTTTGACCAGGTCAAACAGCCAAAAGTCGCTCCGTGGCACACAGGCTCCACGGAGCGACCACCGGCCCCCCCCCTCGGCCCCGGCGCACCCCGCACAGCTGATATACCCTTCTGGGGCCATACGCGGGAGAAATTGGCCCGTCGAGTCGAGCCAAAGTCGGACGGGCGGTGGCAGACGAGCGTTCACATGAGGTCGAATGTACATAGCGACAACAATTACATGCAAAAGACTACAATTACCTTGACAAGACAACAATCACTTGCAATAGAAAATAACTTTTTTGAAAATAGACATGGTTTTTCATTAATCAAATTGAGATTACAAAACACGGTTTGTTGCATTACAAGGCTTCCCCTATCTAGTGAAAGAGAGCTTCCTCTCCACGGATACGCCTAGCTAGATGAAGATCAGATGGCTTCAAAGTGACACGTTTTGCATGCACCATGCACAAAACCGCGTCTTGGAAAAGCGAAACCAAAATATCCTCGGCACCTTGTTGCAGAGCGCCTAGTGCCGCCGCTTGCACACGATTGACATCCCGGTGCTGGTCGTGGATAATCTCTTTGACGAGACGCCCAAAAGGTGCCTTTGGAATAATTGGTGTGCAGGTCTTTTGATATTTGCGAATTTCTCTAAGGGCAACTGTCCCTGGTCTCCACCTTTGCTTCTTCTGCGTTGTTGGGGGCGGTGGTGCTTGCGCGTGGCGAGTCCAAGCTGGCGTGTCATTTTTAAACTTCTGTCGCTGCTCTTGGAAGTTATCGGAAGGGATTTTTGAGCGTTTAGGAATGGTTTTCCCCTTCTTAGCCTTTGCAGGTGTTGGAGTTTTCTTTGTCTTTGCAGATGGAGTCTTCGGAGCTGCTCGCTGCTCTGCCTCCTTCCTTACTCGCTCCTCTTCATCTTTCCTGTCTTTTTCCTCACGAAGCCTCCGTGTGTTTGCTGCCCTGGCTTCTCGTTCAAGCTTCTGTCTCTTATTTTCTACTTCCTCAGCTGAGAGTTTTCTCTTTCCTTTACCAAGTGCACGAGCCAAGACTCTGTCTAGCATTGCATTGACAATCCTATTGCTCGGCAGGTGCTCCCTTTCTACTGTGTCTTCATTTCTCCTCTTTGTATATTCTGCTCGAAGACTTTGTATGGCCGCTTCCAAAATTGTGTCATCTTCGTATCCGGCCATTCGCAGGTCAGCAACAAATCCGTGAGCTTTTCTGTTAAGCCAATCCTCCTCCGCAGCAAAGAATGCTATTCTTCTCTTGTTGCTTGCGGCGGCCTGAGCTTCTTCTACAGCCTTCTTATCTGCCTCCGCCTTCCTAACTGCCTCGTCTTCTTCCTCCTTCTTGGCAGCCTCATCCTCCTGTGCTTTCTTTGCTGCCTCGTCCTCTTGAGTTCTGACCGTCTCTTCGGCTTCTTTTCTTGCTCTCTCAGCTGCCTCCATGTCCTCTGCTTCTTTGTGTAATCTCTTCGCTTCTTGGGCTTCTTGGGCCTCTTGGGCCTCTCGCTCAAGCCTCACACGCTCAGCTTCCAGATCCACTTGGGCTTGTGGGTAAATGTTTGGGATTGCAGTTCTATGTGCCACCGGTAAGGGCCCAAGGTCTTTGAAAATGTCATCCTGCGTATTGGAGGGAGGATCATTTGGGGGCTCCATGTGCGTGAGATATTACTGCACGAGCGAGAGAGAGAGAGAGAGCGCGCGCGAGAGAGTCAAGGGGAGAGGAAGAGAGAGAGCTCACAAGTCAAGACTTTTAAAAATGACTATAAAACTCATTGATATTTATAGGAGGCCAAAATTACAAAAAAGTCAATTTACAAAATGAACGCGCCAAAAAGTGGCGAACAAGAATTATTGGGTGGGTAACCACACATGGCCATTTCTTAGTCGACCACTGTGCCATTGCCTCGCTCTTTCACGTGCCATTGACGCATTGCACCCTTCTCTTTCGCCTTGCACCTAACACCTTCATGATTTTGCGCCTCAAAGACAAATTTCCGGCTCGCTTTTGGGCCTTTCTCCCAGTAAGTGCACGGTAAAACCAATTGAACATTTCCTGAAACGCATTGCTGCGAACCTTGCCACCACCATGACCCGTGTTCTTAAAATAGGCCGCCTTGGCTTGGTAATGTGATCGTTCCATGCCTTGGTTGCTCCAGAGTGCAAGAGACCCATATTCATCTAGAAAGAAGGAACTGTGCGCATAGAGAATATGCATGTAGTGTGTTATATGAGTTTCCCCCCAAGCATCGATCATTTCTTCTGTGAATCTGTCAATCGAAGTCTTGAATGTAGCTATCTCTGCTTCATCAAGATACGGGCGCTCAAGAAGCCTCATCATCTCATCACAAGCTTCCCACACATGTGCACGCTTCAATCCTAGTGTCGCCTCATTGCCTCGATAGGTTGTTACATCACAAATCTGCTTCCATAATTCAAAATGTGTATGGCTTTGAGCCTCACCATAGTTTGAGAGCAGGTGTCTTGCTTTTGCACCACCCATACATATCTTATTAGGGTTATCTTGGGTACTTGATGGGTTTTTGCGATCCTTAGAGAGGGTGACAGCACCTGCGTGAAGCCCCACGGATGATAAAACAACTTCAAGCTCTTGGATGCCCTGTTCTCGCCGTGACTCTGGCTCCATGTTCCAAGCATAATTGATGTGGAGCATCAACAATTTGTCCAAAATTCTAAGTCTTGCGTGCAAGGTACACACATGTACTCGCGACAGTGGAATTGAAAGAATAGGGTTCCAAGTAGCATCCTCCTTTGCGCGAGATGGTGCCTTGCTTTGATTGCAGCTCATAATTCCATTGAGCCAGACGTGCATACCCTTCCCTTTTTGTAATTGATTTGAGCCCTTTGCACTTGCCTGCTTACGACCTTTCACCTTGGTTGCTTGTTTGGCCTTCCCCACTGCGACACTTGGCATCCTTGGATGACAACAAAAGATGCATGGAAACAAAGTGTTAGCACCGCTTTTAGTTCCCAACATGCATTTGAGGGTCTTGAGATCACCACCAAGGTGCCACTCTATTTCAAAGTGACCAGTGCCAGGCACATGCAAGACTTCACCATTTGATTGCCTGTGTATCACTCCTTGAATACCTGTACGGGTGAAGTACCACCTCAGACTGTCATGGTCCTCGTGCGGAAGGGTCCATGCCGCCTGCCACCATATGTTCTTCTCAGACTGCACTCCAAAGTAATCTTGCTTGCGTCGCTTTGTGTGCAAGTTATTCTCCGCATCACCTGTTTCATCTTCGCCGTCTAAGCTCTTTCGCTTCAATGCCCTGCTCATGAGTGTCAGACTTGTACGTTCCACCCTTTGGCCCTTTACAACCTGACATTCATCCAATTTGAGGACAAATATAGCCTTTCCATCCGTCTCCTCTAATGTCATATCATAAAACTGAATCATAGCTCGTTGAAGCGCCTCCACCTCGACGTAAACATTGTTAAACTTGTTGTAAGCAAAATCTTTTGAATTTGACATTGGCATGCTACCATCCACCCATCTGTAGCCGCCTAGCAAGTCAGCAATATTGTTGTTTGCTGACTTCCTTGCCATAACTATACTGTATGGTGTTGGAAGTATAGATCGTGTCATTCCTTTGCCTCATAGACGTGCTGTGATGCAAGTATACAAAGCCCTGTATCCCTTATCACTGATACCTGCTGTGTCGCACACAGTGAGCATGTCAATGGGACTGACAATCTGCTCGAATTCCTTGAGAAAATACTTTTGAATCCTGTCACGCAACGCACCATTTACTGGATTGGTTATCATATTGATTACTTTCTGCTCTGGAATAATGTGCTCAAGGATAGACTCCTCAGTATTGGAACAACCTAATATTGCTTTAGCACATTCCCTGGACATCACATAGTTCAGAGTCAATGACATAACTATATGAAAAAGGAATGTAATGCTAGTTTTGAAGCTGTGATTACCTTGTTTGACGCACACGTCGCTTGCGAGCCCCCCCATCTTTGGAAAGAAGACTCAGAGGCTTGCGCTTTCGCTGCCTTGCATTATATCCCACGGGGAGGTGAGTGAAATGATCGACACGTCGGCGAAGGTTCCGAGTTGAGTTTCGAAGACGGAGATAGTTCTCTATAGCTCGATCCCTCCTTTCCACACCTTTATCAAGCTTCATCTTCTGCTCTGCATCCTCCTTCTCTAGATCCTTGACTCGAGCCAGCATATGTTCTTTTGTGGCCATGAAAGTTGACGCACATTCTTCCTTTTCTGCCTTGCATAATTTTAGAAGCTTCCTGAGGTGATTTTGATTTGAGAGTTCCTGCAAGTACAAAGAATAGAGCCTCTGACAGTACCCTAAGAAACCATTATAACCATCACCCAAGAAGCGTACGACCTGCGTGATATTACGAAAAGGGGGAGGTGCACCAGTCTGTGGATCAAGGGGATAAATGCTTCCATCAGTCCAAAGATCAATGGCTTTTGCACCTTGAAGTCGTAGCACCTCAGCAGGAATACATCCCTTCGTTCGATTACTTCGCATTGTGGCATACTCCTCGTCTAAGTCCACGTGCAAGCGAAACTTTGATTGCTTGTTGGTGATGTCCCGTAGAGCCATTGTACCTAGCAAATGGAGATGGAGATGTAGATGGATACAGAGATGGAAATCTGGATGGTGATGGAGATGGAGATGTAGATGGATACAGAGATGGAAATGTGGATGGTGATGGAGATGATGGAGATGGAGGATGGAGGTGGAGGATGGAAATGTGGATGGTGATGGAGGAGATGAAGATGGAGATGGTGATGGAGATGGAGATGGAGGTGGAGGAGATGCAGATGGATATAGAGAAATGGAGGCCTTGAGGAGATAGATATGGAGAGCTTGCTAGTGATGGAGATGGAGAGCTTCAGCTTGCAAGGATGTGTAGATCTGTACCTTCACAGGAGGGGATGGTGAGCTCTTCCATGAGAGCTGGTGGAGAGGATGATAGATATGGAGAGCTTGCTAGTGATGGAGATGGAGAGCTTCAGCTTGCAAGGATGTGTAGATCTGTACCTTCACAAGAGGGGATGGTGAGCTCTTCCATGAGAGCTGGTGGAGAGGATGATGGAGTAGGAGGTCCAGATCTGCAGGCCATGGCTCCTAGAGAGAGAAAAAGAAGCCCTTACCCAAGTAAAACACCCTAAACGCGTTTTAGAGAGAGAGTGTAGAGAGAGAGTGGGATCTGCAGCACCTCCAAAAAGGGAGGGAACAAAGTGACGAAAATTTTCAAACATTCTTTGTGAAAGGTACTTCACTACAAGACAAAAAGGCATTTAGGTCCATATTCCTTCCCAAGGACAGAAGATCTAATGATTAGATTACCTTTAGGCCTATTTTCTTTTTTGTAGAAAAGGAAAAATGCATTTTCAGGCCTAGGCCACTAGCTTGGTCAAAGCTTGATTAGCATTTTAAGCATTTCACTAAGTGTCCAAATAAAAGGGCCCAAGAAAACCCCAAACAAGTCCTAATGAATTGGTTTAGAGCCACCAATGGGGATTTAAGAAAGAGAGAAGTGTCAAAAACTAGTGAATTATTAAAGAATTCATAGTTCTTGGCTTAGGTGGAGTAGAGTAACAATGCATAAGACACTATATCTACATAAAGAATTCATAGTTCTTGGCTTAGGTAGAGTAGAGTAACAATGCATAAGACACTATATCTACATAAAGAATTCATAGTTCTTGGCTTAGGTGGAGTAGAGTAACAATGCATAAGACACTATATTTTTTTCAACAAGGGGAGGCTTCTATTTATAGGAAAATTTGAGCTCCTAACCAAACAAACTGATTCTAGAATTTTCCAAGTCAGTTTGGTCACTTTTTGACCATTTTTAGGTCAGTTAAGCTAACTTTTTGGAACTAGACTTGAATGAGGAGAGAGGAGAGATGAAATATCTCAATTTTTATTAGTTTAAAACTCATTCAAGCATGTGAAATATGCACCTCCTTTAAAGAACTCTTCTTCCTTACATATGTGTCATAGTTTTTTTATTAATAAACCTTGTACATTTTCAACTCTTCATCTTATGTGAAATATGCACCTCCTTTAAAGAACTCCCCTTCCTTACATATGTGTTTTTTTTACTAATCAACCTTGTACATTTTTAACTCTTCATCTTATGTGAGCATTTACTCATTTTTGGATACCCAAAATATCTCATATTTTTAATATTGCTCATAGTTTTTTACTAATAAACCTTGTACATTTTCAACTCTTCATCTTATGTGAAATATGCACCTTCTTTAAAGAACTCCTCTTCCTTACATATGTGTCATAGTTTTTTTTTTTTTTACTAATAAACCTTGTACATTTTCAACTCTTCATCTTATGTGAAATATGCACCTCCTTTAAAGAACTCCCCTTCCTTACATATGTGTTTTTTTTACTAATAAGCCTTGTACATTTTCAACTCTTCATCTTATGTGAGCATTTACTCATTTTTGGGTATCTTCTTTTTTTACAAATTGGATTTATCTCCTCCCTACACATGTATTGATGCTATTGGCCCATAGGAACCTTAATTGGACCATAGTCTAAAGATTTCTGAAAATCTAGACCCTTAGACTAAGGTTCTTTATACCTATTTCCAATTAATTCCAATTGCACATTGGAAAATTCTTTTTGAATTTCTGTTTCAGGGGAACTTATTTTAATAAGATGAGTTATTTTTCTATCCAAAAATATTCAAAATCTGAATATTCTCTCTCTAGAATAATTTTCTCTCTCTAGGTTAAAACAGCCACAAACAAGATCTCTTATATTTCAGAAAAGAAATTGATTACAGGGGAGTATGCTAGACATCAAAAAGAGGGTGGGGGAGGAATCTTACATTCTACCCCACTTAAAAAACGCGAGATGTCCTCATCTCGCAACTTGGGATAATTTCGCAAGATGCACGAATATGAGACTTAGAGAAAAATTTTAATCAAGATTAACCACCAAGAAAAGTCTTAAAGAGAGCAAGATTCAAAATAAGAACAAGATTTAAACTTTATTCATTCTCGAAACTTATACAGTAAAGATAGAAGAACTCTTTACACTTCCATAAGCCCGTCCATCATATGGTCACAAAAGCAGTCCTCACAAGCTGCACAAGTATAGGGTAACTCATCTATGGGAATGATTCTGCTGGTTATTGCCGCACCTATCTCAGTGGTATGAGGTGATCTAACAAAAGGACCTCTGAGAGGCAAGCCAAAAACGGGATAAAGGCATATCTTCTCATGAGGAAGAAAACACGCCAGTAAGAAGACCCGCTCAGAAAACCCTAGATGCCTTGATCTCATGACGCAGTAGTATCGGGGACCCAAACCCAAAGCTTCAATAACCATGGCCAAGCGAACATTGTTACGAAAGTGCTGCTGACCCCAGGGTGTTACCCTAGTTATGTTTTGATAGGTCCGCCATTTGGTCTGCGCTACAGAAGTTCCTAGGTGAGGAAAAAGTGAGCGCTCATACTGTTCTATAAACTCTTTCTTCACAGACTCTCTTGCGTCTTGAAGGTGAGAAATCATCATGGATAAAACTAATTCCTGTTGCCAAGCCATGAAGGAGATTAAGAAAGAAAGGAGATTGATGGGAGTAAGATTACTGTGAGCGACAAGTAAAAGTTACGACTTATATAAAGGAAGGAGCTAGTGTAACCTAGAAGCCAACGGTAACTTGCCACTGAAGTTTTACCGTCTTTCCATGATTTGAGTTTGACACATTTTTCTATAGAAGGCATTAAGAATTTTGAGATGAGGAGATAAAAGAAGCTTGTAGGCTAAGTCACCTACTTTCATTGAATTTAGAAATAAGGGTCACAATATCTGGGAGTAACTTCTTATACTCCCCAAGAGATAAAGAACTTCTTTTGGGCCGTACTCAAATGAAAGCCAAAACCTTGGTATCCA
This sequence comes from Cibotium barometz, assembly GCF_041138505.1. Taxonomy (NCBI): domain Eukaryota; kingdom Viridiplantae; phylum Streptophyta; class Polypodiopsida; order Cyatheales; family Cibotiaceae; genus Cibotium; species Cibotium barometz. Next base: position 10,624,861 of record NC_141083.1, read on the forward strand.
AAACACCGATTCTCACTTTTGAACTCATTGTTCTAAATCCTTAAAACAGGTGGGACTCCTGAGAAGTATTCTAGGGAAAGGGTCTTCCTTTTTTTAAACAGAAACTTTCTTTTATTTTAGAGAGGGAATAATTATGAGATCAGAAGGGAGATTCTTACTCCTATATACCTCGAAGGTTGGGGAGGAATCTTACATTCTACCCCACTTAAAAAGTACGAGATGTCCTCATCTCGCAAGGTAGAGGACAGCTCTTTTTCTTAAGATCCAATTTTATTCTGGGGTTCCTTATATTGTGGTCAACCCAACAGAACACTGGGATAAATATCCCTTATATAGAACTCATCATTAAATAACAATTCATTCAGATCATGTCATTCATATCTTTAACATGATAATGGTCCATTAGACCGAAAAGTTTCCTTTGGAACATTCCTCCACGGAAATTTCGGTCAAGCAAGTTCTCAATTTGACCTCCCTTAACTTGATCTACCGGTCAAGTATTAACAGTAGCAATCTAACAGCACAACCCACTAACCTCATAGTGATTTGCTGAATTCATTATCATCATTCTAGTTATGAATATCATCACAAGGACTCGTCCCATTCCCCCTCATTGAGGTTTCATTATATTTCAACTAATTTTTAGAAATCAACATTTTCCAATCAGCATTTTCAATCAGAATCCAAATCAATTCATCAATTCTCAAACAGAATTAAAATCATATCAATCACATTCGAAATCATCATCTAGATAGCATTAACGCTTATAATTTCAAGTCTTAGATTTACTCGTATATACTGTCAGTAAAGAGCTGCAGTATACTCTCGGTATATACGGGTAGTCACGGCCCTTGGAATTATAAGATAATTACTATCATGTCTAGGCCTCAAGCAAGTCAGGGATTCTATATAATTGCGGTACTTCCATCTGAAGACCCAATTACCAAATTACAAATTTCAGTTTGAATATCAAATTGTATGAATTATCTCACACAATTACAACCCTTTTGTGTTTCTTGATAAATTTTTGATATATTTGTCTTCTCAGTTGATCTTTATTAACCAAATGCTCTGATACCAACTGTAAGATCCCTGTTCCCACCGAGCAACAGATTCGGGATACTAGCAGCGGAAGTAGCACTTCTCGCGCGGGACAGGGGTCCCACATTCGAGGCCTCACCCACGGATATCCGGATAAGAGACTAATCCGTCGGTTGTTCCAAAACCGAACCCGAAAAAACTTCCTTTACTAGAAAGCACGGGCGATTCCACCAGGATAATTTTTTTCTCTAACGTAGTCAAGAACATTTCTGATCGAGCTGATCCAATTGCATCTATAAGATACATGGTCAGATTAAGGAAGAACTTGCACTTGGATCATTGGGATCAACACTTTTTTTCCCATTCAAGAGGCACAGCCGTTGATTCTTATCCATAGAATAGTTACTGTCCGGGATTTATTTTATCTATCGTAAAAACAAAAGTTTGAGTCTCGATTTACGGATCCATCAGTCCAGCCTAACCCCATCCAGTCCCATGGGTTAGCCAACCGCCCACCCACTGTAGTGATGGGATCCAATTAAGAATTTGGTTAGGTTTTGTCCCGGGTACCAAGGAAAAGAGTTCCAAGGCCCCCTAGCCGGATGTTCATGCAAAATAAAACTAGTCACACCACTCACACACCCAATATGAAATTGCCTTTTTCAACCAAATTCAACCAGTTCAAAACAATCCTTTAATAAAACCATAGTATCACTGATCACAATCTTCCAATTTATCCAATTGATTCTTAATTTTCCATCATTCCTTCATCAGAGTATCTATGGCATCATTGGCAACTAGAACGCTCAGGGGCCGTTTCGATAGTTCCTAGCCCTTCATACTCGGCAATATAATCACTTATCAAGATGGACTCTCGTTGAAGATCAGCAAGATCAACCAACAGATCCATATAAGGGGCCATGGACTCATCCATTGAAGACCAGCAAGGTCAATCAACCAGATCCATGCCCGATTTCAGAAAACAACTCCAACTCTGTTCCAATATCTTCCTCGACGCACGCGTGGGTATCCTAGGCGACCCAGAGCCCGAGCACCGTATGGTCAGCACCCTCTAGGATCCTTCGCAGGTGACCTAGCGCTTCACGCATAGGCCGCTTCCTTGGCCCCTCATCCACCGTACCGGAAGCTCACCATTTTAATCGCACCGAGGCTTGTCAAGACCTCGGCCGACCTTGCTACGCGAGACGTCCTTCATTGACTCCCCGTCAGCAGTTGCAACTTTACCATCACGACCTTAATCACAAGACGGTCAAAATGCTCCCCCCAGCATTCTTGACATAAAACAATCATTTACAAACAGCATTTACAAACAGCATTTACAAACAGTTTACAATACAATTTCTATTTTAATTTTCATTTTTCCACATTATCCCTCATCAATCTACATTACTTATTCCATATTCCCTTTATATGTATACTCATCCCATCACATCATTTCCATCTCATCACTTCAGATTCCCTCACATCACATATCGTATATTCACATCCATACATCCACATCTATATGCGTACATTCACATCTACATGCATACATCTACATCTCTATGCATACATCCACATCCACATTCATATTCACCTCCATACATCTGCATCTATATGCATACACCCACCTCCACATTCACATCCACATCTATACATCTACATCTACATGCATACATCCACCTCTACATCCACATCTACATCTATACACATACATCCACCTCTACATCCACATCTACATCTATACACCTACATCTACATGCATACATCCACATCTCCATTCACATCTACATCTATACATCTACATCTACATGCGTCCATCCACCTCCACATCCACATCTACATCTACATGCATACATCCACATCTCCATTCACATCTACATCTATAAATCTACATCTACATGCATCCATCCGCATCTCTATTTACATCCTCATCTATACATCTACTTCTACATGCATACATCCACATCTCCATGCATACATCCACCTCCACATTCACACTCACATCCATACATCTACATCTACATGCAAACATCCACATCTCCATGCATAATAAAATTCTTTTAATTAATCTAGGATGATAGTTCCTAGAATATGGTAGGAAGTCCTCTTTTTATGCTTTGAATGAAATTATTTTATGCGTAATTTCTATAAAAATTTTGCCATAGCTCCGCTACTATGACTGATAAGTCTCAATTTTTTTCTAAGGGATAAGGTTTATTATTAAGGAAATAATTAGAATGGTCTCTAATTGGATCATCAATCCATAATGGTCTCTAATTGGATCATTAAGAAAATAATTAGAATGGTCTCTAATTGGATCATCAATCCATAATGGATTGAATCAACAATATACATAAACTAAAAGCATAGAAAAAAGCCATTAATTTGGCCTCAAGCATAGCTTAATCTTGGATTAAGGAAAAGTCTTATGAAAAGCTTCATTTGGATTGAAAAGGGTCATGAGTATGACCATTTCTTAAGTGAGAGAGAGAGAAAAACCATTAGAATTAAATATAAATAGAATTTTATGTAATTCTTTACTATCATTACTTAATTAACTTCAATAGCATTTCAAAAACCATACCAATTAAGCTTCTCAAGCTTGAGAGGGGTTGAGAAGAGAGAATCATTGAGAATTTATAGAAAAAATCAAAATTCACTATACTTATCTCATAATTTGCTTGATTCTTTGTTCACGGTAGAGGCCCCCAACCAATCAATTGGTTTAGAGCCACCAATGGGGATTTAAGAAAGAGAGAAGTGTCAAAAACTAGTGAATTATTAAAGAATTCATAGTTCTTGGCTTAGGTGGAGTAGAGTAACAATGCATAAGACACTATATCTACATAAAGAATTCATAGTTCTTGGCTTAGGTAGAGTAGAGTAACAATGCATAAGACACTATATCTACATAAAGAATTCATAGTTCTTGGCTTAGGTGGAGTAGAGTAACAATGCATAAGACACTATATTTTTTTCAACAAGGGGAGGCTTCTATTTATAGGAAAATTTGAGCTCCTAACCAAACAAACTGATTCTAGAATTTTCCAAGTCAGTTTGGTCACTTTTTGACCATTTTTAGGTCAGTTAAGCTAACTTTTTGGAACTAGACTTGAATGAGGAGAGAGGAGAGATGAAATATCTCAATTTTTATTAGTTTAAAACTCATTCAAGCATGTGAAATATGCACCTCCTTTAAAGAACTCTTCTTCCTTACATATGTGTCATAGTTTTTTTATTAATAAACCTTGTACATTTTCAACTCTTCATCTTATGTGAAATATGCACCTCCTTTAAAGAACTCCCCTTCCTTACATATGTGTTTTTTTTACTAATCAACCTTGTACATTTTTAACTCTTCATCTTATGTGAGCATTTACTCATTTTTGGATACCCAAAATATCTCATATTTTTAATATTGCTCATAGTTTTTTACTAATAAACCTTGTACATTTTCAACTCTTCATCTTATGTGAAATATGCACCTTCTTTAAAGAACTCCTCTTCCTTACATATGTGTCATAGTTTTTTTTTTTTTTACTAATAAACCTTGTACATTTTCAACTCTTCATCTTATGTGAAATATGCACCTCCTTTAAAGAACTCCCCTTCCTTACATATGTGTTTTTTTTACTAATAAGCCTTGTACATTTTCAACTCTTCATCTTATGTGAGCATTTACTCATTTTTGGGTATCTTCTTTTTTTACAAATTGGATTTATCTCCTCCCTACACATGTATTGATGCTATTGGCCCATAGGAACCTTAATTGGACCATAGTCTAAAGATTTCTGAAAATCTAGACCCTTAGACTAAGGTTCTTTATACCTATTTCCAATTAATTCCAATTGCACATTGGAAAATTCTTTTTGAATTTCTGTTTCAGGGGAACTTATTTTAATAAGATGAGTTATTTTTCTATCCAAAAATATTCAAAATCTGAATATTCTCTCTCTAGAATAATTTTCTCTCTCTAGGTTAAAACAGCCACAAACAAGATCTCTTATATTTCAGAAAAGAAATTGATTACAGGGGAGTATGCTAGACATCAAAAAGAGGGTGGGGGAGGAATCTTACATTCTACCCCACTTAAAAAACGCGAGATGTCCTCATCTCGCAACTTGGGATAATTTCGCAAGATGCACGAATATGAGACTTAGAGAAAAATTTTAATCAAGATTAACCACCAAGAAAAGTCTTAAAGAGAGCAAGATTCAAAATAAGAACAAGATTTAAACTTTATTCATTCTCGAAACTTATACAGTAAAGATAGAAGAACTCTTTACACTTCCATAAGCCCGTCCATCATATGGTCACAAAAGCAGTCCTCACAAGCTGCACAAGTATAGGGTAACTCATCTATGGGAATGATTCTGCTGGTTATTGCCGCACCTATCTCAGTGGTATGAGGTGATCTAACAAAAGGACCTCTGAGAGGCAAGCCAAAAACGGGATAAAGGCATATCTTCTCATGAGGAAGAAAACACGCCAGTAAGAAGACCCGCTCAGAAAACCCTAGATGCCTTGATCTCATGACGCAGTAGTATCGGGGACCCAAACCCAAAGCTTCAATAACCATGGCCAAGCGGGCATTGTTACGAAAGTGCTGCTGACCCCAGGGTGTTACCCTAGTTATGTTTTGATAGGTCCGCCATTTGGTCTGCGCTACAGAAGTTCCTAGGTGAGGAAAAAGTGAGCGCTCATACTGTTCTATAAACTCTTTCTTCACAGACTCTCTTGCGTCTTGAAGGTGAGAAATCATCATGGATAAAACTAATTCCTGTTGCCAAGCCATGAAGGAGATTAAGAAAGAAAGGAGATTGATGGGAGTAAGATTACTGTGAGCGACAAGTAAAAGTTACGACTTATATAAAGGAAGGAGCTAGTGTAACCTAGAAGCCAACGGTAACTTGCCACTGAAGTTTTACCGTCTTTCCATGATTTGAGTTTGACACATTTTTCTATAGAAGGCATTAAGAATTTTGAGATGAGGAGATAAAAGAAGCTTGTAGGCTAAGTCACCTACTTTCATTGAATTTAGAAATAAGGGTCACAATATCTGGGAGTAACTTCTTATACTCCCCAAGAGATAAAGAACTTCTTTTGGGCCGTACTCAAATGAAAGCCAAAACCTTGGTATCCAAAACACCGATTCTCACTTTTGAACTCATTGTTCTAAATCCTTAAAACAGGTGGGACTCCTGAGAAGTATTCTAGGGAAAGGGTCTTCCTTTTTTTAAACAGAAACTTTCTTTTATTTTAGAGAGGGAATAATTATGAGATCAGAAGGGAGATTCTTACTCCTATATACCTCGAAGGTTGGGGAGGAATCTTACATTCTACCCCACTTAAAAAGTACGAGATGTCCTCATCTCGCAAGGTAGAGGACAGCTCTTTTTCTTAAGATCCAATTTTATTCTGGGGTTCCTTATATTGTGGTCAACCCAACAGAACACTGGGATAAATATCCCTTATATAGAACTCATCATTAAATAACAATTCATTCAGATCATGTCATTCATATCTTTAACATGATAATGGTCCATTAGACTGAAAAGTTTCCTTTGGAACATTCCTCCACGGAAATTTCGGTCAAGCAAGTTCTCAATTTGACCTCCCTTAACTTGATCTACCGGTCAAGTATTAACAGTAGCAATCTAACAGCACAACCCACTAACCTCATAGTGATTTGCTGAATTCATTATCATCATTCTAGTTATGAATATCATCACAAGGACTCGTCCCATTCCCCCTCATTGAGGTTTCATTATATTTCAACTAATTTTTAGAAATCAACATTTTCCAATCAGCATTTTCAATCAGAATCCAAATCAATTCATCAATTCTCAAACAGAATTAAAATCATATCAATCACATTCGAAATCATCATCTAGATAGCATTAACGCTTATAATTTCAAGTCTTAGATTTACTCGTATATACTGTCAGTAAAGAGCTGCAGTATACTCTCGGTATATACGGGTAGTCACGGCCCTTGGAATTATAAGATAATTACTATCATGTCTAGGCCTCAAGCAAGTCAGGGATTCTATATAATTGCGGTACTTCCATCTGAAGACCCAATTACCAAATTACAAATTTCAGTTTGAATATCAAATTGTATGAATTATCTCACACAATTACAACCCTTTTGTGTTTCTTGATAAATTTTTGATATATTTGTCTTCTCAGTTGATCTTTATTAACCAAATGCTCTGATACCAACTGTAAGATCCCTGTTCCCACCGAGCAACAGATTCGGGATACTAGCAGCGGAAGTAGCACTTCTCGCGCGGGACAGGGGTCCCACATTCGAGGCCTCACCCACGGATATCCGGATAAGAGACTAATCCGTCGGTTGTTCCAAAACCGAACCCGAAAAAACTTCCTTTACTAGAAAGCACGGGCGATTCCACCAGGATAATTTTTTTCTCTAACGTAGTCAAGAACATTTCTGATCGAGCTGATCCAATTGCATCTATAAGATACATGGTCAGATTAAGGAAGAACTTGCACTTGGATCATTGGGATCAACACTTTTTTTCCCATTCAAGAGGCACAGCCGTTGATTCTTATCCATAGAATAGTTACTGTCCGGGATTTATTTTATCTATCGTAAAAACAAAAGTTTGAGTCTCGATTTACGGATCCATCAGTCCAGCCTAACCCCATCCAGTCCCATGGGTTAGCCAACCGCCCAACCACTGTAGTGATGGGATCCAATTAAGAATTTGGTTAGGTTTTGTCCCGGGTACCAAGGAAAAGAGTTCCAAGGCCCCCTAGCCGGATGTTCATGCAAAATAAAACTAGTCACACCACTCACACACCCAATATGAAATTGCCTTTTTCAACCAAATTCAACCAGTTCAAAACAATCCTTTAATAAAACCATAGTATCACTGATCACAATCTTCCAATTTATCCAATTGATTCTTAATTTTCCATCATTCCTTCATCAGAGTATCTATGGCATCATTGGCAACTAGAACGCTCAGGGGCCGTTTCGATAGTTCCTAGCCCTTCATAATCGGCAATATAATCACTTATCAAGATGGACTCTCGTTGAAGATCAGCAAGATCAACCAACAGATCCATATAAGGGGCCATGGACTCATCCATTGAAGACCAGCAAGGTCAATCAACCAGATCCATGCCCGATTTCAGAAAACAACTCCAACTCTGTTCCAATATCTTCCTCGACGCACGCGTGGGTATCCTAGGCGACCCAGAGCCCGAGCACCGTATGGTCAGCACCCTCTAGGATCCTTCGCAGGTGACCTAGCGCTTCACGCATAGGCCGCTTCCTTGGCCCCTCATCAACCGTACCGGAAGCTCACCATTTTAATCGCACCGAGGCTGGTCAAGACCTCGGCCGACCTTGCTACGCGAGACGTCCTTCATTGACTCCCCGTCAGCAGTTGCAACTTTACCATCACGACCTTAATCACAAGACGGTCAAAATGCTCCCCCCAGCATTCTTGACATAAAACAATCATTTACAAACAGCATTTACAAACAGCATTTACAAACAGTTTACAATACAATTTCTATTTTAATTTTCATTTTTCCACATTATCCCTCATCAATCTACATTACTTATTCCATATTCCCTTTATATGTATACTTATCCCATCACATCATTTCCATCTCATCACTTCAGATTCCCTCACATCACATATCGTATATTCACATCCATACATCCACATCTATATGCGTACATTCACATCTACATGCATACATCTACATCTCTATGCATACATCCACATCCACATTCATATTCACCTCCATACATCTGCATCTATATGCATACACCCACCTCCACATTCACATCCACATCTATACATCTACATCTACATGCATACATCCACCTCTACATCCACATCTACATCTATACACATACATCCACCTCTACATCCACATCTACATCTATACACCTACATCTACATGCATACATCCACATCTCCATTCACATCTACATCTATACATCTACATCTACATGCGTCCATCCACCTCCACATCCACATCTACATCTACATGCATACATACACATCTCCATTCACATCTACATCTATAAATCTACATCTACATGCATCCATCCACATCTCTATTTACATCCTCATCTATACATCTACTTCTACATGCATACATCCACATCTCCATGCATACATCCACCTCCACATTCACGCTCACATCCATACATCTACATCTACATGCAAACATCCACATCTCCATGCATAATAAAATTCTTTTAATTAATCTAGGATGATAGTTCCTAGAATATGGTAGGAAGTCCTCTTTTTATGCTTTGAATGAAATTATTTTATGCGTAATTTCTATAAAAATTTTACCATAGCTCCGCTACTATGACTGATAAGTCTCAATTTTTTTCTAAGGGATAAGGTTTATTATTAAGGAAATAATTAGAATGGTCTCTAATTGGATCATCAATCCATAATGGTCTCTAATTGGATCATTAAGAAAATAATTAGAATGGTCTCTAATTGGATCATCAATCCATAATGGATTGAATCAACAATATACATAAACTAAAAGCATAGAAAAAAGCCATTAATTTGGCCTCAAGCATAGCTTAATCTTGGATTAAGGAAAAGTCTTATGAAAAGCTTCATTTGGATTGAAAAGGGTCATGAGTATGACCATTTCTTAAGTGAGAGAGAGAGAAAAACCATTAGAATTAAATATAAATAGAATTTTATGTAATTCTTTACTATCATTACTTAATTAACTTCAATAGCATTTCAAAAACCATACCAATTAAGCTTCTCAAGCTTGAGAGGGGTTGAGAAGAGAGAATCATTGAGAATTTATAGAAAAAATCAAAATTCACTATACTTATCTCATAATTTGCTTGATTCTTTGTTCACGGTAGAGGCCCCCAACCAATCAATTGGTTTAGAGCCACCAATGGGGATTTAAGAAAGAGAGAAGTGTCAAAAACTAGTGAATTATTAAAGAATTCATAGTTCTTGGCTTAGGTGGAGTAGAGTAACAATGCATAAGACACTATATCTACATAAAGAATTCATAGTTCTTGGCTTAGGTGGAGTAGAGTAACAATGCATAAGACACTATATCTACATAAAGAATTCATAGTTCTTGGCTTAGGTGGAGTAGAGTAACAATGCATAAGACACTATATTTTTTTCAACAAGGGGAGGCTTCTATTTATAGGAAAATTTGAGCTCCTAACCAAACAAACTGATTCTAGAATTTTCCAAGTCAGTTTGGTCACTTTTTGACCATTTTTAGGTCAGTTAAGCTAACTTTTTGGAACTAGACTTGAATGAGGAGAGAGGAGAGATGAAATATCTCAATTTTTATTAGTTTAAAACTCATTCAAGCATGTGAAATATGCACCTCCTTTAAAGAACTCTTCTTCCTTACATATGTGTCATAGTTTTTTTATTAATAAACCTTGTACATTTTCAACTCTTCATCTTATGTGAAATATGCACCTCCTTTAAAGAACTCCCCTTCCTTACATATGTGTTTTTTTTACTAATCAACCTTGTACATTTTTAACTCTTCATCTTATGTGAGCATTTACTCATTTTTGGATACCCAAAATATCTCATATTTTTAATATTGCTCATAGTTTTTTACTAATAAACCTTGTACATTTTCAACTCTTCATCTTATGTGAAATATGCACCTTCTTTAAAGAACTCCTCTTCCTTACATATGTGTCATAGTTTTTTTTTTTTTACTAATAAACCTTGTACATTTTCAACTCTTCATCTTATGTGAAATATGCACCTCCTTTAAAGAACTCCCCTCCCTTACATATGTGTTTTTTTTACTAATAAGCCTTGTACATTTTCAACTCTTCATCTTATGTGAGCATTTACTCATTTTTGGGTATCTTCTTTTTTTACAAATTGGATTTATCTCCTCCCTACACATGTATTGATGCTATTGGCCCATAGGAACCTTAATTGGACCATAGTCTAAAGATTTCTGAAAATCTAGACCCTTAGACTAAGGTTCTTTATACCTATTTCCAATTAATTCCAATTGCACATTGGAAAATTCTTTTTGAATTTCTGTTTCAGGGGAACTTATTTTAATAAGATGAGTTATTTTTCTATCCAAAAATATTCAAAATCTGAATATTCTCTCTCTAGAATAATTTTCTCTCTCTAGGTTAAAACAGCCACAAACAAGATCTCTTATATTTCAGAAAAGAAATTGATTACAGGGGAGTATGCTAGACATCAAAAAGAGGGTGGGGGAGGAATCTTACATTCTACCCCACTTAAAAAACGCGAGATGTCCTCATCTCGCAACTTGGGATAATTTCGCAAGATGCACGAATATGAGACTTAGAGAAAAATTTTAATCAAGATTAACCACCAAGAAAAGTCTTAAAGAGAGCAAGATTCAAAATAAGAACAAGATTTAAACTTTATTCATTCTCGAAACTTATACAGTAAAGATAGAAGAACTCTTTACACTTCCATAAGCCCGTCCATCATATAGTCACAAAAGCAGTCCTCACAAGCTGCACAAGTATAGGGTAACTCATCTATGGGAATGATTCTGCTGGTTATTGCCGCACCTATCTCAGTGGTATGAGGTGATCTAACAAAAGGACCTCTGAGAGGCAAGCCAAAAACGGGATAAAGGCATATCTTCTCATGAGGAAGAAAACACGCCAGTAAGAAGACCCGCTCAGAAAACCCTAGATGCCTTGATCTCATGACGCAGTAGTATCGGGGACCCAAACCCAAAGCTTCAATAACCATGGCCAAGCGGGCATTGTTACGAAAGTGCTGCTGACCCCAGGGTGTTACCCTAGTTATGTTTTGATAGGTCCGCCATTTGGTCTGCGCTACAGAAGTTCCTAGGTGAGGAAAAAGTGAGCGCTCATACTGTTCTATAAACTCTTTCTTCACAGACTCTCTTGCGTCTTGAAGGTGAGAAATCATCATGGATAAAACTAATTCCTGTTGCCAAGCCATGAAGGAGATTAAGAAAGAAAGGAGATTGATGGGAGTAAGATTACAGTGAGCGACAAGTAAAAGTTACGACCTATATAAAGGAAGGAGCTAGTGTAACCTAGAAGCCAACGGTAACTTGCCACTGAAGTTTTACCGTCTTTCCATGATTTGAGTTTGATACATTTTTCTATAGAAGGCATTAAGAATTTTGAGATGAGGAGATAAAAGAAGCTTGTAGGCTAAGTCACCTACTTTCATTGAATTTAGAAATAAGGGTCACAATATCTGGGAGTAACTTCTTATACTCCCCAAGAGATAAAGAACTTCTTTTGGGCCGTACTCAAATGAAAGCCAAAACCTTGGTATCCAAAACACCGATTCTCACTTTTGAACTCATTGTTCTAAATCCTTAAAACAGGTGGGACTCCTGAGAAGTATTCTAGGGAAAGGGTCTTCCTTTTTTTAAACAGAAACTTTCTTTTATTTTAGAGAGGGAATAATTATGAGATCAGAAGGGAGATTCTTAGTCCTATATACCTCGAAGGTTGGGGAGGAATCTTACATTCTACCCCACTTAAAAAGTACGAGATGTCCTCATCTCGCAAGGTAGAGGATAGCTCTTTTTCTTAAGATCTAATTTTATTCTGGGGTTCCTTATATTCTGGTCAACCCAACAGAACACTGGGATAAATATCCCTTATATAGAACTCATCATTAAATAACAATTCATTCAGATCATGTCATTCATATCTTTAACATGATAATGGTCCATTAGACCGAAAAGTTTCCTTCGGAACATTCCTCCACGGAAATTTCGGTCAAGCAAGTTCTCAATTTGACCTCCCTTAACTTGATCTACCGGTCAAGTATTAACAGTAGCAATCTAACAGCACAACCCACTAACCTCATAGTGATTTGCTGAATTCATTATCATCATTCTAGTTATGAATATCATCACAAGGACTCGTCCCATTCCCCCTCATTGAGGTTTCATTATATTTCAACTAATTTTTAGAAATCAACATTTTTCAATCAGCATTTTCAATCAGAATCCAAATCAATTCATCAATTCTCAAACAGAATTAAAATCATATCAATCACATTCGAAATCATCATCTAGATAGCATTAACGCTTATAATTTCAAGTCTTAGATTTACTCGTATATACTGTCAGTAAAGAGCTGCAGTATACTCTCGGTATATACGGGTAGTCACGGCCCTTGGAATTATAAGATAATTACTATCATGTCTAGGCCTCAAGCAAGTCAGGGATTCTATATAATTGCGGTACTTCCATCTGAAGACCCAATTACCAAATTACAAATTTCAGTTTGAATATCAAATTGTATGAATTATCTCACACAATTACAACCCTTTTGTGTTTCTTGATAAATTTTTGATATATTTGTCTTCTCAGTTGATCTTTATTAACCAAATGCTCTGATACCAACTGTAAGATCCCTGTTCCCACCGAGCAACAGATTCGGGATACTAGCAGCGGAAGTAGCACTTCTCGCGTGGGACAGGGGTCCCACATTCAAGGCCTCACCCACGGATATCCGGATAAGAGACTAATCCGTCGGTTGTTCCAAAACCGAACCCGAAAAAACTTCCTTTACCAGAAAGCACGGGCGATTCCACCAGGATAATTTTTTTCTCTAACGTAGTCAAGAACATTTCTGATCGAGCTGATCCAATTGCATCTATAAGATACATGGTCAGATTAAGGAAGAACTTGCACTTGGATCATTTGGATCAACACTTTTTTTCCCATTCAAGAGGCACAGCCGTTGATTCTTATCCATAGAACAGTTACTGTCCGGGATTTATTTTATCTATCGTAAAAACAAAAGTTTGAGTCTCGATTTACGGATCCATCAGTCCAGCCTAACCCCATCCAGTCCCATGGGTTAGCCAACCGCCCAACCACTGTAGTGATGGGATCCAATTAAGAATTTGGTTAGGTTTTGTCCCGAGTACCAAGGAAAAGAGTTCCAAGGCCCCCTAGCCTGATGTTCATGCAAAATAAAACTAGTCACACCACTCACACACCCAATATGAAATTGCCTTTTTCAACCAAATTCAACCAGTTCAAAACAATCCTTTAATAAAACCATAGTATCACTGATCACAATCTTCCAATTTATCCAATTGATTCTTAATTTTCCATCATTCCTTCATCAGAGTATCTATGGCATCATTGGCAACTAGAACGCTCAGGGGCCGTTTCGATAGTTCCTAGCCCTTCATACTCGGCAATATAATCACTTATCAAGATGGACTCTCGTTGAAGATCAGCAAGATCAACCAACAGATCCATATAAGGGGCCATGGACTCATCCATTGAAGACCAGCAAGGTCAATCAACCAGATCCATGCCCGATTTCAGAAAACAACTCCAACTCTGTTCCAATATCTTCCTCGACGCACGCGTGGGTATCCTAGGCGACCCAGAGCCCGAGCACCGTATGGTCAGCACCCTCTAGGATCCTTCGCAGGTGACCTAGCGCTTCACGCATAGGCCGCTTCCTTGGCCCCTCATCCACCGTACCGGAAGCTCACCATTTTAATCGCACCGAGGCTGGTCAAGACCTCGGCCGACCTTGCTACGCGAGACGTCCTTCATTGACTCCCCGTCAGCAGTTGCAACTTTACCATCACGACCTTAATCACAAGACGGTCAAAATGCTCCCCCCAGCATTCTTGACATAAAACAATCATTTACAAACAGCATTTACAAACAGTTTACAATACAATTTCTATTTTAATTTTCATTTTTCCACATTATCCCTCATCAATCTACATTACTTATTCCATATTCCCTTTATATGTATACTCATCCCATCACATCATTTCCATCTCATCACTTCAGATTCCCTCACATCACATATCGTATATTCACATCCATACATCCACATCTATATGCGTACATTCACATCTACATGCATACATCTACATCTCTATGCATACATCCACATCCACATTCATATTCACCTCCATACATCTGCATCTATATGCATACACCCACCTCCACATTCACATCCACATCTATACATCTACATCTACATGCATACATCCACCTCTACATCCACATCTACATCTATACACCTACATCTACATGCATACATCCACATCTCCATTCACATCTACATCTATACATCTACATCTACATGCATCCATCCACCTCCACATCCACATCTACATCTACATGCATACATCCACATCTCCATTCACATCTACATCTATACATCTACATCTACATGCATCCATCCACATCTCTATTTACATCCTCATCTATACATCTACTTCTACATGCATACATCCACATCTCCATGCATACATCCACCTCCACATTCACACTCACATCCACATCTCCATGCATAATAAAATTCTTTTAATTAATCTAGGATGATAGTTCCTAGAATATGGTAGGAAGTCCTCTTTTTATGCTTTGAATGAAATTATTTTATGCGTAATTTCTATAAAAATTTTGCCATAGCTCCGCTACTATGACTGATAAGTCTCAATTTTTTTCTAAGGGATAAGGTTTATTATTAAGGAAATAATTAGAATGGTCTCTAATTGGATCATCAATCCATAATGGTCTCTAATTGGATCATTAAGAAAATAATTAGAATGGTCTCTAATTGGATCATCAATCCATAATGGATTGAATCAACAATATACATAAGCTAAAAGCATAGAAAAAAGCCATTAATTTGGCCTCAAGCATAGCTTAATCTTGGATTAAGAAAAAGCCTTATGAAAAGCTTCATTTGGATTGAAAAGGGTCATGAGTATGACCATTTCTTAAGTGAGAGAGGGACCAAAATTGGGGAAATAATTCACTAATCAAGATTAGTGTGACTAATCAAAATGCTTTTTCTTTTGCCCTCTTCTCTATGCTTGATTTGAGAATTTTGGAGCTTCATAGTAGCTTTCTTGTACTTGGGAGTTTGATTAGGCAAAGCATGGACTTCCTTTCAAGCATTTGAGTAGAGATTTAGTGGACATTTTCTACCCATGTGGCTACTCTTTGTTGCGCTGAATTCACACTTTCCTTGGTGCTTTTTGGAGCTTCATCAAGCATGCAATGGCCAATTTATACTTACCATGGCTACTATGGTTGGCTAAGGCATAGATTTAGCTTTGTTATGAACTCTATGGGAAGCCACATATTCACGTTTTGGCCGTACGAGGCTTGGATTTGGTTACGCACATTTTTGGAGAAGATGGACCTCAATTAATCACCATTGGAGGGTCATAGTGCTTGTCTAAGCAAGTATTAAGAGTAAGCAAGCTTTTAATCTTCCTAATGCTTCAATTTCCCCTTTTCTTGCGTATTAGGGATTCCATGAAAAATCAGGGTTCTTCATCAAATCTTGGAAGAATTTCTTCAATAATCTTCCTTCTCATGTTTAGTTACATTCATATATGTGATCAATTGTTGATTGAGCATGGAATTTCATGGAGATTTTCAATTCCTTTCATTTCTTGAGTTCTTGGGAAAAATTAGAGTTTCATGAAGTGGGAGCTAGACATGTCAAGCTTCTCATGCATCATAATGCTTGACTCTTGCAAACAAATAGATCCATTTGGATTCTATGGTTCAAGATTTGGGGGTTTTCATCAAGAAGTGCTAATTTCATGCCATTGATCCTTCCTTCTTGCAAGCTAATTGTATTGTCTTGTGGTTTGGCTAATGAGCACTATAATGATGCCATTATGCATTGACAAGTTCTCATATGAGACATTGAGTAAATATTAGAGCAAAATTTTGGGATTCTTGCTTCTTGGTGCCATTTGGATACAATACATGTTATTCATGGCTATCTCCATGCAATAGCATATGATGGAATTGCATGCTCCAATCATACTCTTGAATGCCATAACCACATGCTTTAATGTGCTTGCTTGATTAATGGGAGTTATTCTATATGATGGAAACCTGAATCAATGCTTTGGAATAGCATATGGTATGCTCTTGTGAATGCTCAATATGCATGTACATGGAGGTGTTGAATGCCCACGATTTTGATATGCCTAGAGGCATAGTTATGTTTAGATTGATGCCTTGGTGGTTATTTGGTGTTGCGGAAGAGCATGGACATTTTTGGTATTGAGATCATAATAATGGCATGAGTTCATGCATTCAATTGTAAGTGATCTACACTCTCATCCATTTCTAAGCTTTCATTTGATTCTTGCATAACTAGAAAGCTAGATATGTGGTAAGGGTACCTTGGCAATAAGGAGAAGAGGCCAAGGAGAGTGTGTCTTGAGATTTTTGTGCTATGAGTGCCGTGGGAAAGTGGTACAAAAAGGGATTAGGTCTTGGTGGTGAAGATATGGCCCAAACTTGTAACCTCAGAATTCAAACTTGGGTACAAGGGCTGGAAGAGCTTGGCTAAGAGATTAGCAAGCTTCAATGCGCTTCATCTCAACAATCATCTTGTTGGTAATTACATTTGGAGCAAAGAAATGGCACATGACACAAGTTGGTAATTGCATTTGGAGCAAAGAAATGGCACAAGAGCAAAGTGGAAAAGATTGTAATTCTTTGGTATATGCATATTCCCTATGCTTGGGCATGAAATTTAGATTAAGATCTGGTAGCACTTGCCCAAAGGTCATGCCAAAATTTATTCAGAATGAAATGCCAAATGCTTATCTTGAGTCAATACATGACATTGGTAAGATCATTTGTGGGTCAAGCTTGATGCATTGGAGACTAGTGGAACAACTTTGACTACACGCAAGTAGTACAGAAAAGCTTAATTCAATCAAAAATGTTGCAGACTATTTTGAAGGGGTTTGGAGTGTTGGATAGTACTACTAAAGAGCTTTCTAACAAGCATTAGAACTCCCGAATCAGAATTTGCAAAGGCGGTGAACTTTGGTAATTTCCACCGCATTGTTTTTTGGGGCAGATTGTACAAAACCTTGGCCCAATCATAAATGCTTCGAGCTGGTGGAAAAGTGATCATTTAGCATGAAAGTACATATTAAAATCTTTCCATCAAGCCCAAGCATGCCCAATTGTTCGGAGATCGTTTAATCGATCTCAACTTAAAGCGGGTGACTTTTTCACTAGTCAACTTTGGTCAACATAGGAAGTTGACTTATCAAATCTATTTTCACACATCCTTGATCTACTCATAAAGAACATTCCAATGACCCAAAGATCATGCAGATCGGGGTTCATTTGAGTGGTGTAGTAGAAAATGGCCATGCAACACAAATCTCAAAACAGAGAGGTATGGTGCACATCCAAAGTGGGATCCAGGTTGGTAGATGCATTCTTCTCTCCATTACAAATGTGAAAAACTAAATCTCATCAAATTTGGAGTCTGTTTGAGCAAAATACAACCTATTTGATGTTTTGGCAATTTTTGACCGCATAAGGTAGAGTGCTAAACCTTAATTCAGTCAAGAGGGTTTAGGACTATTTTGAAAGAAATCATTGGGCTTCAATCCTTATCCCATAAGCTTCACAATAAGCTTTCAACCTCATGAATCAAATTTCAGAATCACAAGTTGGATCAAATCTTGTACTACCGGAGGCATACTTGAGCAATTTTGGGTCGAGTACACTATTTGGGAGTCATCGATGACTATGATAGCGAGGATGATGAAAGCTATTATGGGGATGAAGATGATTATAGTACCGATGATAATATTTGCAATGGAAGTTGTATCACACGGATGAGAAATATTGCATTGAAGAGGATACTTCCAATGGGGCTAGAGACAATAATGAAGATTCAACATGCATGGATAATGATCGATGCAATGAAGACTGTGAGTATGATCATCAAGGACATATAGAAGGTATGTATTTGATGTGGATTTTGATGCTTATGTCTATAAAAATCAAGTTGGATATGATTCTTCCTTTGTCACTCATAGCAATGATGATTGGATCCATGAAAATGAGGTTGAATCTCAACTCAATCAAGGTGGCTACGATTCTTCCTATGAGGTCACTCTTAGCAATGACGATTCGAACCCAATTGAGAGTGATCTTACAAACTCAATTGATGAGGATAGTGATGAAGAGGATTTTGATGACATGCATGCAAGAAGAAATTTTTTTACCAAGTAACCTTCTTCAAGCATATATGGTATACAAGGACAAGGCTTCTCTCAAGCAAGGCCAACCAGAGACTTTTCATTTTCAAGGGTAATGGATGGAAATACCTATCAAAGGCCTTTATCAATTGAGAGTCAAGAAAAGGACAATATGTTTTTGAAGACATAAGGATTATGGAACATTATGATGCAAAAGCAATTAAAGTGCAAGCTTTTCTTGAGTATATGGTAGCTACTCAAGTTAGTAGTTTATGGTTCAAAAGGGAAGAGCCATTTGCACAAAGATTATTTACATTCGATGGTGAAGGAGTCACTTACACGAGACTCGAGGATTGGATTTGTAATTGGGATGCCTATTTTCATGCCTTTCCTTGTGGCGATCTTGCCAAAGTGAAGAAAGTGACTTCTCATTTCAAAGGAAGAGCTAGATCTTGGTGGTTGAAGGAAATGCACGAGAATAATTAAAATTGGCAGAATTTGGCATATGTTGTTGTGCAGCCATCATCTTGGCGAATGCAAGACATGGATTTCCATTTAACTTAGGAGATTGTGTGATGATTGAGGATACGTGGCTATATCATCTTTTTGACCCAGGTGGCATCATGTTCTACAACTTGGGAGTTGGTCCATGGAGTTTTCCATTAGATCCAAGAGGCTAGGAGGACCTTTTGATATTGATATTTCTTGTGCATCGAGATTCTGAAAAGATGCAGGGGAGAAGAAAGCTTGAGCTCTTGCAAGCACACACACACTCACAAAACCCTAAAAGAGAACACACAAGGTGAGAGGCTGAAAATCTTCTTTTTCTTCACACAACACTCCACACCAGATACAAAGATAAGAGTACAAACATATGAAAAGGTACTCAACCAAATACATACTAGGGTTCTCTATAGTGTGAACCCAACTAAATGAGCTGGCGCTATAACTATGCCTGTCACACAGCCTATCATCCCACTGGCCGCATATCACCCATGATCTCACCAACCATGCCAGTGGTGCAAGTGTGGAGCCTATCCTAGGCGAGTCATCAGTGTCCACCGCCTCACTAGATGAGCTCGATATCTCAACACTCCCCCTCGAGCTCAACTCCATCTCATGTACACCAAGCGAAGCCCTAAATCTGCAGAGCTTCTCTGTCCCAGTTTCATAAAATAGTCCACAATGCAAAGTAGATCTCACATACCTCACTACGCATCGTCTCAATGCATCCAAATGCGGCTTCCACGAGGAACCTACATAAACTGACTCACCAACCCAGCAGCATAGCTCAAATCTAGCCTGGTGATCGTCATGTAGATCAAGCTTCCTACTATGTGCCTATACATAGTAGGATCTTCCAAAATCTCTCCTAAATCTGCACCTCAACTTGCCATTCTGATCCAATGGCACTGAGATAGGCTTACAACCTGTCATACCATACTTGGACAACATGTCTAAGCCATATTGTCTCTACAGTAATCTAATACCATGTGGTGACCTAATCACCTAAATGTCCAAGAAATATCTGAGCTCCCCCAGATCCTTCATCTCAAACTTTTGTCTAAGCAAGATCTTTACATCAAGGATCTCTGCATCATGGTCCCCCTCGTAATGATCAGGTCATCTACATAGATGACAACAAGCACAACCCCTCTATCACTGTGTCTCACATACAGTGAGAAATTTGCATTAGCTACATGAAATCCAATAGTGACAAGATATTTAGAAATCCTGTCAGACCATGCTCTTGGTGCTTGTTTTAAGCCATACAAGGCTTTCTTTAACCTGCAAACATGCTCGAGGTGACTCACGTCCTCATAACCAGGTGGCTGCAACATATACACCTCTTCCTGCAAATCCCCATGCATTCTTTACATCCATCTCATGTAAAGACCATTGCTTTGACATAGCCACTGTTATCACAACTCTCACTGTTGCCATCTTGGCAACTAGGCTGAAAGTTTCCTCATAATCAATGCCATATGTCTGCACATATCCTTTGGCTACCAATCTAGCCTTGTACCTGCTTATGCTTCCATCACTGGTATGTTTTACTTTGTACAGCCACTTGCAATCAATGGCTTTCTTGCCTTCAAGCAATTGCCCCCTAAGTCCCAAGTCTCATTTCCATATAGTGCATCCATCTCCTCATCCATATCTTTCTCCCAACACATATTTCCAACAGCCTCATCAATGCATGTGGGCTCTACAACCTGTATAGCTTTTGCCATGTATTGATAGTGATGTGCCACATAACCATCATAGGTAAACCTCTGCACAGGATTCTTCACTCTCCCAGATCTTCGCAGCTTTGCATTCATGGCTTCCATAGCCTTCTTTACACCAGGTGTTCTCATAGCTGGTATCCCAAGATCCTCATCAAAGGCTCATCTCTCTAAGCCACTAGACTCTCCATCAAGCATGAGAATGCCCTACAGAAATGTCAGACATACTAAGGGGGCTCAACCACTTTCTCTTTGCCTTTATGTGATGTACTAATCACATTTGCAGGACTGGTATTATGACACAACCTACCACTCCATGGTCTATCAAACTGAACCACTAGATGAGGACTCTCCTGGTCCACTCAAAGACTGTGATTACTGACTTGCTGACTTGCATTCTGTGCAACCACATTTCCACTCACATCAGCCCCAACAACAGCTTCATTTTCAGCAGCATACCAACTACTCATCTCATCAAAAAAAACATCCCTGCTTACCCTCAACTCACGTGTAGTAGGGTTATAACACCTGTATCACTTTTGCTCAAGGGAATACCCAATAAACACACATTTTTCACCTTTTGGATCCAGCTTAGTTCTCTGCTCATCTGGCACATGCACATATGCAATGCATCCAAAGACTTTCAGATGAGACAAATTAGGTTTTCTGCTAGTAAACCTCTCCTCTCTCTGGAGTTACATTATGTATGGCTGCAGTTGGAGTCTTGTTCTCATAATGTAAACTTCTATAGAAACAGCCTCAGTCCAATAGCTATGCGGCATATTCTTCTCTCCCATCATCAATGCTCGCGCAATCTTAGCAATGTACCTGTTTTTCTGCTCAGCAACTCCATTTTGCTGCGGAGTGTATGTGCATGTAAACTGTCTCTGAATACCATTCTTCTTCAAAAATTCAGAGAACTCATTTGAGAAGTACTCTCCCCCTCCATCTGACCTTAGGCACTTTACATATTTCCCTGTTTGCTTTTCAACCATAACTCTGAAATTCTGAAAATGAGTGAACACCTCACTCTTCTCCTATACCTACACTTTCCTTGTGTAGTCAAATCAATAACTTTCCTTGTGTGGTCATCAATAAATGTCACATAATACCTGCAGCCTCCCATAGACATGTCTTCGTAGGACCCCATACATTTAAATGCACAACATCTAGTACATTTCTGCTCACATTTCTGTCACCTGAAAATACATGCTTTGTTTGCTTTCCAAATTGGCATGCTTCACATATTTTCTACATACCTTCAACTTTAAACTTTGGCAGCCCTGTCACAATTCCTTTAGTCTCCATAGACTTCATTCTCTGCACATTCACATATCCAATTCTTTTATGCCAAATATCTGTGTCTGCAACAATTCTTGAACCATTTGCAAACATCGCAACACTCACTTCATGCATGTTTATATTCAATGTAAACATTCTGCCACTCTGTTGCCTTTTGCAACCAACCTACACACACTTGTCTTTAAAGTCTTCAATATAATAACCATCAGGGTTAAACCAAACCTGCAAACCTTGCTCAATCATCTAGCTAACTAAAACCAGATTCTTTGTTATGTTCGAAACATGAAGTACATCTGCAAGGAGGTGCTTCACTTTGCCATCCTGCATAGACAATGGCACATCTCCAACATGGACAATTGGATGAGCAGTATCATCCCCTATTTCCACAAAACCTAGTCTTTCAAGATTTTTCATCTAATTGAACCACTCCTCCCCATGACTTGTCATGTCGTTCGAAACCAGATTCTTTGTTATGTTCGAAACATGAAGTACATCTGCAAGGAGGTACTTCACTTTGCCATCCTGCATAGACAATGGCACATCTCCAACATGGGCAATTAGATAAGCAGTGTCATCCCCTATTTCCACAAAACCTGGTCTTTCAAGGTTTTTCATCTCCTTGAACCACTCTCCATGACTTGTCATGTGGTTCGAAGCACCTGAATCAACGTACTATACATCATCTTTATGTGCTACTTCAACATTTTCAGACATGGCATTAACGACATGCTGCATAACAAAAAACCTTTTATTATTCTCATTGTTTCTACTCTAGGATACATAGTTGTTTTGTTGCAATTTTTCATTTTGCATGTCAGCCTGCTTCTTATAACAATCTTCCTGCACATGTCCAGGGCGGCTTACCACAATAAAAGTATCCACGTATATCATTATACTA
Source organism: Cibotium barometz (assembly GCF_041138505.1). Taxonomy (NCBI): domain Eukaryota; kingdom Viridiplantae; phylum Streptophyta; class Polypodiopsida; order Cyatheales; family Cibotiaceae; genus Cibotium; species Cibotium barometz. The sequence goes on from NC_141083.1 coordinate 10,648,364, forward strand.
CCTTTGCTAATTTCCACGACCTCTTTGACCCCCCTGCCTCTGAAATTGGCCTCTTCCACCTGCGTGCTATTGTTGTTGTTGTGAATTCTAGGATTGTTGTTGTTGTTGCTGCTGCTGGCCATAATTCTGATTACTTGTTCGACCACCTCCTTGGCCGCGTCCCCACGACCTCCTCTACCTCGTCCTCTTCCTGAACTTGTGTAGAAGGTCTGTTGCTCTGAACTGTTTTTGTTTTTTGTGAAGACTATTGGTCTTTACCCAAGCTCTTCTCTTCTATAATCAACATAGACACCAAATCTGTGAAATCAGGAATGTTTTCTCGAGTCTGAATAGACATCTTGAACGCCTTGTATTGTGGCCCGAGACCACGTAGACAGACTTCCACCTTATCATCATCAACTACTGAAACGCCAATAGATGCAAGGGATTCCACAATACCCTTGATCTTCAATGCAAAGTCATTCACGGACATACTCTTTTTCTCCACAGTATATGAAGTTTATTCTTCAACTGTATCTTTCGTGTCTTGGTATTCGTTTTATAGAGTTTTACCAAGGTGTCCCCCCCACGCCTCCTTGGAGTGGACTTGGCATCCTGTAGTATGTGCCCAATCATGGTATCATGTATACTGATAGAGTGCCAATACATAACTTTTCTGGATCCTTGGTTCCAATCCTTGAAGTCTTTTATATCTGCAGCAGTCAGATTGATCTCCGGTATCTCCGGTGCCTCTTCATGCTCACCTTCTATGTAGTCCCAGTAACCCTTTCCCACCATCAGGAAATTTGTCAACCTGAACCTCCAAGCATGGAAGTTATTCTTATCAAGCTTCTCAGCAACAATATGATTTATGCCATCATTTGACATCTTGCCAGACACACAAATTTACCAGAAACAGCACTCTGATTTATCTTGCATGAATTGATGTATTTTCTGCAGCGGTATTGTATTACACTCAAATGTCACAACCCGTGGCCTCAATGTGCATACGTACACCCAATGGCAACTGTTGACCTCCTTGCAGTGCACACACAATGTCTGCACAACCAATCTGTCTTCCTACAGTTCTTAAAACAGAGTTCTGCATAGAATCGATGACTTACTCCCGTAGTGCTCGAAATCGCCTACTTTCTGAAAAACAGAGGTCCTAACGCACCCAAAACGTGTTTTTTGCCCGAAAAATTATTGTCCAATAAGACAGTATAGTTTCCCTATAGCTTTACTCCCGCGAAGAAAGCTCCTCAATCAGAGATCGTTTGCCGATGCCTCCCGTAGAGCTCCTGACAGGGGTGTAGTCTCGCCAACACAAATAGGAAAGAGTAGATGAAGCTCTTACCCTCGTACCACTTCCTGTGCTTCTCTTGCTTTGCAGCTCAGCCCTTAGCATGAACCAGGCTCTGATACCATGAAAAGATGCAGGGGAGAAGAAAGCTTGAGCTCTTGCAAGCACACACATACTCACAAAACCCTAAAAGAGAACACACACAAGCTATTATATATGAAGATGTAGTAGTAGTAGGGAGGAGGGAGGAGGGAGAGATCTCAAGGAGTTAAGAGAGAGTTAAAAGAGATCGTTAGTAGGTGACATGTGCAGCGAAGATTGTGGGGCGAGTGGGGCTTTGCCTCACATGTGTGAGTGTATGCTGCCTCCGTACCTTATGGGGGGGTGACGGACTGCATGCATGGAGTGCGACTCAACGCAAGGTTCAAAGGAAGATGTTGGGGGTTGGGAGAACTGGGGAAACAAAGGCTTCGATGAGATGAAGAGAACGCGAGAGACTAAGGATGAGGGAAGAGATTGTAAGAAGGCTTCGTCAAAAAGGGTAGCAGATAGGATTATTGCCTAAGCTCAAAGGCCTCAAAACCAGAAGGAGAAAGGTATGTCTATAGGTCTCACACACCTGAATTGGTAAGGAGTCAAGTCGAGTTGTTTTCTTTGTGAAGCACTATTGTGTTTTTCTCTGGTAAACCTCCATCCAAAGCCGATATTGCTAGATGGCTGTAGGATGATGTTTTTCATGGTAGGATTGTCTCTCAGGTCTTCTATCTAGGTAAAGGCTTATTTAATATTCTCTTTTACCAAAGCTTAGGCTCTTTTTGAGTTGTTTGCTAGAGCACCTCTATTTATGGATCATGCATGCTATCCCATTCGATCCTTTTTTCAATGTTAATAAAAGTCTTTCTGAAGCTTGTTCCCCCATATGGGTTGAGGTGGTAGGCTTACCTCCTTGGCTTCATCCGGTGTGCTGAGTGAGATTGCTAGTGCGATTGACCTGGTTTATATCTACCAAAAGATGATATGGGAAATCATCAAGCTAACAATGTATGCATTTCATGGAACATAGCAATAGAGACTCCCAAGTCTGTTGAAGTGGATCACTTAAGCGATTTAGGCAAAATGAAATTGATGTTGAAGTTTGAGCATTTTCTTGGAGCATGTTTTAGATGTGGTGGGTTTGGGCATATAGCTAGGAGCTGTGTAAAGAGGGTTCACTTTAAATCTGAGGGTGAAAATAAGGAAAAACATGACTGGGGTAGAAAATACGACCATTGAAAAGTTCTACAAAGATAGTGGGGAAGAGGATAAAGGAAAAGGGATTCTAAGGAATGATGGTGGGGAAGAGGATAAAGGAAAAGGGATTCTAAGGAATGATGGGAATTTTGCAGGAGAGGGATGTTGGAGAAAGGTAAAAGGAAAAATGAGTGTAAGGCAAGATAAGGAGGAGGCTAGAAAGAATGTGAATAAAGGTGGGTTGGGGCTAAGGAGGGTAGTAGATACTCTGATAATTTAAGCCCATTGGTGTATTCACACCCATTTAATCCTCTAGGGGAGGAAGATAGTGGGACCTCATCGGTTCAGAAATTCAATTGGCAAAAGTGGACGAAGCTTAGAAAGAAATTCAGAAAGAAGGTGTAAGGGGAGAGTGGAGAGGAGGTATAAATGGTGACTGAAACTGCATTATCATGAGTTCTACTATCATAGTTAATGGTTGTACATGGAATGTTAAGGGGATCAAGGATAAAAAGAAGAGCGTTGCTTTTTAGGGTGATTTAGTCAAGGAATGGGGTTTGTCCATATTAGCTTTTCAGGAACATAATTTATGCGGGCCTAAAATTTTGAGAAAGGATAAGTTTAAGGATTGGGTTGTAATGTATGGGGGTGTGAATGGAGGGTTTAGTGGAGTCATGGCCATTGTTAAAAGCTGTTTAAATCCTAGCATCATAGCTAATCATCCTAATGGGAGAATTTTGGTTGTGGAAATAGTTTTGGAAGGGGAGAGAATTTAGATAATTAATACCTATGGGGCTCATAATCATAAGATGAGGAGTGGGATGTGGGGATGGATAGCTAATTTAAAATTTCAGGATCACTGCATATTTATGGGAGACTTCAATATGGTTGAGAAACAGAGGGATAGACGTGGGGGTGTTAAAACCCTAAGATCTCTCTAGATAATTGTTATGCATAAACATGCATAAATCAAGCATAAACTCAACCACCCAACCACCCCCGAGCCCAAGGGATGCACACATGAATAATAAATGAAATACATCATACCTCTACCTTGATGTCCCATACCAGGTATAACTCCAATCCAATAGCATGTAGCTAAAGTGTGAAATGGTAGATGAGTAGATATGGACCTCTACACAAGAGACCTAGCATAAGCCTCCAAGCCCTTAAGCCCCCTTGAGAGTGTGCCCCATGCCTCTACACAAGAGACCGAGCATAAGCCCCCAAGCCCCCTTGAGTGTGCCCCATGCCTCTATTATATAGGAGGGCCCTCAAGTGACTCTTGACTTTCCATTCCTCATGTGTGACCCTTGGATGCCTGACCCTAACCTTAACCCTTAAGGTTAATCCTAACCCATGCTCCACTAGAGCTTGTTCCCATGCTCTCATGCTCACAAGCCTAATGTGGGTTAGCCTCCTAGTATATAATGTGTATATAACATAGCACACATAATGTACATATAACATACTTCCCCTCTCTCAAAACATTGCACTCTTGCAATAAAAAGAAGGAGAACTGCGCTGAACAATCTCAACCGACTCCCAAGTCGAATTCTCAATTTTCTTATATTTCCACCTAATTTTAACCTCAGGGATTAGTCAACTACAAAGTTTTCTTTCCCTGAATTCAAGTACCTTATCAGGTTCATGTGGAACATAGGATAATTCATCGACTTCAACGGGTTCTTGAGGAGTAACTGTGTTATCCTCACCTCCCAGTTTCCCTTTCAATCTATTGATATGAAAGACTGGATGAACTCTAACAATTGGAGGTAGTTTCAGTTCATACGTAACCGTACCAATCCGATGTATAACTCGAAATGGACCACAATATCTAGGAGATAAATTCGACCTTTTTTTCATTGAACAAGTCTGAGAATCTTTAGGAACATTAAAATAAACTAACGCTCTTGGTTCAAAAGACCGAGATGAGCATCCCCTATCATCATAAAACCGTGCCCTATTCATGAGTACTCCTGATAGAATCCCGAGCTTCGATCAGCATTTCCTATATATCTCGCAAGAAATCCCTCGATGCATCAAGCTCGATGTCCTGAAGACCCACATCAATAGGTGCCCTGAGTTAATACCCATACATAAGTATGCACGGACTAAAACCAATAGCCGTATATTTAAAACTGTTATAGGTAAATTTCATCATTGAAATATTTTTCAATATGATGATTTTCTAGAGACATATGTATGAAGCATATACTCTACAATCTGATTCATACACTCTGTTTGCCCATCAGATTATTGCGGATGATCAGAATAATTCACATTCAAAGTAACTTTCTCGTTGTAAACCATTCGGAATAAAGTAAGAAAGCATGGCATTATAACAGCAGAAACCAGGGATTCATCGACGCCCCGACATACCCACATCTGCATATAGAATAATCGACGTCTCGAGTTACCCATATCAACATAGAGAGTCATCAACGTCTCGATGAGACACATACGTCCATCCGTAAACCTATCAGGCTGATTGTGTAAATCACCTAAAGTACGAAACTAAAGAAAAAAATACCAACAAAGAAAAAATTCAAATTTCCTTATCCGAACACAACAATATAAACTTGTTTGAACTCTAAAGAAAGAGATTTCAACAAGTGAAAATGCCGACGAGATTACCCTCATCAAAAACATGTCCAAAAAGAATAGCTAAACAATGGTAAAAAATCATGAATATATCGTTTAAAATTAATCCAAACATAAATATCCATTAATACGAGATATAATCGTATTAATAATATGCGAATAACCTGCATCTATCTAATGTCAGTACGAGAAAACGTACTTCAACATTAAATAACCCTCGAAAATATTAAATTCTCGAGAAAAAAATTATCATGATTTTTTTTAAATTTTTCCTAATTTATAAGACCTCAAAATATGATAATTTTGAATTCCACGAAACCTATCTCATGGCATTCCAAACCTATATTTTTTTCAAAAAAAAATTAGCAATTAAATTTATCAAAATACCATTGATATTTTAAAAAATATCAATTTTTAAGATTTTTAAAAATAATTTTAAAATATTTCTAATTTTTTTTTAGAATCCCATCGTTCATGAAATTTTCAATTCCGCCCGACAATTCTCAAATCCCATGAAAATTTTTAATTTTAATGAATTTTTTTAATTTTTTGGATCAAAAAATATAATTTTAAAGAAATTTGAATGGTCATGGTCGCCCAAATGGACACACCACATGCCAAACATCAACCCCACATTTTCTTGAAATTTAAAATAACCTGTCTAATTTTTCACCAATTTTCAAGAATTTTTTAAATTTTTTAAATTACCCCAAACGCATTTAGAATACAAACGATCAAAAAAATTTCAAAATTCCAACGGTTTTCTCGGAATACGGAAAGCCAAAAGTTTTGGAAAAATGAAAAGACAAAAAAAAATTGGAATGTGAAAGGTCAAAAGTTTCCAAAATATGGAAGGTCAAAAGTTTTTCCGAAATTCGAAAAGCCAAAAGGTTTCGGGAAAACAAAAAGCCAAAGGTTTTCCGGAAGTTAAAAAGCCAACAATTTTCAAGAAGAAATTTTCAAAAAAAAAATTTCTCAAATCCAACAATTTTCACTATTTTCCAGGCTTTTTCCAAGCTTTTTTGAGATAAATTCAAAAGCTTTTTTTTTTTGAAATAATAAAAAACTTATTTTTTTAAAAAATAAAAATAAGCTTTTTTTAACTTATTATCATTTTGATTTTTTCTAAGGGGGTGATTTTTTTCGCTCGACTGCAGTGCAGCCCCTCCCCCCGATCGCCTGCACGTGGACAAGTAAAAGAGAGAGGGACTCTCACTTCTCCCCTCTCCTCCCTTTCCTCTCCATTTCCATCTATCTCCTCCAATCTCTTCTCTCTCTCTCTCTCTCTCTCTCTCTCTCTCTCTCTCTCTCTCTCTCTCTGTTAAACAGAGAGATTAGCTTAATCTTTAATTAAGATTTTTAACTAAACTTTTTAATCATAATTATCATTAATTATGATTAATCATGTTTAAAAAATCATTTTCAAGAGATTTTCTTCCAAAAAAAAGAAAAAAAAATCAGATTTGAGAGACGGAGAGAGTTCCACGCACATGGGAGAGCATCTCATGCATCAACACGGTGTCTCCTACTGAATTTCAGTAGAAATTGATAGAAATTTGATCGCATTTTCGCGAAAAAAACTCGCAAAAATTGTATAAAAATATATTTTAAATCAAAAAAATGCTCAAAAATTTTTAAAAAATTTAGAAAAAATTTCTAAAATTTCTTAAAATTCAAGGAATCCATTCTAACAAAAATATCCACCATAAACTCTATGGTATTTTTGTAAAAAATTCCATTAATGCTTAATTTTAACCATAAAAAATAAAAAAAATAGCATTAACTCACGGTATTCCCCCGCAACGTCAATTCGTCCATTGAATTGTAGTTACACACGTTCCAATCACCATATCGATGATCCACATGCAATTCATCAACACAAATCAACAACATAATATTTTTATTAGTAAATATTAAAATTTACTTAAAAAATCAACAATTAAATAGAGATTGCTCTGATACCACTGTTAAAATCCTAAGATCTCTCTAGATAATTGTTATGCATAAACATGCATAAATCAGGCATAAACTCAACCACCCAACCACCCCTGAGCCCAAGGGATGCACACATGAATAATAAATGAAATACATCATACATCTACCTTGATGTCCCATACCATCAAGAGATATAACTCCAATCCAATAGCATGTAGCTAAAGTGTGAAATGGTAGATGAGTAGATATAGACCTCTACACAAGAGGCCATAGCATAAGCCTCCAAGCCTCCAAGCCCCCAAGCCCCCTTGAGTGTGTCCCATGCCCTATTATATAGGAGGACCCTCAAGTGACTCTTGACTTTCCATTCCTCATGTGTGACCCTTGGATGCCTGACCCTAACCTTAACTCTTAAAGTTAGTCCTAACCCATGCTCCACTAGAGCTTGTTCCCATGCTCTCATGCTCACAAGCCTAATGTGGGTTAGTCTCCTAGTATATGCACACATAATGTGTATATAACATAACACACATAATGTACATATAACAGGGGAGAGCATTGTTTTGATGGGACAAGGAAAGATGAAGTGGGAAGGGCTGAGAGGGAGATTAGGCCTAAGGGATGGATGGGAGATGGGTGATTGGGAATAAGATCCTAGACACACCTATTTTAGCTTGCAATACTTTGGGTCATCAACCAGATTAGATAGGGTTTTCTTTAGCCAACAAGATGTGTGGGTTCCTCATACTCAGAATATCTGTGGATTACAGTACTACATGTATGATCACATGCCCCTCAAATGGGAATGGCATATAATGGGTTAGAAAGAAGCTAAGCTAAATAAGTGTCCTACCCCCCAGGAAACTAAGGATACGCAACTTGCTTCTAAAGGATGATCTATTTGTCAATTAGACTAAAGAGGCAATAGAGAGGCTTAAAAGGAGAGGTAACATGCAAGGATCTTGGAGAACTCTTGCCAATGAAATGTAGGGTATAATTAGGGGGGTTAGGGAATTGAGAGCTAAGGAAAGAAGATAAGAAAGAAACGGATGGGATGATCTCTTAGAATCTCTGCAAAAAAAAGAGGCAGGTTGGAAAACTAACTGCTGAAGAGAGAACTTGGTATTTCAAGTATCAAGCTGGGTTAAAAGAGTGAAGATGAAAAATGAACCAGGAGAGAGGAAATTAGATATAAATGGAAAACTTTCAACAACAAAAGGAAGCCAGATGTGTACTTGTTTAAGCTGACTGAGAGGTTGAAGGGTAAAAGGAGGTGATAGATAGGGTCGTAGATGAAAATGGAGAAGAGATAAAAGTGATGAGATAGAAATGGGTGGAGCATCTGGGGGATCAACCCTCAACCTTAAGGAAGACTACTCAACCAGAAGGTTCCAAGCTGAGACCAAATTGTTAGAGCAAGTTAACAAGAGATTGTACCCTGATAGGGCTAAATGGCTGGAAAGAGATATAGAACTAGAGGAATGTTGGGATGCCCTTCTAAAGTTGGGAATAGAGAAATCTCTTGGGGATGGGATGGACTGTGCCTATGTTCTTCATTGCTTTCTAGTCTTCTTTAAAGAAATTTATATGGAGAATGTGCAAAAATGCCTTTAAAACAGGTAATCTGGAGGATAAGGGCTTAAAGAAAGGGTTGGTGACAAAATGCCTATGACGACAGATTCAATCATTGGAGACCTATTACATTGCTGACTGCTGTTATATACAAAATCTTGGCTAAAATCATTGCCATTAGAATCACCCTTGCCCTTCAGGAGATCATATATGAGAAATAGCATGGCTTTAAAAGGAAGGTCTATATATATCACAATATTTATGCTACTATGCTAGGGAGAGATATGGCCTTGAGGGATAAGCAAAAAAATGCATTCTCTTGCAACTAGACTTGGAGAAGACCTATGATAGGGTTCATTGGTTATTTGTGGCTAGAGTGATGGAAAAAATGGGATTTGGTTTCATAATGGCCTCTTGTATATACACCCTTACCTTGGGAGGAAACTCTAAACTGTTGTTGAATGGGAGGGTGTTGGGGGAGTTGAGGTAAACAGGTCAGTTAGACAGGGTTGTCCTCTTGCTCCTTTATTATTTGCTATAGCTTGTCACCCCCTGATTGTGGCCTTAGAACATGCCTCTACTGGGGGGGAGAGTAATTGGGCTAAAGTTGAGCAATGGATGAAAACTGGTCATTCAGTTAAATGGAAGGGTGTTGGGGGGTTTGAGGTAAATAGGTCAGTTAGACGGGGTTGTCCTCTTGCTCCTTTATTATCTGCTATAGCTTCTCACCCCCTGATTGTGGCTTTAAAACATGCCTCTGCTACTGCTGAGTTGAGAGTAACTAGACTAAAGTTAAGCAATGGAGAACAACTGGTCATTCAATGCTTTGCAAATGATTCTTTAATTTTTATGGGAGAGCCGATAATGACAATGTCAGATTGGCCTTAAGAATTATACAAGAGTTTGTAGATGCCTCTAGCTCAAAATGTAATATTGACAAGTCTAAATTAATCAGCCTCTGTGAGAACAATGATTTTGACTTAGAAAGATGGGGGTGTGAGGTTTTGAAGAGGGGTCAAATTGTTACGTACTTAGGGGTCCCTTTTGGAGTTGAGGTGACCAACAAACAACTAACAGGCTAGGCATTAGACAGATTCTTTTTAAAACTCAAGAAATGGGAAGGTATCAAAGTCTCCTTCCATGATAAGGTGGCTATATGCAACACTGTTTTGAATGTCTATATAATGTTCTTATGCCTAGTATTGGATTTTGGAAAAGGACATTGGCAGAAGATTGTTAAACCTATAAGAGATTTTGTATGGAGGAATGCTAGATCCAATAAAAAGGCATTGCCCTAGCTTGCTTGTTGGGACAGACTCAGCCTGCCTAAAGGTGATGGAGGGTTGGGTATTCTTCATCTCCCCTCTCATACAATTGCCAAGTTGGCTTTACTTCTACCTATAGTAGCAGAAGGAAATTTGGACAAGGATGTCAAAAGAACTAGTGGATTGCTCAACTATCTATTTTGATAGAGTCTGAAAAGGTCTAGGTTGGAAAGACAATTTGTTTTTTCATGTCCCTCTCAAGATCACAAGGTCCCTCTTCTTCAGGATGCTTTGCACAAAATGGAAAGAGATGTTGAAATTAATGGTTTGGGATGGATGTGGTAGAGCTTCAAGGAATTCTTTACTGTGTCTAGGAATCTGCTGGACTCACAAGTTTAACCCTCCCATTGCTTTACAAGACCCTAGAATAGCCAAAACTATGAACAACAAAGGACTGAGAAAATTCTCAAATTTCTCAAATAGAGCATCAGTTGGATGAAAGGAGCCTGAGTAGTTGGTAATGGAACTTGCTTTGTCTCATAGGAAAGGACAACTTGTCAAATATGTGTTGGATGAGGCACTGAAAGGTTGGACATCCATGGCAGTGGATGAATCGTATTGGGTAAGGAACTAGGCCTAGTTTAATGGATCCAAGTTGGACAGAGGTACAACCAAGGCTTTGTACTATGCATTGAGAATGAGTGAGGATAATGTCATTTATTGTAATAGAATCTGGAAAGTGAACTGGAGCTCCAATTGTAGAGAAGGAAATGAAAGGCAATATGAAATACCTACTAAATCGTAGGTCTTTCTGTGGAGAGTGTGCATGGGAGCTTTGCCTATTAGTTCTAAATTGGTGCAGAGAAATTTTACCAATGGATGCTACCCTAGATGTAAGACTGCTTTGGCAGATGGGAAGCATGCATTTTGGGATTACCCTGCTGCCATTAGGGGAACCTAGTCCAAGATTGGGAAATGGATCCATAGTAACTTAGGGGGATAGAAGGAAAATGGAGGTATTGTTAATAGGGAGATTTTGCATATCTCGATGGATGAAGCGTGGAGGTTGGAACTCGCAAAGGTTGGGTTAGCATGTTTGTGAAGTTTGAAATACAAATTTTTCTTAACGACAACATATAGTGACCCTCGATAGCCAAAAAAGGAGGTATACAAGACTTCAAGATGCATATCTCGATGGATGAAGCGTGGAGGTTGGAACTCGCAAAGGTTGGGTTAGCATGTTTGTGAAGTTTGAAGTATACATTTTTCTTAACGACAACATATAGTGACCCTCGATAGCCAAAAAAGGAGTTGTACATCCACCATCTATCATCCCCAAAAGGAAATTCTTGAATATTTTAGTGTGAGATTGTGCACGAACACTTTTGTTCCTAGGAATAGAGCCATTACAAACGGGAGCTAATTAGGATTTTTCTTCATGTTAAAAAAAAAGTTCCAATGGAATCACATTTGAAGAACTCTTAAGTAATTTCTAGTTATGAGTTTTTCTAGGTTTTAGTATTGCTTTGTAAGTGTCATTGTGAATGAAATGCATCCCTTGTAAGACAATCCATGGCCCCTTTGCCATGCTAGTTTACACATGCATTGAACGTTCAAAACTTTCGACCATAGACGTTCAAAACTTTCAAGCCTCTATGGTCGAGTTAGAAAGTTTCCGTTGCATGAATTTATTAAAGTGAGGACAGTTATCCAAAAATGAAAAGCTATGACAACAAAGATTCTAAGAGATGGAAGCCAGCGAGATAGAATAATACAGCATACAGGCCACAGCCTGTATGGTTACATAGCAACAAACAGCCTCTGGCATGGAAAGGGGGGCAGGGCGGCCTTCCCGACATACGGCCGTTATGTTCACAGTCACATGGGATGGGTCCGCCTCACGAGGCAAACATTCAAAACGACACACAGCTTCCGTGACAAAAGGCTGCAATTTTAAAAGCTTTTGGGCAAAGACCAAATGCTAAGCCCGCGCACCCCCCCCCCCAAAAAAAAACACACACACACACACACACACACACACACACACAAAAATTTACATTTTTTAAAGTACCGCTTTTGCCCGCGAAGTGTTGGCGCCAGCTTGCAGGTGTACGTCGCCAGCCCAAAAAAAAACAACATATTGCTCTTTTTCATGACCCACCTGCCAGTGGCTGCCACGCTACTTCAATCATACCACGTGGCACTTGCCACTTGGACTCCAATTCCTATCACCATGACGGACTTATCTGCCGGAGCTCATCCTTCGACGGACTTTCCTGCCGCACCTGACCTTCGACCCTAGCCTACGACAAAATTACTACCCCCGCAGCTACCTTCCGTCGCTCGACGTGAAGGACTCCGCAAAGCCAAGCGGCCTGCTTGGCATGCTCCCGTTGGTGTCGTCCAGATCGTTGTGCGAAAAGAAGGCGGACGTCGACGACGCGGACGCTCCCTCGTAAGCCTGCCATTTCTTCAGCGCCTGCGGCAGCGTCAGGTCCAGATCGATGCCGATACCCTCGTCGCCCTCAACATCCGTCGGCTTCCACTTTTCCACCAGCGGCGACAGCACGTTCACAGCATGGCTCATGTCGGGTCGGTGCCACGCCTCCCTCGTCGTGCAATGCCCCGCGAGCTCTGCCACCGATCGGATGCTCTGCAACGATTCGCCCGTCACCTCCAGTACGGGATCAATGGCACGGCAGAAGTCTTCATTCTTAGAGCTCATCCGCCGGAACCATGCGACGAGGTGGGCGCTCTCTTCCGGCTGAGTTTCGTCGAGAGCTTTCCGTCCGGTGATGAGCTCCATGAGAACGACGCCGAAGCTGAAGACGTCGGATTTGGTGGTGACGCGGCCGGTAACTGTTCCAAAAAAGAGGCGACAGAAAATACGTTCATAGAAGTCCGTTCTACGCAATCCCACGACACTAAAACAGAGCGGTGTCGGGAAAATACCTGCGTACTCCGGGGCCAGATAGCCGAACGTGCCTGCAAGCCTGGTTTCGACGGAATTTTTGTCTTCCGTCGCCAGTTTGACGAGGCCGAAGTCGGAAACTTTGGCTCTGTAATCGTCCCCCAGCAGAATGTTGGACGGCTTGAGGTCACGGTGAATGAAGCTCGCCTGGTGCGCCAACCCGTGGAGGTACTCCATGCCGCGAGCCACATCCAATGCTATGCTCAGCCGCCTCTTCAGACTTAACGGCGGAAGGCCGAGCTTCCCAAACTCAAACAAATGCTGACTGAGAGGGCCCAGCGGCATGTACTCATACACCAGTAGCCGTTCGTTCCCGTCAATGCAGTAGCCCAACAAAGCCACCAGATGCCGGTGCCGGACTTTCGTCAATACGGCAATCTCTGACTGAAACTCTTTCAGCCCCTTATTGCTCACAACAGACGCCTCCATCCTCTTGACGGCAATCTTTGTTCCGTCGTCCAGCTCCCCCTTGTACACTACGCCGAAGCCACCCTTGCCCAGCACATTCTCCTGGCTGAAATTGTTGGTCACATTGCGCAGAACTTGAATGGAAATTACCAGATTTCCCGCCTCCACCATCTGCACCCCGTCGCCGCTCTCCGTCCTGCTCTCCGTCCAGTCGGTGACCCTACTCCCCACAGTGAACTTTACCACCTCCGGATCGTCAGGCCCTCCTGCAGGATGCACCATTACTGTATTTGGGCTCTGCACCCTGCTGTATTTCTTCTTTTTCTTCACCAGAAACAGAGCCAGCATGCCCGCAAAGAAAGCTATGCACACGGCTCCGGCAATGCCTCCGGCAAGGACTCCGACAATAGAACGTTTGCGTGGCTTCTCTTGTGCCTGTTGGCCCGTCGTAGACGATGACGACGGGTCGCTTCGGGTCGGCGAACCTCCGCTTCCAATCACTCCAGCAGAGGGTGCCGTGACGGGCTGCTGCTTGTTTGTCGTTGGGGTGTTTGGAGCCAGTGCCGGTTGGAGATTTCTGCTAATGTTAGGATTGCCAGAAACATCCATATTCACGCCGGGCAGCGATGGCACGGGAGCAAAAAAATTGTTGTTCTGGAGTGACAGGCGACGGAGCGAAGTGAGGGAGGCGAGAGACGACGGAATGGTTCCGGTGAGCTTGTTGTCGTTAAGAATGAGGTTCCGCAGGGAGGTGAGATTGGCGACGGCTGGAGAGATGATACCGGAGAGGTTATGGCTAGGAAGGTTAATGGTGATGACCTTTCCAGTTGCAATGTCGCACGAGATCCCCGTCCACGAGGTGCAAGGATCGTTGCCGCCCCACGATACAGCCAAGTTGGGCGGATATCCGACACCACCCAAGAAAGCGATTAGCGCGTCCACTTCGAGCGCACAAGCGCCGCCGATCTTTTGCGAGCAGAAAAAATTCCCTGCAAAAGAAAAATTTTCCGGATTGAGGGACGGAATGCTGGGCAGCGCTCCGTCCAGATGATTGCCTTGGATGAAGAAGGAGGTGAGGGAATTGGAAGTGGCGAATGTGGCGGGGATGGGTCCGACAAGCTGGTTGTCGTTTAATCTGCACTCCTTCAGGGTAACGAGGGAGCCGAGACCTGCCGGAATGGGCCCAGAAAATGCATTCACTTGAAGCCATAGCTGCGAGAGTGTCTGCATTGTTCCGACAGGCTCAATGGTTCCGGTGAGCGGGCTAGGGCCCTGCTGATTGTTGAGCTGAAGAGAGACGAAGCTAGCTGTGGAGAAAGAGGCCGGAATAGAGCCAGAGATATAGTTGTAGGCCAGATGCACAGTCTGCAGATTGGGCAGGGCGGCGATGAAGTCTGGCAGGCTGCCAGAGAGATGGGTGGCGGTGAGGCTGAGGGTGGAGAGCTGTTGGAGATCGGCTACATCTGTTGGAAGAGACCACCCACCGGAAGATATATTCAAAGAAGAGTAATCGAGGGAGATTAAAGTGAGGGAGGTGAGGCCGTGGAAGAAATCGGAAGGGATTGTTGTGAAGGATTGGAAATCCATATACGCCGTCTGCAAGCGGGAGAGGCCGCTGAGCGATGGAAGAGGCCCGGTGAAGTTGTTCCCCTGCAGCCCAATGGCCTGCAGATTCACCATCCGGTTGAGCGACGCGGGAAGCTTGCCGACCAGCTTAGTGTTCTTCAGCTGAATTCCGATGACAGACGTCCCGTCGCATTGGATGTATTCCCACTTGCTGACGCAAGGATCATCGCCGGACCACGACGGAAGCTTGGCAATGCCGCCCACGTTCTGCAGAAGCTCTTTCAGCACGGCGAAATCCGCCGGATCCGTCGCCCCCTCCGCCACTGTTGCCAGAAGAAGCGCCAAGGCGACGACAGAGAACAGAGTAGAAGACGAGGCCATTTCCGGGCCGTGGAGGGAAGTTTGTGACGAGGATTTCTGCAGCAGACTACACCCCTGCCATAGCGAGGTCAAAGTTGGAAGCTCGTCGCTTACATCTTGCCACCAAATGCATGCAGCGGAGACCAGCAGCTATGGTGCTGAAAGAAACAAAACAACCGTAAGGACTAAGGAGTACAGAGGAAAAGAGGAGCTCTTGGCTATGGCGACAGAGGAGACCATACCGAGTGAAATGAGGAAAGCCTGCAACCGAAGAGACCATTAATTTTTTGGAGTCGAGGAACAACCCCCACTTACTGCGCTATACGCTATAAGTTATAAGCCTTGTGCAAACCTTTAGTCTAATCTTCTCCTAGTATATTCATGAGGCTTACAAGCACTATCCCTCACCTCAAAAGAGAGGAGAAGCTTAGACATGTGAGGAGGTGTCATCAATTTAAAATAAAAATGTGAGGTTTTTTAATTTCATAGAGAGAGAGAGAGCGAGCAAGAGAGAGAGTGTGTGTGTGTGTTTAGAGAGAGAGTGTGTGTGTGTGTGTGTTTAGAGAGAGAGAAAGTGTGTGTGTGTGTGTGTGTGTTTAATTGACTAACTGATAGAGAGAGAGAGCTAGCAAGAGAGAGAGAGAGAGAGTGTGTGTGTGTGTGTGTGTTTAATTGACTAACTGATAGAGAGAGCACCAATCTAATAGGGTAAGGGGGGAAGAGAGAGAAGAGAGAGAGAGAGGGCGAGAGAGAGAGAGAGAGAGAGAGAGAGAGAGAGAGAGAGAGAGTTTGATTGATTAACTGATAGAGAGACACACCAATCTAAATAGGGTAGGGGGGAAAAGAAAGAAGAAAATCTTATAATTTTTTAAAAACATATTAAACTTGATAGAGAGAGACACACCAATCTAAATAGGGTAGGGGGGAAGAGAAAGAAGAAAATCTTATAATTTTTGAAAAACATATTAAACCTTCTAAATTTCATGAAATAAAAACTAGAGAGAAACACAAATCTAAGAGATAGGGGAGAGAGACAGAGAGAAAGAAATAAATTTCTATTAACGTGTACAAAAGCCAAAATGGCTTATGAGACCAAATACATAGATGAAGACCATAAAAGTCTTATGCTGAATCTATGGTCAAAGAAAAGAAATATCAAACTAAACCAAAAACAAGCCTAGTGTAGATCAGACATGTGCCACTGAGTGGCTAGTTTTGGGCTACAAAAATTTTGAATAAGCACATTTCCATCACAAAAATTTGTGCATGTGCCTTCTTTATACACTGCCTGCTCGAACTTTGGCAAGTCTTATCCCTTTTTACTTCAACTATGTTGAGATGAACTCATTTGCTAATTCTAAATTTTGATTTATTTTCTTTTCTTTCATAATATACTTTTCTTAATCTTGTCTTTTGGAGAAGTAAGCACAGAAATAGAAACCTAGTTTTAATTATAATTGCTAATTTGTAGAACTTGTAAGAAGCCCATGCATGACAATAAGAGATGAAATGCTACCTTCACTAGGATTGCATTTAGTACTTTAGGTCACTACACCAACATGTTCACCCTAATGCAAACTTTAATATCTCAAGGAGAGGAGGTTCCTTAAGTTAATGGCTCCTTCTAATCTAATTTTATAACATATAAAGCATGTGCACGCACACGCACACGCACACACACACTATTAGAAAAATAGAAAGAAACCAGATGGCATTATGTGGCCTTTCTTCATTTCCATTTTGTTGGGCCATGGTGGGATATGTGTCTTGAAGGATGTGTGGGTAGCTTGTGAAGTAGCATATCATGGACTGATGAAGTGGCATTAAAAAAGAGGCTTCAAGAGGAAAGAGATCTTAGGAGTAGTCTTGTGAATTTGATGGCCCTTGAAATCGAAAGGCATTTTATGCTTGAAATTCGATACAGGTGCACCAACTTAGCATTATTTTGTAAAACGTGCCTTATGAGAAAATAGGCAAGGTTGGGTAGCCCAAATGCCTCTAGCAAGAACTGCTTTAATAGATATGTTCGAAACACTCCTAAACATGCTACATGAAAATGCGTACAAACATTCCCTTATCTAACTATAGTAAGGGCTAACTTAGAGACCTTCCAGGTCACCTCATCCCCTTAGGATATGGGAAAGCCGAAATAGGCACCCATATGAGTTTGGATAGGGTGGAAGCCAAACCCATGGCCATAGTTTTCTTGTGTAGTCAAGTGGTATGCTCAATTGGGTCAAATTGGACCCAACAATATACTAAGTATGGTCAATTAAAGCTTAGGCCATTGCAAGTGCCTATATATAGAGTTGTAAGGCATACTATTAATCATCTACTTTCATTGCTTGTGCATCCTTGTATCCTCTTTTTATACAACCTTTGTCTCATGAGTTTGTGTTCATACCATTGAAGCTCCTTTCACATAAGCATGTAGGTGGGAAGCAATAGAATCTTCGCAATAATATTAGTACAGTTCTCCATCACTAAATACTTGTAATTTTATGCTTACTCTTTGCCCAAGGAATAACTTGTGTTTGTGTGCATCACAATCTTTGATTTTTTACATGATATTAAAGCCATGGCACTAGGCAAGACTAGTTGTTGTGGCACAAGGTGCTAATAAGCAAAACTTTTTAACTAGTTGTTGCATAACACAAGACTGAGTTGGTAGCACAACCTCAACAATTTTCCCACCATTGTTTAGGTAGGAAGGAATGATGGATTACCCTAACAACCTCTTAACATTTAAAATCAATTCATATTATTATATGCATTATGGGACATGTCACAGTGGCAAGATCCCAAAGGAGATGGTCTAAATCGTAGTTTCTCTGGATCCTCCTCTTGTTTTGACCTAGAGAAGAAGAGTGCATACATGTCATGTTCCATTATCGCCAGTGTTATAATTATACTATCACTTTGATTTAACACAGCTTAATGCTAATAGAAGTCTAGATGGTTCTAAAAAACAAGTATGGATCTTCAACCTTGAATCGATTAGCTCTAAAATAATTGGATGGGGGAGAAGCAAGAAGGATGTAGAACCTTTATCACCACGTGGTAGCAATAGGGATCAAAGTGACCACTAAAGATCTAGCTAGCATGATGGAGCATCAGGGTCCTACCATAATCTTCTCACCTCATAAACACAATCTTCTCGCCTCATAAACACACAAGTCAATAATCCTCCTCTCATTTTTTGAGGAGTTCAATTCAATGCTACAAGAAGTTGAGTTATAGACAAGATGGGGACAAAAGCCCTATTCTTCATTTTAAGTGGGGATATTCTCGGTGGGGTACTCATAGTACCACTTTTGAGATTTTTTTATTAAATAAGTTACAAAAAATAATTCGTCATTTCATCACCATAGATTTGCTTCTAATTGGTGTAGGTCTCAAAACCTTGAGCATGAAAGCCATGTTCCTCTCTTTATCCCTTAAAAAATGGAGTATACCCATGCAACAAGATGGAATATAGATATGCAAAAACATGAATAATCCACATTAGAATTTAAAAATATACATATTAGTGTAATTCGTTTAAGGTAAGGAGAATAAAGGGATTCAACAAAAATCCAAGTTTTCAAAAGGAACCCATACCTAAATTAACACCAGCTTAATTTGCAAGCATGCCATAGAGTCGGGGAGGGGGGAAGTTTCCTCATCATGAAATTCAAAGGGTAGAAGCAATAAGAATCATTATAGCTTTACATATGAGTCATAGGTTTACTCATCAGAGGTGGTTATCTTAAAATTAACCTTTGAGGTGACAATCCACATTAACAAATGCTCCATTTACCATCTCAAAGCCATGAAAATAGAGGTTCCATGTCAAACAAAATTAATGTCGAATTAAAAAAGGGTTTTTTAATTATATACAAAACATTTATAGTTTTTTTTATAGTAGTATTTAAGACTTAATTCTAGTGGATGGACAATGGGGCCCAAAGTGTGGCCAACCATGCCAACCACCTAGTGCCTATATGGCCACATCTAAAAATTTAATAGCTTAGCCGCTTAGCACTGAGTGAGGATTCATCCACGAGAGTTTCTTTTCTGTCCCTTTTGAATGTTTAATTACTCGTGTGTTGCAAGGTTTTTGACGGCAAAATTTTGTTTTTTAAACTTCTTATTGTGTTGATGTTTCAAATTTATGACAAAAATTTAGGATTTTATATGTAGAAAATTTTTGTGTTTGTTATAAAAAATGTTTTATGTAAACTTTGTCACAAAGAAATGTAAGGTTATACAATATTTAATTTTTTATTTAACAAGAAGAGAGGTACAATCCTCACTAAACCTAAAACTATTCTACAACATTTAGATGTGGAGAGCTTCGGAGTTCAAATCATTATAATTAAGATAAATGAGAGCACATGTGGAAAGGGTTAAACCATAATACAAAGGTAGAAAGATGAGTAGATTTATGGGAATTTCAAACTCCAAAAAATGCCAAATTCATATTCCTTGATAAATGTGTCATGTAGTGGGTTTTTTCTCTTTTAACTCAATTTATTGTTTTCATGTTACAAAGTTATTTTTGGCATTGATGTGTACTTTTCTAATAGACATACTTTTGGACCCTATAAATGTGACTCTCTCTCTCTCTCTCTCTCTCTCTCTCTCTCTCTCTCTCTCTCTCTCTCACACACACACACACACACACACACACACACATGCACACATGCAAACGCACACACATGCACATGCCACACACACACACAAACGCATGCCACACACTTCACACAAACACATGCCACACACGCGCAAACACTTCCACACATGTGTGTGTTTGTGTGTATAAACACACACGTACATGCATGCATACACACACACACACACACACACTTACATACGTATATACATGTATATATACATGTGTATATGTATATATATGTACATGTATACATACATACATATGTGTGTGTGTGTGTGTGTATACACACACACACACACACACACATACATATATACATACATATGTATGCATGTGTGTGTGTGTGTGTGTGTGTGTGTTAGACAATGAACCTTAAATAAGATGAGAGAGTATGGAATAAGGGACCTAAAAATGGAGGAGGGTAGCAACCTTTGGCAATAGGTTTTAGGAGGGGTTCTTTAAAAAACAAACACTGATAGGTAGAGAGAGAGAGAGACAGAGAGACAGAGAGAGCATGCATGCATGCATGCTTCTACATTTATGTGCCCATTTTTGCAAGTGCATGCGTGCCTACACTCGTACACTTGTGAGAACGCATATGCATTGTGTGTGTGTGTGTGTGTGTGTGTGTGCAGTGAGTGAGTGTGTGTGTGTACGTGCACGTGTATGTGTCCATTTTTGTTGCAAGTGCATGCATTCCTACACTTGCATTCTTGTGAGAATGCATATGCATGGTGTGTATGTGTGTGTGTGTGTATGTGTGTGTGCGTACATGTGTGTGTGTGTGTGTGTGCGCGCGTGTGCATGTGCACGTGTATATATATTTATTTATGAATCTCTAGATAACTGATTGGGGTGGGATAAGGAATGAGGAAAAGAACCTATCTAGAAACAAACATGCTTGCCCATAAAAAAGGCCTTGCCCAAAGTATGTACCCCTTACAACATGGCTACATGGCCTCTCTATTCTTACAGTGTTCTTTTAACTATAAAATTCATATTATTTTAAAACATGTTATTTTTAATTATTGTATAATTCCTCTCTTTAAAAAATGCACAAGGACCCTTTGAGGTAGAGTTAAAGCTTGTAGTGCTCTTTACATTTTTAAGTTAGCTCATATGATAATGCTAGATCCAATTATCATCTTAGTGTATAACCCTTACTAGAAAAGACAGAGGATTTTCTTACATTTTAATTATGTTATTTTCAAAATCTACATTGTTGCCTTATTTAGTACACAACCACATCATCTCTAAAGATCCAACAAGAATCATCTCTAATGCTAGATCCAATTATCATCTTAGTGTATAACCCTTACTAGAAAAGAAAGAGGATTTTCTTACATTTTAATTATGTTATTTTTAAAATCTACATTGTTGCCTTATTTAGCACACAACCAAATCATCTCTAAAGATCCCACTAGAAAGGTCATTGTATGCTATACACAGTTCCTTTTCCCAAGCATTTCATGAGAGTTAATTTTGAGATGATTGCTTTAAACTCCACAATAATAAATAGTATCAATGTTTCCACAATAAAACCTACTCCTTAATTAATGCTTAAAAGCATGGGACCATATTTTGAAAGACACAAATCCTTGATGGACCTGTATTTCTAATACATTGGAGTGAACAAGTATATTTTATTTTCATGGCAACAAAAGGAAACCTAAAACAACAAAAAAAATCATGAAATGAAATGTATCCCTCTAAGTCAAATGCTTTATCACCATACAAAGAATAAAATATACTTTTGACAAGATAACGAACATGATGAAGTCTAAACATGCCCTCAAATTTTAAATATAATCTCTTCCAATATATAAGACTCGAAAATAACAAGAATAAGTTTCTAATCATTTCACTAAATCAGTACACAAACAACTTACACATAGTTTACATAAGAATAATCATTACATCCTAGTACCCTAATAGTCATATATGCATATCAATAAGAGTCAAAAGATCAATCATCTCATCTCTCAACACAGCTAATCTGACATGATAACTTGACCATCTCGTCACACAAGGAACAAGAAGGACCATTTGTTTCCTCCTTAGACACCCAACCTCCACACTAGGCACCACACTCACAAAGGGTTCACTTCCACCATATTCATGACCATAGTTTGGGTTTCACATTATGGTTCTTAAAGGGAAAAATTTGCATCTGACATATTTTTCTAGATCAACCAATCTAAATCATAGTCATACAATCTCATTTCCTTTCAAGACTCTCATAGTTGAATTTCTCAATTGCAAAGATTATAAATGGTCACACCACATATACCACCACCAAAGGTTAAACCAAGAAATCCATCTAATAATTAATCACACCCACTAAATATTAAAGCAATCTTAACCAAACATCAACTTACAATCACCTATGTCTAAAGAAGGAATCATAAGAATCATCTACATCTTTAACAAAGTACATCCACATTTTTAACCAAGGACACTATGGCATTTTTTTCATATCTACTTATAAATAAATAATAAAATAAAGAAAGAGTACTTATCTCTTATCTTGTCATCTTCTTTCACTCCTTATTGCTTCCATGATGTAAATATGAAAGGGATTTCTTGATGCTCCTTGTTGAGTCCTATTTTGATCCTTCTTCGCGAATTGCTTTGCTCATAACTTCTATGTCCAAAATTAGAATAAGATCTTCTAGATACTCAAATTGATTGGAATAATGATGATTACGCATGTTTATAAAAGTAGTTTCTTTTTTTGGTTGAAGCAATTTTTTAAATCGCATGGATTTTTACTATTTTGAATGAATTTATAGCCATAATAATATTTAAGTCATAATTTAGGTCATAAGTTTGTTTTTTGGGGTCTATGTGAAATTTAGGGGTCTAAATAAAATTTAGTTATCTGAGGGCTTTTTTGGGGTCTATTTAAAATTTATCGTAATGTGTGGACATGCTAATGTTAAGGATTTTCTAATAAAATCTAAAAATTAAATTCTATCAATTTCTTAAATATATCAAATTTTATGCACATTACATAAAATCAAAGGTGCATTCATTTTCTTATTTTGAAACTTAATTTTTACCAGTTGACATCTTTAATGTGGTGCTTTCTTGAATATCAACTTTTAATTGATAGTTTAACCTAAAGTTTATGTAAAGTGTATAATATTCTCATTTTAGAATGAAAACTTATTTGGAAGAACTATGTAAATTAAGATTTAAATTTATTTTACTAAGATAATCCAATGTTACACTAAGAAATATGAGCATTTAAAGTGGATTTATTGATTAAAATAAAGTAAGAACTTTAAAAATGCATTTCGATTCAAACAAAGAGAAAGATATTATTTTTTTATCAATTATATAGTAAGTTCGAGACTACATAAGTGTTAAAATATTTTATGTTATAGCCTCCTTTTTTAAGCTTTGACAAGGTGAAGAGGCTATCGGTACAAAGATGCATGGATGATCCATGAGGTGTTAAATGAATCTTTCTTATTATAAGGTTAAGTGGTTGTCGGCAAGGGACCAATCGACATCATAGGACATGGCTTGTCAGAGATAAGACTTTGGAGGGCCTTTAGGTATGATTCTTTTCAAGGCAATATGTTGGTTTTGCAAATGAGGGGTTTGGGATCTTGGCATAGGATTAGTCGTTAAAGTGTAGCAGCTACATCTTCTGTTGTCTGGCTTGGACCCTTTGAAGTAAGGAAAGTTGTTGAAGGGGTCCTTGCCTCTCATTTGTTAAATTTATGCCATAGTACTGCTTATGATTTATTAGTGTAGACATAGGACAAGTCTAAATCAATGTACTCTGCCCACATCTCAGGCTTGCCTTTCATTTGTTAAATTTATGCCATAGTACTGCTTATGATTTATTAGCTTAGACATAGGGCAAGTCTAAATCAATGTACTCTGCCCACATCTCAGGCTTGTTGAAGAGATTTGGCTGCCTCTCTTTGCTTGGGTGATTCATTAGATGGAGAGATTCTATGTAAAGGATTTTTGTTTCAATGGTTGTTATAGTCAAAGAAGAGGGTAATAGAGAGGGCAAGGAGTTGTATTCTTAATGATCTAGGAGTTTCCTACACATATGACAAGGCTTTGATGCAAGTGTTAGTGATTGTGAGTGCTAGGCGTTGATGCATGTAAGATTCCTCCCCCCAACATCCTTTTTGATGTCTAGTATCTTCCCCTGTAATCAACCCTCTTCAGAAATATAAAGACCCTGTTGCTAACTATAGCCTAGAGAGAGAAAAATTATTCTAGAGAGAGAATATTCAGATTTTGAATATTTTTGGAAAGAAAAATATCTCTTATAATTCAGATGAGTTCCCCTGAAACAGAAATTCAAAAAGAATTTTCCAATGTGCAATTGGAATTAATTGGAAATAGGTATAAAGAACCTTAGTCTAAGGGTCTAGATTTTCAGAAATCTTTAGACTATGGTTCAATTAAGGTTCCTATGGGCCAATAGCATCAATCCATGTGTAGGGAAGAGATAAATCCAAATTTGTAAAAAGAAGATACCCAAAAATGAGTAAATGCTCACATAAGATGAAGAGTTGAAAATGTACAAGGTTTATTAGTAAAAAACTATGAGCAATATTAAAATGATTCCATTATGACACATATGTAAGGAAGGAGAATTCTTTAAAGGAGGTGCATATTTCACATAAGATGAAGAGTTGAAAATGTACAAGGTTTATTAGTAAAAAACTATGAGCAATATTAAAATGATTCCATTATGACACATATGTAAGGAAGGGGAATTCTTTAAAGGAGGTGCATATTTCACATAAGATGAAGAGTTGAAAATGTACAAGGTTTATTAGTAAAAAAAACTATGAGCAATATTAAAATGATTCCATTATGACACATATGTAAGGAAGGAGAATTCTTTAAAGGAGGTGCATATTTCACATAAGATGAAGAGTTGAAAATGTACAAGGTTTATTAGTAAAAAACTATGAGCAATATTAAAATGATTCCATTATGACACATATGTAAGGAAGGGGAATTCTTTAAAGGAGGTGCATATTTCACATAAGATGAAGAGTTGAAAATGTACAAGGTTTATTAGTAAAAAAAACTATGAGCAATATTAAAATGATTCCATTATGACACATATGTAAGGAAGGGGAATTCTTTAAAGCAGGTGCATATTTCACATAAGATGAAGAGTTGAAAATGTACAAGGTTTATTAGTAAAAAAATGATTCCATTATGACACATATGTAAGGAAGGGGAGTTCTTTAAAGGAGGTGCATATTTCACATGCTTGAATGAGTTTTAAACTCATAAAAATTGAGATATTTCATCTCTCCTCTCTTCTCATTCAAGTCTAGTTCCAAAAAGTTAGCTTAACTAACCTAAAAATGGTCAAATATTGACCAAACTGATTTAGAAAATTCTAGAATCAGTTTGTTTGGTTAGGAGCTCAATTTTTCCTATAAATAGAAGCCTCCCCCTTGTTGAAAGATAGATAGTGTTTATGTATCGTTACTCTACTCCACCTAAGCCAAGAACTGTGAATTCATTTAATAATTCACTAGTTTTTGGAGCTTCCCTCTTTCTTCAATCCCCATTAGTGGCTCCATCAACATACTTAACCAATTGATTGGTTGGGGGCCTCTACCGTGAACAAAGAATCAAGCAAGTTGTAAGGTAATTAGTGAATCTTGATATTTCTATAATTTCTCAATGTTTCTCTCTTCTCAACCCCTCTCAAGCTTGAGAAGTTTAATTGGTATGATTTTTTTTAAATGCTATTGAAGTTTGAATAGTAGTGAAGAGTTACATAATTTAATAAATGCTATTGAAGTTAATTTTTATTTATGTTTAAATTCTAATGATTCTTATGTAAATTCTCTCTCTCACTCAAGAAATGGTCATACTCATGACCCGTTCTCAATCCAAATCAAGCTTTTCATAAAGCTTTTCCTTAACCCAAGATTAAGCTATGCTTGAGACCAAATTAATGGCTTTTTTCTATGCTTTTAGTTTATGTATATTGATGATTCAATCCATTATGGATTAATAATCCAATTAGAGATCATTTTAATTATTTCCTTAATGATAAGCATTATCCCTTAGAAAAATTGAGATTTATCAGTCATAGCAGCGGAGCTATGGCAAAATTTTTATAAAAATTATGCATAAAATAATCTCATTCAAAGCATAAAAAGAGGACTTCCTACCATATTCTAGGAATTATCATCCTAGATTAATTGAAAGAATTTCATTACAATCATGGAGAAATTGAATTTTAATATCATGCATAAAGGATAAGTTTTTATATCAAGTGTTATTTTTACCATTTTTATTTCATGCATAGAAGTATGCATAATGGATAAATTTTTATATCAAAAGTGTTATTTTTATCATTTTTAATTTTCATGCATAGAAGTATGCATAAAGGAAAATTTTTTATATCAAAAGTGTTACTTTTATCATTTTTAATTTTCATGCATAGAAGTATGCATAAAGGAAAAATTTTTATATCAAAAGTGTTATTTTTACCATTTTTATTTCATGCATAGAAGTATGCATAATGGATAAATTTTTATATCAAAAGTGTTACTTTTATCATTTTTAATTTTCATGCATAGAAGTATGCATAAAGGAAAATTTTTATATCAAAAGTGTTACTTTTATCATTTTTAATTTTCATGCATAGAAGTATGCATAAAGGAAAATTTTTTATATCAAAAGTGTTACTTTTATCATATTGGATTTCATGCATAGAGGTATGTATAAAAGTTGATTATTTTATTATAAAAGTGTGACTTTTATCATAATTGAATTTCATGCATAGAGGTATGCATAAAAGTTGATTATTTTATTGTAAGAGTGTTACTTTTATCATATTGGATTTCATGCATATAGGTATGCATAAAAGATATTCTTTTTATACTAAAAGTGTGATTTTCCTCATAAATGGATTTTATGCTTAACTTAGATGCATAAGAGAAATTCTTTTATTCTAAAAGTGTAATTTCCTACCAAATTGAATTTATGCATAAGAAGATGCATAAAAGATTGATTTTAATTTCGAAAGTGTTAGTCTCCTTAAATGGAATTTATGTATAAATAAATGTGTAGAGAAATCTTATATCAAATATAAGAATTCTCTTTTTAAAAAAAAAAGATATGAAATGTGATAAGATGTGATAAGAGGTGTATGAGATGTGATAAGAATTGATAAGATGCGTATGGAAAGTGATAGGATGTGATAAGAGGTGTATGAGATGTGATAAGAATTGATAAGATGCGTATGGAAAGTGATAGGATGTGATAAGAGGTGTATGAGATGTGATAAGAATTGATAAGATGCGTATGGAAAGTGATAGGATGTGATAAGAGGTGTATGAGATGTGATAAGAATTGATAAGATGCGTATGGAAAGTGATAGGATGTGAGAAGAGGTGTATGAGATGTAATAAGATGTGATAAGATATGTATGAGATGTGATAAGATTTGATAAGATGCGTATGGAAAGTGATAGGATGTGATAAGAGGTGTATGAGATATAAAAAGACGTGATAAGATGTGTATGAGATGTGATAGAATGTGTTAAGATGAGTTAGGATGTGTTAAGATGTATATGGGATGTGTTAGGACGAGAATGAATGTAATATGGTTGTATGAATGTGATGTGGATGTATACATGTAGATGTATATGTATGAATGTGAATGTTGATGTGGATGTGGATGTATGGATGTAGATACGGATGTGTATGTATGTATGTGGATGTGTATGTATGAATGAGGATGTGAAAATGGACGTATGTATGTAGATGTGGATGTATGGATGTATGTATGTAGATGTGGATGTATGTATGTAGATGTGGATGTATGGATGTGATTGTGAATGAAGAGGTGGATGTGAATGTATAGATGTAGATACGGATGTGGATGTATGTATGTGAATGTGGATGTATGAATGAGGATGTGAAAATGGATGTATGCATGTGAATGTGGATGTATGAATATGCATGTGGATGTGTGGATGCGGAAATGGAGGTATGGATGTATGAATGTAGATGTGAATGTATAGATGTGAATGGGAATGTGGATGTGGATGTATGTGAATGTGGACGTAGATGTGGATGTATAGATATGAATGGGAATGTGGATGTGGATGTATGTGAATGTGGATGTAGATATGGATATGGAATGTGAATGTGGATGTGTGTATGTATGTGGATGTAGATGTGGATATGAACGGGAATGTGGATGTGTGTGGATGTATGAATGAGGACGTGATAGTGGATGTATGTATGTGGATGTGGATGTATGGATGTGAAAATGGATGTGTATGTATGAATGTGGATATGGGATGTGGATGTATAAATGAGGATGTGAAAATGGAGGTAAACATGTAGATGTGGATGTGGATGTGGATATGGATGTGGATAGGGATGTGTATGTATGAATGTGGATATGGGATGTGGATGTATAAATGAGGATGTAAAAATGGATGTATGCATGTAGATGTGAATGTAGGGATGTGAATGTGAATGTGTATGTGAATTAATGTGTCGCCGATATGAGAAAATGGATGAGAATGAGTACACATTAAATGGAATGTGGAATAAGTAATGTGGACCTTATAAGGAGGGATAATGTGGAAAGACGAGAGTTCGATTTAGAAACTGTATTTTGTGACTGTTTGTAAATGACTGTTTTATGTCATGAATGCTGGGGAAGCATTTTGACCGTCTTGTGGATTAAGGTCATGAAGACCTAACTGTTAAAGTTGCAACTGTTGACGGAGAGTCAATGGAGGACGTCTCGCGTAGCAAGGTCGACCGAGGTCTTGACCAGCCTCGGTTCGATTTAAATGGTGAGCTTCCGGTACGGTGGATGAGGGACCAAGGAAGCGGCCTATGAGTGAAGCGCTAGGTCACCTGCGAAGGATCCTAGAGGGTGCTGACCATACGGTGCTCGGGCTCTGGGTCGCCGAAGATACCCACACGTGCGTCGTGGAAGATATTGGAACAAGGAGTAAGAGTTGTTTTCTGAAACCGGGCATGGATCTGGTTGACTGACCTTGCTGGTCCTCAACGGATGAGTCCATGGCTCTTTATATGGATCTGTCGGTTGATCTTGCTGATCTTCAACGAGAGTCCATCTTGATAAGTGATTATATTGCCGAGTATTATGGGTTAGGAACTAGGAAACGGCCCCTGTGTGGACAGGTGGTGAGCGTTCTAGTTGCCAATGATGCCATAGATACTCTGATGAAGGAATGATGGGAAATTATGAATCAATCGGATAAATTGGAAGATTGTGATCAGTGGTACTATGGTTTCATTAAAGGATTGTTTTAAAGTTAGCTAATGCTAAGAAAAGGCAATTTCATATTGGGTGTGTAAGTGGTGTGGCTAGTTTTATGTTTGCATGAACTTCCGGCTAGGGGGCCTTGGAACTCTTTTCCTTGGTACCCGGGACAAAACCTAACCAAATTCCAAATTGGATCCCATCACTACAGTGGTTGGGCGGTTGGCTAACCCATGGGATCGGATGGGGTTAGGCTGGACTGATGGATCCGTAAATCGAGACTCAAAAATTTTGTTATTACGATAGATAAAGTAAATCCCGGACAGAAATTGTTCTATGGATAGGAATCAACGGCTGTGCCTCTTGAATGGGGAAAAAAGCGTTGATCCCAATGATCCAAGTGCAAGTTTCTTCCTTGATCTGACCAAGTATCTTATAGATGCAATTGGATCAGCTCGATCAACGGCTGTGCCTCTTGAATGGGGAAAAAAGCGTTGATCCCAATGATCCAAGTGCAAGTTTCTTCCTTGATCTGACCAAGTATCTTATAGATGCAATTGGATCAGCTCGATCAGAAATGATCTTGACTACATTAGAGTAAAAAGTTACCCTGGTGGAATTGCCCGTGCTTTCCGGTAAAGAAAGTTTTTCCGGGTTTGGTTTTGGAACAACCGACGGATTAGTCTCTTATCCGGATATCCGTGGGCAAGGCCCCGAATGTGGGACCCCTGTCCCGCGCGAGAAGTGCTACTTCCGCTGCTAGTACCCCGAATCCGTTGCTCGGTGGGAACAGGGACCTCACAGTTGGTATCAGAGCATTTGGTTAACAAAGATCAACTGAGAAGACAAATATGTCAAAAATTTATCAAGGAATACAAAAAGATTATAATTATTTGATATAATTCATACAAATTGTTAATTCAAATTGAAATTCGTAAATTAGTAATTGGGTCTTCAATTGGAAGTACCGCAATTGTATGGAACCCTGACTTGCTTGAGACCTAGACATGATGGTATTTACCTTATAGTTTCGAGTATCATGACTATCCGTATATACCGAGGGTATAACTGCAGCTCTTTACCGACAGTATATACGAGTAAATCTAAGACTTGAAATTATAAGCGTTAATGCTATCCAGAGGATGATTTCGAATGTGGTTGATATGATTTTTAATTCTGTTTGAGAATTGATGAATTGATTTGGATTCTGATTGAAAAATGATGATCCCTGAAATTTGGTTGAAATGTAATAAGCTTCAATGAGTATGAATGGGATGAGTCCCTGTGATGATATTCATAACTGGAATGATGATAATGATTTCAGCAAATCACTATGAGATTAGTGGATTATGTTGTCAAATTGCTACTGTTAATACTTGAGACGGTAGATCAAGTTAAGGGGTGACAAATTGAGAACTTGCTTAACTTAAATTCCGTGAAGGAATGTTCAGAAGGAAATTTTCGGTCTAATGGACCATTATCGTGTTAAAGATATGAATGATATGATTGAATGAATTGTTATTTAATGATGAATTCTATATAAGGGATATTTATCCCCATATTCTGTTGGGTTGACCAGAATATAAGGAACCCCAGAATAAATTGGATCTTAAGAAAAAGAGTTGTCCTCTACTTTGCGAGATGAGGACATCTCGCACTTTTCAAGTGGGGTAGAATGTAAGATTCTCCCCCAGCCTTCGAGGTATACAGGAGTAAGAATCTCCCTTTCTGATCTTATAATTATTCTCTCTCTAAAATAAAAGAAAGATTCTGTTTAGAACCTTTTCCCTGAATACTTCTCAAGAATCCCACCTGTTTTAAGGATTCAGAACAATGAGTTCAGAAGTGAGAATCGATGTTTTGGATATCAAGGTTTTGGTCTTCATTGAAGTACGGCCCAAAAGAAGTTCTTTATCTCTTGGGAAGTATAAGAAGTTATCTCCCAGATATTGTGGACCAAAGAAAGTAGGTGATCTAGTTTACGAACTTTTTTTATCTCCTCATCTCAAAGTTCTGAATGCCTTCTATAGAAAAATGTGCCAAACCCAAATCATGGAAAGACGGTAAAACTTCAATGGCAAGTTACCGTTGGCTTCTAAGTTACGCTAGCTCCTTCCTTTATATAAGTCGTAACTTTTACTTGTCATTCACAGTAATCTTACTCCCATCGATCTCCTTTCTTTCTTAATCTCCTTCATGGCTTGGCAACAAGAACTAGTTTTATCCATAATGATTCCTCACCTTCAAGACGCAAGTGAGTCTATGAAGAAGGATTTTATAGAACAGTATGAGTGCTCACTTTTCCCTCACTTGGGAACTTCTGTAGCGCAGACAAAATGGTGGACCTATCAAGACATAACTAGGGTAACACCCTGGAGTCAGCAACATTTTCGTAACAATGTCCGCTTAGCCATGGTTATTGAAGCTTTGGGCTTGGGTCCGCGATACTACTGCGTCATGAGATCAAGACATCTTGGGTTTTCTGAGCGGGTCTTCTTACTGGCGTGTTTTCTTCCTCATGAGAAGATATGCCTTTACCCCGTTTTTGGCTTGCCTCTCAGAGGTCCTTTTGTTAGAACACCTCATACCACTGAGATAGGCGCAGCAATAACCCACAGAATCATTCCCATAGATGAGTTACCTTATACTTGTGCAGCTTGTGAGGACTGCTTTTGTGACCATATGATGGACGGGCTTATGGAAGTGTAAAGAGTTCCTCTATCTTTACTGTATAAGTTCTGAGAATGAATAAAGTTTAAATCTTGTTCGTATTTTGAATCTTTAAGACTTATCTTGGTGGTTAATCTTGATTAAAATTTTTCTCTAAGTCTCATATTCGTGAATCTTGCGAAATTATCAAGTTGCGAGATGAGGACATCTCGCGTTTTTTAAGTGGGGTAGAATGTAAGATTCCTCCCCCCAACACCCTTTTTGATGTCTAGTATCTTCCCCTGTAATCAACCCTCTTCAGAAATATAAAGACCTTGTTGCTAACTATAGCCTAGAGAGAGAGAAATTATTCTAGAGAGAGAATATTCAGATTTTGAATATTTTTGGATAGAAAAATATCTCTTATAATTCAGATGAGTTCCCCTGAAACAGAAATTCAAAAAGAATTTTCCAATGTGCAATTGGAATTAATTGGAAATAGGTATAAAGAACCTTAGTCTAAGGGTCTAGATTTTCAGAAATCTTTAGACTATGGTTCAATTAAGGTTCCTATGGGCCAATAGCATCAATCCATGTGTAGGGAAGAGATAAATCCAAATTTGTAAAAAGAAGATACCCAAAAATGAGTAAATGCTCACATAAGATGAAGAGTTGAAAATGTACAAGGTTTATTAGTAAAAAACTATGAGCAATATTAAAATGATTCCATTATGACACATATGTAAGGAAGGAGAATTCTTTAAAGGAGGTGCATATTTCACATAAGATAAAGAGTTGAAAATGTACAAGGTTTATTAGTAAAAAACTATGAGCAATATTAAAATGATTCCATTATGACACATATGTAAGGAAGGGGAATTCTTTAAAGGAGGTGCATATTTCACATAAGATGAAGAGTTGAAAATGTACAAGGTTTATTAGTAAAAAAAACTATGAGCAATATTAAAATGATTCCATTATGACACATATGTAAGGAAGGAGAATTCTTTAAAGGAGGTGCATATTTCACATAAGATGAAGAGTTGAAAATGTACAAGGTTTATTAGTAAAAAACTATGAGCAATATTAAAATGATTCCATTATGACACATATGTAAGGAAGGGGAATTCTTTAAAGGAGGTGCATATTTCACATAAGATGAAGAGTTGAAAATGTACAAGGTTTATTAGTAAAAAAAACTATGAGCAATATTAAAATGATTCCATTATGACACATATGTAAGGAAGGGGAATTCTTTAAAGGAGGTGCATATTTCACATAAGATGAAGAGTTGAAAATGTACAAGGTTTATTAGTAAAAAAACTATGAGCAATATTAAAATGATTCCATTATGACACATATGTAAGGAAGGGGAGTTCTTTAAAGGAGGTGCATATTTCACATGCTTGAATGAGTTTTAAACTCATAAAAATTGAGATATTTCATCTCTCCTCTCTCCTCATTCAAGTCTAGTTCCAAAAAGTTAGCTTAACTAACCTAAAAATGGTCAAATATTGACCAAACTGATTTAGAAAATTCTAGAATCAGTTTGTTTGGTTAGGAGCTCAATTTTTCCTATAAATAGAAGCCTCCTCCTTGTTGAAAGATAGATAGTGTTTATGCATCGTTACTCTACTCCACCTAAGCCAAGAACTGTGAATTCATTTAATAATTCACTAGTTTTTGGAGCTTCCCTCTTTCTTCAATCCCCATTAGTGGCTCCATCAACATACTTAACCAATTGATTGGTTGGGGGCCTCTACCGTGAACAAAGAATCAAGCAAGTTGTAAGGTAATTAGTGAATCTTGATATTTCTATAATTTCTCAATGTTTCTCTCTTCTCAACCCCTCTCAAGCTTGAGAAGTTTAATTGGTATGATTTTTTTTAAATGCTATTGAAGTTTGAATAGTAGTGAAGAGTTACATAATTTAATAAATGCTATTGAAGTTAATTTTTATTTATGTTTAAATTCTAATGATTCTTATGTAAATTCTCTCTCTCACTCAAGAAATGGTCATACTCATGACCCGTTCTCAATCCAAATCAAGCTTTTCATAAAGCTTTTCCTTAACCCAAGATTAAGCTATGCTTGAGACCAAATTAATGGCTTTTTTCTATGCTTTTAGTTTATGTATATTGATGATTCAATCCATTATGGATTAATAATCCAATTAGAGATCATTTTAATTATTTCCTTAATGATAAGCATTATCCCTTAGAAAAATTGAGATTTATCAGTCATAGCAGCGGAGCTATGGCAAAATTTTTATAAAAATTATGCATAAAATAATCTCATTCAAAGCATAAAAAAAGGACTTCCTACCATATTCTAGGAATTATCATCTTAGATTAATTGAAAGAATTTCATTACAATCATGGAGAAATTGAATTTTAATATCATGCATAAAGGATAAGTTTTTATATCAAAAGTGTTATTTTTACCATTTTTATTTCATGCATAGAAGTATGCATAATGGATAAATTTTTATATCAAAAGTGTTATTTTTATCATTTTTAATTTTCATGCATAGAAGTATGCATAAAGGAAAATTTTTTATATCAAAAGTGTTACTTTTATCATTTTTAATTTTCATGCATAGAAGTATGCATAAAGGAAAAATTTTTATATCAAAAGTGTTATTTTTACCATTTTTATTTCATGCATAGAAGTATGCATAATGGATAAATTTTTATATCAAAAGTGTTACTTTTATCATTTTTAATTTTC
Source organism: Cibotium barometz (assembly GCF_041138505.1). Lineage (NCBI taxonomy): Eukaryota > Viridiplantae > Streptophyta > Polypodiopsida > Cyatheales > Cibotiaceae > Cibotium > Cibotium barometz. The sequence goes on from NC_141083.1 coordinate 10,682,857, forward strand.
ATGCATAGAAGTATGCATAAAGGAAAATTTTTATATCAAAAGTGTTACTTTTATCATTTTTAATTTTCATGCATAGAAGTATGCATAAAGGAAAATTTTTTATATGAAAAGTGTTACTTTTATCATATTGGATTTCATGCATAGAGGTATGTATAAAAGTTGATTATTTTATTATAAAAGTGTGACTTTTATCATAATTGAATTTCATGCATAGAGGTATGCATAAAAGTTGATTATTTTATTGTAAGAGTGTTACTTTTATCATATTGGATTTCATGCATATAGGTATGCATAAAAGATATTCTTTTTATACTAAAAGTGTGATTTTTCTCATAAATGGATTTTATGCTTAACTTAGATGCATAAGAGAAATTCTTTTATTCTAAAAGTGTAATTTCCTACCAAATTGAATTTATGCATAAGAAGATGCATAAAAGATTGATTTTAATTTCGAAAGTGTTAGTCTCCTTAAATAGAATTTATGTATAAATAAATGTGTAGAGAAATCTTATATCATATATAAGAATTCTCTTTAAAAAAAAAAAAGATATGAAATGTGATAAGATGTGATAAGAGGTGTATGAGATGTGATAAGAATTGATAAGATGCGTATGGAAAGTGATAGGATGTGATAAGAGGTGTATGAGATGTGATAAGAATTGATAAGATGCGTATGGAAAGTGATAGGATGTGATAAGAGGTGTATGAGATGTGATAAGAATTGATAAGATGCGTATGGAAAGTGATAGGATGTGATAAGAGGTGTATGAGATGTAATAAGATGTGATAAGATATGTATGAGATGTGATAAGATTTGATAAGATGCGTATGGAAAGTGATAGGATGTGATAAGAGGTGTATGAGATGTAAAAAGACGTGATAAGATGTGTATGAGATGTGATAGAATGTGTTAAGATGAGTTAGGATGTGTTAAGATGTATATGGGATGTGTTAGGACGAGAATGAATGTAATATGGTTGTATGAATGTGATGTGGATGTATACATGTAGATGTATATGTATGAATGTGAATGTTGATGTGGATGTGGATGTATGGATGTAGATACGGATGTGTATGTATGTATGTGGATGTGTATGTATGAATGAGGATGTGAAAATGGACGTATGTATGTAGATGTGGATGTATGGATGTATGTATGTAGATGTGGATGTATGTATGTAGATGTGGATGTATGGATGTGATTGTGAATGAAGAGGTGGATGTGAATGTATAGATGTAGATACGGATGTGGATGTATGTATGTGAATGTGGATGTATGAATGAGGATGTGAAAATGGATGTATGCATGTGAATGTGGATGTATGAATATGAATGTGGATGTGTGGATGCGGAAATGGAGGTATGGATGTATGAATGTAGATGTGAATGTATAGATGTGAATGGGAATGTGGATGTGGATGTATGTGAATGTGGACGTAGATGTGGATGTATAGATATGAATGGGAATGTGGATGTGGATGTATGTGAATGTGGATGTAGATATGGATATGGAATGTGAATGTGGATGTGTGTATGTATGTGGATGTAGATGTGGATATGAACGGGAATGTGGATGTGTGTGGATGTATGAATGAGGACGTGATAGTGGATGTATGTATGTGGATGTGGATGTATGGATGTGAAAATGGATGTGTATGTATGAATGTGGATATGGGATGTGGATGTATAAATGAGGATGTGAAAATGGAGGTAAACATGTAGATGTGGATGTGGATGTGGATATGGATGTGGATAGGGATGTGTATGTATGAATGTGGATATGGGATGTGGATGTATAAATGAGGATGTAAAAATGGATGTATGCATGTAGATGTGGATGTAGGGATGTGAATGTGAATGTGTATGTGAATTAATGTGTCGCCGATATGAGAAAATGGATGAGAATGAGTACACATTAAATGGAATGTGGAATAAGTAATGTGGACCTTATAAGGAGGGATAATGTGGAAAGACGAGAGTTCGATTTAGAAACTGTATTTTGTGACTGTTTGTAAATGACTGTTTTATGTCATGAATGCTGGGGAAGCATTTTGACCGTCTTGTGGATTAAGGTCATGAAGACCTAACTGTTAAAGTTGCAACTGCTGACGGAGAGTCAATGGAGGACGTCTCGCGTAGCAAGGTCGACCGAGGTCTTGACCAGCCTCGGTTCGATTTAAATGGTGAGCTTCCGGTACGGTGGATGAGGGACCAAGGAAGCGGCCTATGAGTGAAGCACTAGGTCACTTGCGAAGGATCCTAGAGGGTGCTGACCATACGGTGCTCGGGCTCTGGGTCGCTGAAGATACCCACACGTGCGTCGTGGAAGATATTGGAACAAGGAGTAAGAGTTGTTTTCTGAAACCGGGCATGGATCTGGTTGACTGACCTTGCTGGTCCTCAACGGATGAGTCCATGGCTCTTTATATGGATCTGTCGATTGATCTTGCTGATCTTCAACGAGAGTCCATCTTGATAAGTGATTATATTGCCGAGTATTATGGGTTAGGAACTAGGAAACGGCCCCTGTGTGGACAGGTGGTGAGCGTTCTAGTTGCCAATGATGCCATAGATACTCTGATGAAGGAATGATGGGAAATTATGAATCAATCGGATAAATTGGAAGATTGTGATCAGTGGTACTATGGTTTCATTAAAGGATTGTTTTAAAGTTAGCTAATGCTAAGAAAAGGCAATTTCATATTGGGTGTGTAAGTGGTGTGGCTAGTTTTATGTTTGCATGAACTTCCGGCTAGGGGGCCTTGGAACTCTTTTCCTTGGTACCCGGGACAAAACCTAACCAAATTCCAAATTGGATCCCATCACTACAGTGGTTGGGCGGTTGGCTAACCCATGGGATCGGATGGGGTTAGGCTGGACTGATGGATCCGTAAATCGAGACTCAAAAATTTTGTTATTACGATAGATAAAGTAAATCCCGGACAGAAATTGTTCTATGGATAGGAATCAACGGCTGTGCCTCTTGAATGGGGAAAAAAGCGTTGATCCCAATGATCCAAGTGCAAGTTTCTTCCTTGATCTGACCAAGTATCTTATAGATGCAATTGGATCAGCTCGATCAACGGCTGTGCCTCTTGAATGGGGAAAAAAGCGTTGATCCCAATGATCCAAGTGCAAGTTTCTTCCTTGATCTGACCAAGTATCTTATAGATGCAATTGGATCAGCTCGATCAGAAATGATCTTGACTACATTAGAGTAAAAAGTTACCCTGGTGGAATTGCCCGTGCTTTCCGGTAAAGGAAGTTTTTCCGGGTTCGGTTTTGGAACAACCGACGGATTAGTCTCTTATCCGGATATCCGTGGGCAAGGCCCCGAATGTGGGACCCTTGTCCCGCGCGAGAAGTGCTACTTCCGCTGCTAGTACCCCGAATCCGTTGCTCGGTGGGAACAGGGACCTCACAATGCAAGCTATATATGTGAAGTGTTAAGCCTTGAGTAAATAATACAAGTGTTGTGTGTGTATAGGCTATATGGGTTGATGGTGTGCCCATGTGTGTGTGCTCTCTCTTCCTGATACTTCCTCAACTAAGACCTCTGCTACTTTCTTCTTTATGCTACTTTCTTTAATGTTTGCACCATCTCACATCTGATTTCTTTGACTCTTGTTCACTATTCTTCAAGGGATTATACATGAAGAGGTTATCTTTGAAGGGACTAGTTACTAGCAAGGTTGGGTTGTTAGGTAGAATGTTAATGGCATTATGAAGAACAATTGGTTATGCTTGCAGCTTATAAAGGAATCCAAGCGATGGCGGGCCATATCATAAACCAAGCTTGCACCCCACCATAATCCCTCCATCCAAAGATATACTTAGAAGGATATCAATGACAAGGTTATGGTGTATGCAAACGTTGTAGTACTTCGGCATCTAATGAATGACATGTTTTTTATTGTCCTCATTACAAACCATCCCTTCCCCAAATATTTTTCCCTCAAAATCTATCATGTGTGCAATTGCCATATCTTCTATATAAATCTTTGAGAAGAGAAGGTTCCATCATATGTACAATACAATGGTAGGATCTCCAAAATTAGCCATGTCGAAGTAGTATTAATCCTAAATAGATTCCATGAATCCATAACATGAGCAATGTAGAACTAGACCCTCCAATCATGAAAGAAACATAATAGTCCTTATTTTTTCACATAAGAAAGTGGTTTCCATGTATCCTTATCCCCAAAAGTAAATCCAATTAAGTGTGAACATCTCTCCCATGGATGAATCCCACCACCGGGAGGATCAAATGGAAATGTATCCTTTCAAATGGAAATGTATCCTTTTGAAATGTCGTGTCATCCACAATGTGTCCATTATTCCAACCACCGGGGTCAAATGGAAATGCATCACCCTCTTTTATGGAAGAGTGATCCTCATGTGACTCTTTAACATGTGTTCCTTCATGGCAATCCTCAAACTCTTCAACTTCATGAGACTCCTTGTTGGCATCCTCTCCTCCATCCATGAGAATCATGGTGGCTACAACCTTCTTAGCTTTGCATACATATACGTGTGACCATGTCTCTTTGCACTTGAAGCATAAGCCTTTGCTTCTTAACTCATTAATCTTTGGGTCATCCATCCTTTGAGCATTGTTAAAGGTTTGAGGAGACTTTTTGGTGGAAGTATTTCCTTTCTTTGCATCATAACGAGCTTCACTCTTGGGCTGTCCACCCCTATAAATGGTAGGAAATATGGAAGAGGGTTGTATACGAAGAGAGTTTGTACCCTTATTAGAAGAAATAATTGTACCCTTGTTAGAAGAAATAATGGATGGCTTAGATGTGTCATTCATGAGTAAGTGGGTTGTGGTTTTCTGTATTTGGGCTCATAAAGCTTCGCTAACCTCATAGCCTCTTTAAGGATAGGTGGTCTTTGAGCTAACACATCCACCTTGATGGAAGAATCCAACCCATGTATAAACTTCTTCATCTTCATTTTCTCATTAATCCCTTCCACATATATGGATAACTTCATGAAGCTTTTTATATACTCGCTTACTACCAAGCCCTTTTGAGAAAGCTCATACCATTGCTCATGGTATCTATCAAGCACCAAAGGTGAGATAAAAGTCAAGTTCATCTCTCTTTTCAAATCATCCCATGAGTGTGGTACATTCCCATGCTTAACAACATGTCTCACCATTGGTGAGCATAATCTTCCGAGTGTAAGGAGGCAAATTGCACTTTATCTTGCTCACTCTTAGGATAGAGTTGAAAATAAGTGTTTAGCTTGGTGATACACTCCTCCAACTCATGCAAGGCGGAACCACCACCCTTGAACTTGGAAAGGGACACCTTATCCTTTATATCTTTGGAAGCATTAGAAGAAGGATTGTCATGATGTAGCTTACCCTTTTGCAATTGCATATAAGAGTTGGAAAGTTGAGAAAAGTCTTTGTACTCCTTAACAAAAGAAAGACTATCATGAGCTTCCACTTGTCTTTGTGCAAAAGACATGTGCTCCCAATCATGATCAGCTCCATCCTTATCCCAAATCACTCCTCATCTATCATGATGGACTGATTTTCTTTTGAATAAGATGGTATCCTCTTGGCATCTCCAATCTTGTGGTGGTTTACTATTCACTTGAGAAGTTCCGAGTTGAAACGAAGAAGGCCTCAAATCCTTAATGAAGGTTTCCTCCATCATAAATTCACATGAAAGAACCTTCATATAAGACTCTTGTATAGCTTTTTTAACTCCCTTATAACCACCATAATGAACTTTATGCAAAGGTTTCTTGCCCTCATGAACCCCACCAATTCTAACTTCTTCATGGTGTTGATTCATGGATTGACCTGACCCAATTGATCTTCAATGGCTCCCATTTTGGTAGTCATAGACTCAAACTTTGAATTTAAGGTTTGGTTGATGATATCCAATCTATCCATGAGTGGCTTAAAATCAAGTTTATTCTCAAGCAATTCCAAGAGAGTATCATTTGAAATGGCGTGCAAACTTTGAGAGGTGTGCTTATGGGCACTTTGAGAGGTGTGCTTATGGGCACTTCCCACATTAGCATCCGCTGTTCAACTCCCTTTCAAGTTTGACCCATGGATTGAGAGGCATTTTTATGAGTACTTCCCCCAACCATTTGATCTTCATAGTGCCCTGTTCCATCAACTCCTCCCTATCCATCTCCTCCATTGCCAATGATAGCTTTCTAGGTCTACCTCTCAGCTTACCGGCCATAGTAGGACTATTTTGGCAAATTTGCAATAGGATGATGAATAGGATGATGTAGGAGTGTCAGATTTGGGTGTTCTAGGGATCTATAGGAAGGTATTAGGATACGGGGTAAGCCTATGATGTCACTTTTGATTCAGTCAACCCTTTATATGTCTCTGTTTTGACTTTTCTCGCAAGTCAAATAGTGATAGTTTGGTCCACCGCTTGCACTCTAATGCTCCAAATGAGTTGAAACTTGATGGTTAAGGTATTTGGCAAGTGGATAACACAATGCTGAAGCCAAATTTATGATTTGAGACTTGGTTCAAATTTTGTCCAAACAAGGTATGCAGTAGAGAAATGGGTGTAACTCCTTAACCTAAAAACTAAACGGGGTGGTTGTGGGCTCTATGGGAAGCCCTAATGATTTGGAATAACCCCCAATATTCAATTTAGGTTCAGTCAAAAACCTCTCTGTGTGACTGAATCACACTTTTTTGAAAAGTGCAGATTATGTCAAATTGTTAATCGTCGCAAGCAAATCGATGCATGTTTACATCCCGACATATTCAAAGCATCAATATGCATCCAATTAGCAAGCAACCAACTTGCAAATCAATGCATGTTTACATCCCGGCATATTCAAAGCATCAATATGCATCCAATTAGCATCCATCCAAGGAAGGTTTTGGCATGACCTTGGTGAATTTATGAGCTAATCTCAATCACTATATCAATACCAATGTGCCCAATAATGCCAACTATGCATCCTTGCAAATCCCATTGATTATCAATTGTGTTTAAATCATTGTCACTTGTATGCATAAACCATTTCCCATTTGATTTGATGTAGCAAATCGATGGAGATATTTTGCTTGTGCCGATCTTCCAGCCAAGCCTTCTCACCCCCTTACCAAAGTTTGAAATCCAATGGCAAGAGTTGAGGCCATGTCTTGATCACCATGTACCTAATCCCCCTCCTTGCTGCTTTTCTAAAAGCACTCATGACAAGGAGAGTTCAAGCCATGCTGCCCTTGGCCTCTCCACCACCAATGCCAAGGGTACCCTCTCAACATGCTAGATTGTAGTGCTTGTTTGAAATGAACTTGTACAACTTGATTGAGAATCTGACAATGTAAAGAGAGTAGAGTGTTTGATGGCTTACAATTCCAAGCATGTACTCATGCTCATGTACATTATAACTTTAGTATGTAATCATGATTGCATTATTCTCCTTGTACAGTTTCTTCCTAAAATTCCTTTGCTCCAATGATTGCAATAGTCATCCAATCAAAGATAAACAAACAATGCCCTCACCAAGGCATAACAAATGTAAGAAGCATCAATGATTGCATACTCTTCTCTTCTTTCAATCCAATTGTTGGCTTCTTTGCATATATAAGGTAAAATGATTGGGAAAATGTGTGGGAATGATAAAAAGCAAGTAGAGGTTCAAAGCAATGCAAGCTATATACAAGGGAATGATGAGAATCCCATGATATACAAGAATTTTACTCTAAACCCTGTTTTCTCCCAAAACCCTAATGTCTTTAGCCAAATTGATCAAGAAATGCATGATTGTATATAGAGAAGATCAAGGGAACTTGGAAGAAGGATCATAGATTGAAAACTCAAGAAATCCCACCATAGACCCTAATCATAAAGCCAATTCCCAAAACCCTCTTTCTCTCAAGAAACTCTAAAATTGTGATCATTATTGCAAATCAATGATATCAGAGGGTAGAGGAGAGATAGGAGAAGAGAATTAACACCCTGGTTCTCAAAAATTTTAAGTGAAAGCTCTAATTTTCAAGAAAACCCCCAAATCATTCTAGAGGACCAAGAAACCCTAAATCTTCATTGGAATCAAACATTGAACACATGTATAGGTAGAGGAAGGTTGAAAGAGCCTCATTATGCAAGAATTTCATGAAGAAGATGATCCCAAACCCTAAATTTCCCAAGAAAATTAAAAAATGTAAGAAAATAAAAATTTCCATGAAATCCCCTACTCATGCAACAATTGATCACATATATGAATGTGCCAAGCATGAAAATAAAGATTGACAAAGAAATTTCTCCAAATTTTTATGAAGAACCCTGATTTTTTATGGAATCCCTAGTATGCAAGAGGGAAAAATTGAAGCATTAATAGAATTAGAAGCTTGCTTACCCTCAATACTTGCATTACCAAGCATTTGTCGCATTTTTTAAAGTGTCCATCTTCCTCATCAAGAAAAAAACATGGACAGCTTCATGGCCAAAATCATGTAAGCAAGAGCTTCCATAGGGCTTAATGGAAGACCCCAACCATGCCTTAAGTATCTCTATCATTTTGGAAACTCTTATGGTCAAAAGATACAAATGAGGGTCCATGAGCCCCTTTTATACTTGAGCCCCATAAACCTAAGGTATATGACCATAAACCTAAGCTAACTATTAAAACATAACTTTCTGTGCACCAGAAGAAATTTTGAGCAAGAAATCCAGCACCTTGTTTATAAAATAATGTATACCATGAGATCTCTTACTATTTCTAATGGTGGGAAACCAAAATTTTTTAAGCAAGAACTCCATCACTTTGTTCATAAAATGTGTACCATGAGATTGCTTACTATTTATGATGGGAAACCAAAATGGGTACACATTCTTATAAAAAATAAGCTTGGCAATAGATCTTACATTAGCATTTTGTGTAGCTTTATCCTCATTCCACTTTGTGAAGAAATCGATGGTGATTATTATAAGCACACCTACTAGTGATAATTGGGCTAATGGAGCCCATGAAAACTAAACCCCATTTTTCAAATGGTTGTTCCAAAATTATAGGGGTTAGGGGTATACGATCCTTTTTGAAGCATAGAGAACCTTTAGCATTCTCGTAGAGTGTTTGGAGAACTTGGCTATGTCTCCAAAAAAGAGTGTAGGCCATCATAGTCTAGCCTAGAGAAGCGTATGGGCTATCTCATGTCGCTAACAAAGTGTCCTTCACCTATGCTAGAATGCTTTCTCAAGAACAGGACAAAGATATCTTCATGTGTAAAGTCATCTTCATGTACAAAGTTATCTTCACGTACAGATTTCCTCATGATGTTGTCTTAACCCTTCTTGTGAAGCATTATCGCTATCAAGGGATAGGGGGTTTCCTTCCTAATGAGGAATGTGGATCTTTCCTTATTAATGGGACATTCAATTAGGAGTTCATTCCAACAAGTGAGCACTACCTTTGCTCCATTCTGGTACATGAACAATGAGTGCACCGAGAAGATCATCTTTCACTCCTATAGAGGGGTTCTCCATTTAGAATTTGGAAAGGTGATCACCATGGACATGCACAAATTCCTTTTGCACGGTGATGGTTTAATTAAATTCTACAAGAATGAGAAACCATCTGGTGATGCACCCTATGGTTCAAGGCGTGTTCACACCAAAAAAAGTAGTACTTGATTGTCAACAAAGAAGATAAACTTTATAGACATGAGATAATATCCATACTTTTCTACAACATACACCATGGTAAACCCTATGTAGATTAGAGTGAGATAGTTAAGTTTTCTTCATTCATTTCATATTTTTCATACATTAATGAAATTGGTAGCTTAGAGCATGCAAATTCAACCAAAAATAACTTAAAGATACTTAACCATAGCGTAACCACTTTTAATTAGAATTATGAATCTTAATCCCCCATCAAGTTCAAAAACCTCAAAAAAGCTAAACCATCTCTCGTTTGGGAGACATCACAACCCCACAAAAAAAGCCATAAGTCTAGCTAAATGTGAGCCTAGTGACATGATTTGTGACTATAGACACGTGAGCCGTGAGTCTAGATGCATGAGCAAAAATTGTGAGTCAACAGGTAGGTATACCTATATTATGTTAACTAATAAAGACTACCTTGAAGACTTATATAGGTACATACTCACTCATGTCTTTTAAGGATTTTCTTTTCATACAATTTGTATCATCTATAATTTTAAGGAGAATTTTATCCTTTATAATTATTAAAATATTAAGTATAATTATTATTAAGATATTAAGTACCATTATTACCCAATAATTGCATAACCCTGTCATAAACCTATTTCATAAAATTCTGAGATTGAATCCATAAAAATAAAATTTGTAAGTCTAGTTCATATGAAGCCATGAGCCTAGAGATGTGAGTCTATAGAGGCATGAGTCCACTAAACATGACATGAATCTAGCTCACTAGACTTATGTAGTGGTTTATACAAAAAAGGTATGAGCCTACAAACATGAGTCTAGAGCCGTTGTGCATCTATTGGCATGAGTGTCTAGAGGTGTGAGCCTAATACGTGAGCCTAGAGATAACATGACTCTAGAGATGTGAGCCTAGAGATAGCATGAGTCTATAGACACGAGTCTAAAGGCATGAGTCTAGATAGCATGAGTATATAGGCCACAAAATACCCAACATCATACAGTGCAAGTAGGAGTTCCACTTTCTATAGGAACCCATTATAGAAGCTTCTTGACCATAGAACCAAGTTTTAATTTCTCCATGTTTGGATAAAGACATGAGGAAGGGTAAAGAGCCTGTGACTAAGACTACCTCAAACCCAAGGGATCCACAAGAGGAGATTCATATGACATGTATGTTAAAAGACACAACATCTCAAGCTATGGCTATGGAAGCTTATAAGCTAAAAAGATAATGCAAAACCCTAAGCTGAGGTGGATGCTACCTAAGTACACACATAATGATGATGAAAAACTAAACTAATTAAGATTTAGACTCAAGTTTAGTTAGGGTACAAGATTGAGACTTGTACTTATAAAAAGTACACACATAATGATGAAAAACTAAACTAATTAAGCTTTAGACTCAAGTTCAATTAGGTCACAAGATTGAGACTTGTACTTATAGAAAGACTTAAAAGCTTACTTGATTTGATTTCTTGAAAGTGACCCATTTTATATGAGGTGGCTACATCTTATCTTTTGTTAGCTCATGTGGGATAATTCCTGCTTGCTCATGTGGTAGCTTGTTGGAGTTACACTCAGTCCCTACCTTCCTTGTGCTCCATGGCACTATATTTCTCAACACCCCCTCTTGGTACCATATATTTTAGGCTACTGCAAGGTGGTTGGATGTGAGGCTCACAATTCCAATACCCCCTTGGGTGCTTGATTTACTCCTCTCAGGACCCCTCTTAGTGCCAACATACCTACTTAAGGTGGTAAGGTGTGGTAGAAAACAATAGAAATGAGATGAATTGGGTGTCTACTCATGTGGTGACTCCTTTTTACATGTAAGCTAAAAAATAGGCTTGGGTAGTGAGGTTTTGTTGATGTAGCTCGTAGAATAGTCTATCGTCACATTGGGGAATCTTCTCTTTGCTTGATGAAGACTCCATGTAGTTGGCTTCTTGGTTTTTAAATCTACATTCCTCTTCTTTGAGTCCCAGCAGCTTCTTTGAATGGTCAAATTTTGGTTTATGTTTGAGTCTTAATTCATTTTGGTAATGTCCTATCCTTTCATAGGAAAAGTATTTCTTGGTGGTTTTGTTGAAGAGTGCATGTTTCATAGTTGTGCTTCCTTGCTTTAGCTCATTTTCTTCTTCAAGAACAGAGGAGACACATCCTTTAAAGGTTGGTTCTGGCAATTCTTTTGATGTAATCACCAATGCATTGTATTCTTTAGGCATGCTTTTTAAGATAATGGCTAATGCATCTTTATCTCCTATCTTGACATTTATGCCAAGATAATGGCTAATGCATCTTTATCTCCTATCTTGACATTTATGCCATCTAGTTATGCCATAATATTTTTTATGTTACTAACAAATTGTGCTAATGACTCACTGTAGTTCATTTCTAGCCCATAGAATTCAATTTTGAGATGAATTTCTTGATTTTTGGCTTTGGTCCCAAACATTTGATTCAACTCTTCCCATACATCTTTAGCATGTTCCTTGGAGTCTATGTGATGGATAAGGTGAGGCCCTAGGTGGCGGCCCGATGAGTGAAAGTGCTTGCTTATCCTTTTCTACTCACTCATCCTAGCAGGATTAGCAAGTGCATTGTCTTTAATGAGTTTTCATATCTTTTTATGCATTAAGAGGTACTTCATTTGTGGAGCCGAGGTATGGAACCCTTCCCCCAGTGATTTTTGCAACTTCCTTTATTGTGCTTTTGATGCCATTTGTGAAGGTCTTACCCAAGTTTACACTTAGGTAGTAGTGCCTAGTCGCTTACAATGCGACTAGGCACTTACAATGCGATGGTGAAAAAGTGATAAAACATGCTCATATGCTTCTCGATAATAACCCAAATGCCAAATGATAAGATTTGATACTTATACAAGGCTAATGTAGCAGCTCATTTTTTGCTAATCTCACTAATGATAGTGATTAAAAGCTATAAATAAAGATTAGTAAGCTACAAATTTTGAAGGCTTAATTGAGAAAATCAAAGATGAATTTGATTGGGCTTTTACATAGCAATGTTGCCTTGATATGAGAGGAAGTGGCCTAAGCAAAAAATTCCAGCTCAAACCTAATCAACATAAATCTACCAGACTATGGGTGGTTGGTTTTTTCATTGTTTCTCGTTGATTTATGGATAAAATGCTAGGAATTTTAAGTTGTAGACTCCTTGACCTATGATCTACCATAGAGGGAGAATGGAAATTTTTTAATTATACTGAATTTCTATAGGTTGCTAGTGATTTTGTGTGAATCCGGCTAAGAGACTTGTAAAGGGGGGTTGCCTAGAGATGGGAAAGCTTACCCTAAAGTGGCGTCACTAATGGTGAAGGGAGTGAGGAGAATGGAGCTCAAAGATTTTAGGCCACATGGGGAGTGACTGGATAACATTATGATTAGTGAGAATAATGATGAGATTAGTGATAAAATGAAGTGCTAATGAGGTTTTAAAGGATGAACTAAGCCAAAAATTGAGAAGCTCATGAGGGAAGGCCATGATGCTATGTTGAAAAATGCAACACCTCAAGCTATGGCTATGGAAGCTTATGAGCTAAAGAGATAATGTAAAACCCTAAGCTAAGATGGATATACTACCTACTTACACACATAATAATGAAAAACTAAACTAATTAATCTTTAGACTCAAGTTCAGTTAGGTTACAAAGTTGAGACTTGTACTTATAGAAAGACTTGAGAGATTGCTTGAAAGTGACCCCTTTTATATGAGGTGGGTACATCTTGGCTTTGTTAGATCATGTGGGATAATTCTTTCTTGTTCATGTGGCCTTGCTGGACTTACACTCACTCCCTACCTTCCTTATGTTCATGGTAGCTTTCTAGACTTACACTCACTCCCTACTACCTTATGCTCTAGGGCACCATATTTCTTAACAATGTCCTAAGCCTGTAGCAAGGGCCATTAAAAACCACACACCCCAATAGCAAAGGCTAGGACTACCTCAAATCCATGGGATCCACAAGAGGATATTCACATAACATGTCCTAAGTGTGTAGCCTCAAAGCTAGGCCATGTGCATGAAAAACTGCACAGCCCAACCCCATGGAGTAAGTCCTTCCAAATCATAACTAGTCCTTAAAAATAAACTTAAAAGTAGGAAAGAGTCACCATGGGTTGTTGATGAATTCTTTCCAACAATGAGTCTGATACAATTTTCTGAATAACTTCATTCAAATGTGAAAATGCTACAATACGTTTTGTTGGATATAGTGAAGATGAGGAGGTCTCAAAATCTACTTTCCATCACTATCTCAACATGAAATCTTTTTGTGGAAAGATTTTTCCTTTTTAGTACTATACAAAAGCTTGGAACAAGGTTTGCCAAACTAGACATGGAAAAAATAACCTCCTTGATCAATATTGAGTGCGGTATCCCTTTCAGGAGAGTAAAGAATGGTTTTGAACTAGGAGTAGTTAGCAAGGACCCCTTTGCCATTGTGGAAGGTTCAACTTTTGCATTACCCACCACACACAGACACCTAGTTAAGAAGGAGAAGACCATATAGAAAGCTTAAGAAGTATCTTCTCCCTATAGAGATAGATATAAATTGGCATTGCTACATTATGGCCATGGATTCATATGAGACCTACACTAGATAGTGGAAATTTGACCTAAATAAGATTATCCTTCAAGCTACTAAGAAAGTAGATAATAAAGGTGAACAAGGAACGTACAAGCTCCCAGCAAGCCAAGCTTTGCTAGATGTATGCTCAATAAAATCAAGGTTGAGACAGAGAAGGAAGCAAAACTCAAAGAGATCATTGCCTCACAAGAAGAAGATCTAAGGCAAGTGCTCGAGTACTTTAAGTCCTACAATATCAAAGTGAATCTCTTGACCATGGGTGAAGAACCTAAGCCAATGTTTATTGCCAAAGACCTTATTTTATCCAAATCATCAACTAAATCAAAGATGTCATCACCTCTTCCATCTTGTTGAAGGTGGGATAGGCTACATGTTGAAGAAGGCAATGCCTTTTGCTCTTCAATTTATGTGATAGAGAGACTATGATGTCAATTGGGTTATAGGTAGTATAGCCAAAGGACTAGATGGATTTTTGAAGTAGCCCACATGACAGCATGAACCCATTGTTTGCATAGTTTTCTCATTGCCCAAGGCAGTAGGTTTAGCAAATTATTTAGCATTCGTTACTCTCTTCTCTCTATCATTGGGTTGTGTACCACAATAAAGATCACTAGGCTTGGAAGTTTGCAACAATTGGATGCGATAGCCTTTCTCAAGGAATTTCAAAATTATTTCACTTAAAAACACACTAACAGGAAGGGAATTTCTTAGGAAGTGGTAAAACACACCATCACCTATATAAAGGCATAAATAGAGAGTCTACCACATGAATTCTAAGTACGTACAAATGGTCAAAGAAGAGCTAGACAAGTTCATCGATGCGAGATTTATGTATGAAATTGAGCACACTGAGTGGTTGTCTTTCTCAAGGAATTTCAAATAGAAATGCATTAACATGAAGGGAATTCTGTCAAAGTGGTGAAACACACCATCCTCAATGAAGGCATAAAACCATCTGAATAGGAGTCTACCACATGAATCCCAAGTATGGAAAAATGGTCAAAGAAGAGCTAGACAAGATCATTGATGTGGGATTTGTGTTTGAAACGAGTGCATTTAGTGGGTATCACCAAAAAAGTGATCATTCCCAAAAAGAACAAAAAGCTTAGAGTCTCCATTTCCAAGAAGAACAAAAATCTTAGAGTCTACATTCAGTATTAAAACCTCAAAAAGGTTAATGATACCCCATAGTTTCCAATCACTATGCCTTACCCTTTTATACCGACCACATGTTAGAAATAGTGATCATTCCCCCAAAAAGAACAAATATCTTAGAGTGTGCATTAGCCTTAAAAAGGTTAATTCCACCCCAGAGCACTATGCATTGCCTTTTACACTGACTATATATAGGAAAGTGTTCTAGAGGTGGTGGTCATAGCTTCTCAATTTACAACCAAGTGACAATTGACTAAGTTGATCAATATAAGACAATATTTTCCACGCAATGGGGAACCTACACTTATCGTGTCATGCCATTCATCTTTACAAGTGCCCTTGCCACCTTCCAATGCTTGATGTGCATAGCCTTTAAAAAGGATATCCTTTGAAAACTCTTGGAGACATTCATAATGCGTGTAATCAAAGTGATTATCTCCAAGAACGACATCTTTACAAGCCATGATAATATATGTGTGATCTTGGATTTGCCACCACCCATTAACTACAAGGGGATGCAAAGACTCATGGGGCATGCAGGGTAGTATAGAAGATTCATCTTCTTGAATGCCATATATGCTAGACCCTTGTATGAACATTAGATTGTCTTTGAATGAACATACAAATGTGAATGCGCATACAAAAACTAAAGAAGGCATTAACAAGCACACTTATCTTGAGATCACCTGATTGGGATCTAATTTTGCATATGTATACCTAGAAACATGGACTTCATATGACCTATGCTACCCATTAACTCAATAACATTAAACATAATTACACAACAATTGAGAGAGGGGGGCTATGGTAAACGTTGTAAAGAATTATAGGCATTATCTCTTGGAATAGGTCTTTTTCTATACTTCAAGATAATGCAACTTCTAGTGATTTTTAAAAGCAATGTAATCATTTCTTGGTGAATCTAGTCTCCAAATAAATTTCAATTTCCATTTCTCTCTCTATCTTGAAGTTTGTTGTTTTGATAACCAAATGTGTTATAGGTTACAAACAACTAGGTAGCTATACCTAGTTAGGTACAGCTACCTAACTAGGTATCAAGACTCATGAGAGATCAAATCCAACAGATTGGACTCCTCTAGTGGAGAAGCACTAGCTAGATATAATACACACACACACATAGATGAAGACTTCCAACCACTTATGTAGATAGTCTTTGAAAGTTATGCACATTAGCCATTGAAATGTAGCAGGGGCATTGGTTAGTTGAAAGGGCATAACCTAATAGGCAATCGTGCCTTCCATTGTCAATGTGGTCTTATATTGATCCCTAGGTGCGATAGACACTGAATTATAGCAACCATCTAAGAAGTTGGAAACCTCTTCACTAGCTACTTTTTTTAACATATTTTTGATGTATGGAAATGGGTAATGATCTTTTCATGCGACCACATTGACCTTTTTAAGGTCTGCACACACACTTGTAGCTTTCCATTTTTCTTGGCACAATGATAATGGGTGATACCCAACCAGTGTGCTAAAAATGGGCAATAACCATTATGGGGATACTTACCTTTCTTCCACGCTCGAAATCTCCATAACCTCCAAGCTTCACCAGTGTGGTACATAGCTCCAATCTTCTAAGCCTCCTTCTTGCTATCAACAAGACATTTGCTTCACCTCCTTGCAAGAACACACCTCTCTCACTCCACTCTCTACACTCTCACATAAATCATAAAGAGGCACATATACTAAGAGTAGTCAAGTATGTCGTCGCAACTCTCTCTCTCTCTCTCTCTCTCTCACACACACACACACACACACACACACACACACACACAAACACACACACACACACATGCACGCATGCACGCATGCACACACGCACACACGCACGCACGCACGCATGCACGTGCACGCACACGCACGCACGCACACACACACACACACACACACACACACACACACACACACACACACACACATAAGA
This sequence comes from Cibotium barometz, assembly GCF_041138505.1. Lineage (NCBI taxonomy): Eukaryota > Viridiplantae > Streptophyta > Polypodiopsida > Cyatheales > Cibotiaceae > Cibotium > Cibotium barometz. The sequence continues at coordinate 10,700,205 of NC_141083.1, forward strand.
GCAAAGACCAAGGAGAAGGTGAGCTCAATTAGCAAAAAGGGGGATTTTGTCTGTGTTGTCAGAAAATATCTTATATACATCTTACACTTATTTACACTTGGGCACCCAAAAAACTAACTATTTAAGCTTGATTATGATTGGATCCTCTCATAATAATTATATTTTTTATAATGCCTTTTTAGGATACTTATTGTTGACTCTCGTATGTGGTAGAGAGCACTTTTGTTAAAACACCCTACCTGATGATGTAGATTCCGTCCTAGGAACTCTATTGCGGCCTAAAGGCCTTGTCACCAAGCTTAAATCTATAATTATTGTGGCAAGCTTGAACCCTAGAGAGGGTGTGCATGTGGGTTCTGTAATGTTTATCTATCAGGTCTTCAAAGGGTACATGCATATATCCTAGTAAAACATCAAACACGATGATAGTAGTACTTTATCTGATGTTCCTCAAGATCCCTATTCATGTCAAAGAAAAGTATTGGTAGTAATGTTTCACTGCTTCTTTTCTTTTGGTCAAGGAGTACCACGATCCATTTCATGAATATGCAAGATGCCACAATTGCGAGATCGATATCCTTATTTATGCTCTCATCCAAAGCAGGAGATAATTCCATTGTTTCTTTCTTTTGGTCAAGGAGTACCATGATCAATTTCATGAATATGCAAGATGCCACCACAATTATGAGATTTGATATCCTTCTCTATGCTCTCATCCAAAGTAGGACATATTATCATTACTACTCAATGTTATCAAATTTGGCTGGAATAGTGGAAATTGTAGGCGACATGTGAATCCTTCTTTTGCTTTAGTGTAAATTCTTTTGCTATGATGGGGTGTACCTTCTTTTCACTGGCATGTATAGTGGGTCCACTTAGAGCATCCGTTGATGCCTTTTTATAGCTTTTACTATATTCTTGGACTTCTAAAAACTCATTCCGCCATTCAGGCCGTATTCTAAAAATCTTATATTTTTGGGGTTTTCATCATTGGCCTCTATTTTTGAGCAGCTTCCCCATGTGTATAAATGGGTGTTGCTTTCTCCACCTACACTAATAAAAAACTATCATCTATCTCTATTTTTGTGCAGCTTCCCCATGTGCATGAATGGGTGTAGTTCCCTCCACGACGATAGTTGTAAGCTTGTATAAATGCGACCATTTAGATTTCTAAAAGATCTTGTAATTGTAGGTTTGCTAACTTTGTGCTCACTGCTACATTCGTCCATAATGTACTCTCCCTTGACATTAACATAAGTTATTTCCATTTTGGAATTGGGGCCCTGATAGGATATGACATATATGGCATATCCCATCACTTTTACATTATCCCATAATCTGTCTTCCCTTGCCCATTTACATAAGTTCTTCCCATTTTAGTAATGGGTCCCTAAATGGATATGGCATCACATGGCACTTCTTATTGTTGAGAAAGAAGTAAGAATTGCACAGTTGGAAACAAGCACAAAGACCTCACATAATTGCACTTGAATCTAAAGAGGAGGATGAGCCATGACATATATTGAACACTCTCCCTCAATAATTAAAACTAAACGACATCTAAAAGAAATCATAAACAAGTTAGGACACTATGTTAAAAGCAACAAACAAACATGTCATGTTACTTGTCATGTTAAAGGAATGTGATGATCTCCTTCAGCTTAGATGGTGGTGCTGATGTCAACATAGTCAACAATGATTGTTGGAGGTATACTCAACACTACCTCTTAGTTAACCTTGCTGACACAAACACAACCAAACCCTTAAAGGTCTTGCAAGATGTAAAGATTAAGACTTTTGGGCTAAGTTTCCACTGGCATACATTTATGGTGACGGATTTTTAAGAAGAGGGTGATATATGATGATCCTTGGAAGGCCTTACATGAGAGAAGGAAGGCTTCATGATTGAAAAAACAATCACACTTATATATGCAAAGGTAACTAGTCCTTAAAATTAAACTCAAAAATAGGAAAGACTCCCAATGGGTCATCGATGCATTCTTGCCAAAAAAGAGTCATACAATTTTCTAAAGGACTTCATTCAAATGTCAAAATGCTACAACAAATTTTGTTGGGTAGGCCCTTGCAAAACCTAACGACTCTAAGGATTGGATTCATGTCTTGGGGCAACAATGTACAAAATCTTGGAACAAGGTTTTCCAAACTAGACATGGCAAATATAACCTCCTTGTTCAATACTGAGTGCAATAGATACCTTTTAGGAGAGTAAACAATGGCTTTCAACTAGGAGTAGCTAGTGATTCATTTAGCAAGGACCCCTCTGCCATCATGTAAGGTTCAACTTTTTCATTACCCACCACAGTCACCTCTAGTCAAGAAGGAGAAGACCATATGGAAAGCCTAAGAAGTATCTTGTCCCTATAGAGATAGATCTCACATTGGAATTGTTACATGAAGGCCATGGATTCATATGAAACCTACACTAGATAGTGGAAATCTCACCTTAAAAAGATTACCCTCTTCAAGCTCCCAAGAAAGTAGATGATAAAGATGACAAGGAACGCACGAGCTCTAAGCAAGCCATAGATGCAAGCCCAATAATATCAAGGTTGAGACAAAGAAAGAATCAAAACTCAAAGAGATCACTGCCTCACAAGAGGAAGATCTGAGGCAAGTCCTCAAGTACTTTAAGTCCTACAATATCAAATTAAATCTCCTGACCCTGTGTGAAGAACCTAAGCCAATGTTTATTGCCAAAGATCCCATTATTTCCTCTGTTAAGATTCTAGAAATGGGATTGATCATGGTGAAGGACATAGATTAAGCAACATAATTAAGGTGGATTAAACCACACTAAAAACTCCATGACTAGAGAGAGAGGGAGATTGCACACTCAACACTATTCCCTTGTATTGCATATCACAATGAACCATACAATGATATAGGCTCTCTAGCCTTATCCCACTTTACATGTCATCATCCATGTGGCAACTCCTTTTCCACTCTTTTGGTCAACTCTCACACACCATGCAATATTACATGTGGCATTCCTATCTCACCACAATATCTTGCACCTCTAGGGTGCTTTCCCACATACACACATACACACAATATCTTGCACCTCTAGGGTGCTTTCCCACATATACACAACACCACGATTACATCTCTCAACACCCCCTCTTAATCGAGGTGTTCCACAACTCACCCATCACCCATCATCCATACAATGTAGCATTGCACAAACGCAATCGCTATCTCTCAACACTCCCCCTCAATGATACATTGGAGTGTCCATCAACCAAACATGTGTGCCCGTGTCTACCATCTTAGACACCTAGTCCATTTTGAGCTGACTCATCGCTCATAGCGGAACCACTAATGAACATGGAAGTTCGGGTGGGATCCAACCCATGCGCATGCACCTCACACGTGCATCGCTCTTGCACACTTCAAGCTCGGGTACGGTTACCCTCATAATCATGAGTAAAAAAATACAATCATTTTGGCCGAATCTAGACAACGGACCCAATTTAAAAAATTATCCACGGCTTTGTTTTACAAGCCGACATTTGCCCAATTTTTCAGGACATGGAAAGAGTTTTTAAAACACCATCTACAAGTTCACTTTTGAACAAGAACTTGAACTTGTAATCCTTTAGGGATAGGATATTATCCTTTAAAAAAACATGTGACTGAGCGTGTGTGAAACAACCCTTAACAAGGCTAAGGTTTGTTTTGTTTTTTTTATTATAATATTTCTTCGAATTAACGCATGTAGCCTGCCACTCTGACATCTGCACACGCCGGCCAGCTTTCGTATTGAATGCCCGCCAGTCTTCTCCTTCGCAATTGCGGTGTCGACCATCCATGGCAACCTACTGCTTCTGCCGCCTTGCTGAGCTTCATCTTCTCACCTCATGCTGCCTTCTGTTACCCATCTTCTCTTGCTTCGTCGCATTCTGTCTCGCCGATGCATCTTCATCTACCAATTTTTGCAATGATTGCATCTATGGTGTTGGCGATGCCGCTCGCTTTCTTCTACAGTTTCCACCGGCCTCACTGCCTACTTCCTCTACGGCTTCCACCAACTTCCTTCGCCAACACTGCCTTCACAAAACCAACCTTCTTGAGGCATAATCAGCAGCATATCTTCTCTTGGCAGCTTCTCCTTGACGATGATGAAGACTCCATAGCCTTCATAATGCTGAAATCTCCATTTTCAGCTTCCTTGATGATGAGCAAGCTCTCCATGTTGCAAAACTCCATTTGCAACTCTCTTGGGCAGCTTCTATGCAACCTCCTTGTTGCAAATCTCCTCTCAAATCCTCACAAATGCAAATCTCCTCTCAAATCCTCATCACAAATGCAAATCCAAATGATAATATGAGTGTGCATAATTTTTTTCATAATAAGCTGAAAATATAATGCTTAATCAAACAAACACACAAACAAGCTAATATACATAATAAACACCATGACCAAGAGCCCATTTGGCTCTGATACCATGTTAAGATTCTAGAAATGGGATTGATCATGGTGAAGGACATAGATTAAGCAACATAATTAAGGTGGATTAAACCACACTAAAAACTCCATGACTAGAGAGAGAGGGAGATTGCACACTCAACACTATTCCCTTGTATTGCATATCACAATGAACCATACAATGATATAGGCTCTCTAGCCTTATCCCACTTTACATGTCATCATCCATGTGGCAACTCCTTTTCCACTCTTTTGGTCAACTCTCACACACCATGCAATATTACATGTGGCATTCCTATCTCACCACAATATCTTGCACCTCTAGGGTGCTTTCCCACATACACACATACACACAATATCTTGCACCTCTAGGGTGCTTTCCCACATATACACAACACCACGATTACATCTCTCAACACCCCCTCTTAATCGAGGTGTTCCACAACTCACCCATCACCCATCATCCATACAATGTAGCATTGCACAAACGCAATCGCTATCTCTCAACATCCTCCAAATCATCAATGAGATCCAAGACCTCATCACCTCTTCCATCTTGTCGAAGGTGGGATAGTCTACATGTGTTGTGGTAAAGAAGAATGTGCTGCCTTTTGCTCTTTAATTTAGGAGATAGAGAGACTACGATGCCGATTGGGTTATAGGTAGTAGCCAAAGGGTTAGCCGGCTTTGTAAGTAGTGTGCATGAGAGCATGAACCCATTGTTTTGCATGGTTTTCATTGCCCAAGGTAGTAGGTTTAGGAAATTTTTTAGCATTTATTACTTTATTTGGCCTCTACACATATAGGCTTGGTAGTTTGCAACAACAGTTGGATGAAGGAATTTTAATATGCTTTTGCTTAAAAATACACTAACATGAAGGAAATTTCTTAGAAAGTGGTAAACACACCATCACCTCTATGAAAATACATTAACATGAAGGGAATTTCTTAGAAAGTGGTAAAACACACCATCACCTCTATGAAGGTGTAAATAAAGAGTCTACCACATGAATCCCAAGTTCAAAAAAATGGTCAAAGAAGAGCTGGACAAGCTCATCATCGATGTAGGATTTATGTATGAAATTGAGCACACCGAGTGGTTGTCTTCCTCAAGGAATTTCAAAATGTTTTCACTTAGAAATGCACTAACATGAAGGGAATTCCTTAGAAGTGGTGAGATACATCCTCTCAAAACCATCCAAATAGAGAGTCTACCACATGAATCCTAAGTATGGACACATGGTCAAAGAAGAGCTAGAAAAGATCATTGATGTGGGATTTGTGTATGAAATGAGCGCATCCAATGACTGTCACCAAAATACTAGTCATTCCCAAAAATAGTGATCATTCCCAAAAAGAACAAAAAATCTTAGAGTTTGCATTCCCAAAAAGGAAAAAAAATAGTGATCATTCCCAAAAAGAACAAAAATCTTAGAGTATATGCATTCAATATTAAAACCTCATTAATGCTATCCCCATAGTTTACAATCACTATGCCTTATCCTTTTATATTGACCACAAGTTAGAAATAGCGATCATTCCCAAAAAGAACAAAAAGCTTAGAGTGTGTGTTAGCCCGAAAAAGGTTAATGCCACCCCCCACAACACTATGCCTTGCCTTTGGAAAGAGTCGCTAAAGTAGAAGCTCATAGCTTCTCAATTTACAACCAAGTGATAATTGACTAAGCTGATCAATATAAGAACATTTGCTATAGAATGGGGAACCTACACTTATTGTGTCATGCCATTTGTCTTTACAAGTGCCCTTTCCACCTTGCAATGCTTAATGTATATAGTGTGTAGCAAAAGGATCCCCTTTTAAGACTCCTCTTGATACATTCATTATGCATGCACTCAAAGTGAAAGGAGAATCTTTCTCATCTGAGGCCAGTCTTTAAGAGATATAAAAGCTACCATATCTCATTGAATCCACTCAAATCTCAATTTTAGGTTAAACACGCTGTCATCCTTGGACACATTGTCTCTAAGAATCGCATCTTCACAAGCCATGATATATCTGTGTGATCTTGGATTTGCCACCACCCTATCTGTAGGATGCCACAATTGCAGGATCTAGCATATATGGTATTCAAGAAGATGAATCTTTAATAATACCCTATGTGTCCCATGAATCTTTAATAATACCCTATCTGTAGGATGCCACAATTGCAGGATTTGGTATCCTTATATATGCTCTCATCTAAAGCAAGAGATATTTCCATTATTTCTTTTCTTTTGGTCAAGGAGTACCATGATCATATTTATGAATATGCAAGATGCCACAATTATGGGATTTGGCATCCTTCTCTATGTTCTCATTCAAATTAGGAGATATTATCATTCCGCTCATTGTTATCAAATCTGGTTGGCTCGATAGTGGAAATTATAGGAGATATGTGAAGCCTTCTTTTGCTCTACTGTAAATTATTTTTCTCTTATGGGGTGTACCTTCTTTTCATTGGCATGTATAGTGGGTCGACTTGGAGCATCCAACGACGCCTATTTATAGATTTGATTACTAACATGAATAGAACCAAACCCTTAGGGCTCCTATAAGATGGAAAGATTAAATACCTTTAGGCTAGGTTTCCACCATACATTTATGGTGGATGGATTTTTAGAGAAGAGGGTGATACATGATCTTGGAAGGTCTTACATGAGAGAAGGAAGGCTTCATTATTGAAAAACCAATAAAAATTTATATGCAAAGGTAACTAATCCTTAAAAAAAGGAAAGACTCACCATGGGTTGTTGATGCATTCTTGCCAACAATAAGTCTCATACAATTGTCTGAATCACTTCATTCAAATGTGAAAATACTACAACAAGTTTTGTTGGATAGTGAAGATGAGAACCAAGATAACAAGACACCTGTAAAGCTTGACAACTCTAAGGATTGGATTCATGTCTTGGGGAAACCATGTAAACTTTTCTACAAAATCTTGGAACAAGGTTTGCAAAACTAGACATGGCAAAAATAACCTCCTTGTTTAATACCGAGTGCAATATCCCTTTTAGGAGAGTAAACAGTGGCTTTCAACTAGGAGTAGCTAGTGATTCGTCTAGCAAGGACCCCTCTACCATCGTCGAAGGTTCAACTTTGCATTACCCACCACAGTCACCTGGTCAAGAAGGAGAAGACCATCTAGAAAGCCTAAGAAGTATCTTCTCCCTATAGAGATAGATCTCCATTCGCATTGCTACATTAAGGCCATGGATTCATATGATACCTACACCATATAGTGGAAATCTGACCTAAGCAAGATTACCCTTAAAGCTACTAAGAAAGTAGATAATAAAGATGACAAGGAACGTATGAGCTCCCAACAATCCAAGATTTGCTAGATGTAAGCTTAATAAAATCAAGGTTGAGACAGAGAAGGAATCAAAACTCAAAGAGATCATTGCCTCACAAGAGGAAAATCGGAGGCAAGAGCTCGAGTACTTTTAGTCCTCCAATATCAAAGTAAATCTCTTAAATCTAGGTGAAGAACCTAAGCCAATGTTTATTGCCAAAGATCTCATTTTATTCAAATCATCAATGATATCCAAGACCTCATCACCTCTTCCATCTTGTCAAAGGTGGGATAGGCTACATGTGTGGTGGTAAAGAAAAATGTGTGGTGAAGAACCTAAGCCAATGTTTAGTCAAATCATCAATGATATCCAAGACCTCATCACCTCTTCCATCTTTTCAAAGGTGGGATAGGCTACATGTGTGGTGGGATAGGCTACATGTGTGGTGGTAAAGAAAAATGCACTGCCTTTTGCTCTTCAATTTAGGTGATGGAGAGACTACGATGCTGATTGTGTTATAGGTAGTAGCCAAAAGACTAGTTGGCTTTATAAGTAGCCTACATGAGAGCAAGAACCCATTGTTCTACATGGTTTTCATTGCTCAAGGTAGTAGGTTTAGCAAATTATTTAGCATTCATTGCTCTCTCCTTTGTGTCATCATCCTCTGCATATATTCAGTAAAATATCATTAGGCTTGGGAGTTTGCAACAAATGGATGTGATAGCCTTTCTCAAGGAATTTCAAAATGCTTTTTCTTAAAAACACACTAACATGAAGGGAATCTCTTAGGAAGTCGTAAAACACACCATCATCTCTCTATGAAGGCATAAATAGAGAGTCTACCACATGAATCCCAAGTACGGACAAATGGTCAAAGAAGAGCTGGACAAGCTCATCAATGCAAGATTTATGTATGAAATTGAGCACACCAAGTGGTTGTCTTTCACAAAGAATTCCAAATTGTTTTTGCTTAGAAATGCACTAACGTGAAGGGAATTCCTTCAAAGTGGTGAAACCCACCATCCTCTCAATGAAGGCATAGAACCATCCGAATAGAGAGTCCACCACATGAATCCCAAGTACAAACAAATGGTCAAAGAAGAGATAGACAAGATCATCTCGCAATGTGGGTTTTGTGTATGAAGTGAGTGCATCCAATGGTTGTTGCCAAAATAGTGATAATTCCTAAAAAGAACAAAAATCTTAGTTTTCATTCCCAAAAAGAACAAAAATAGTGATCATTCCCAAAAAGAAAAAATAGCTTAGTCTTCATATAGCATTAAAACCTCAAAAAGGTTAATGCTATCTCATTGTTTGTGATCACCGTACCTTACCCTTTTATACCGACCACATGTTAGAAGTAGTGATCGTTTCTAAAAACAACAAACAGCTTAGAGTGTGCATTAGCCTCAAAAAGGCTAATGCCACCCCACAACATTATGCCTTGCCTTTTACATTGACTACATATTGGAAAGATTCGCCAAAGTAGAAGATCATAACTTCTCATTTTACAACCAAGTGACAATTGACTAAGCTAATTAATATAAGATAACATTTTCTATGGAATAGGGAACATACACTTATCTTTTCATGCCATTCCTCTTTTTAAGTGCCCTTAACAACTTCTAATGCTTGATGTGTATAGCCTACAAGAGGATATCCTTTGAAAACTACTGGGTGGAGATATTCATAATGCATGCACTCAAAGTGAAAGGAGCATCTTGCTCATCTTAGGCTAGTCTTTAAGAGATAAACTCAATCCACTCAAATATTAATTCCAGGTTAAACACGATGTCATCCTTGGAAACATTATCTCCAAGAATAACATCTTCATCCTCATCACATCTCATCCATTCACATCTACCCCGATCTACATCACATCACATCACATCCATTCACATCTACCTAGATCCACATCACATCACATGACATCCATTCACATCACATCTCATCCATTCACATCTACCCCGATCCACATCACATCCATTCACATCACATCTCATCCATTCACATCTACCTAGATCCACATCACATCAGATCACATCCATTCACATCTACCTTGATCCACATCACATCTCATCCATTCATATCTATCCCGATCCACATCACATCACATCACATCCATTCACATCACATCTCATCCATTCACATCTACCTAGATCCACATCACATCACATCCATTCACATCTACCCCGATCTACATCACATCACATCCATTCACATCATATCTCATCCATTCACATCTACCTAGATCCACATCACATCACATCTATCCACATCATATCTCATCCATTCACATCCATCCACATCTCATCATATCATTCACATCTACCCAGATCCACATCACATCACATCACATTCATTCACATATCATCATATCTCATTCTCATCCATTTACATCACATCACATCCACTCACATCGCATCACATCCATTCACATCTCATCACATCCATTCATATATCATCACATCCACTCACATCTCATCACATCATTTCACATCTCATCACATCCATTCACATATCATCACATCTTATTCTCATCCATTTACATTGCATCACATCCATTCTATTCAGTACGATTACTCTACTTTTGATACTGATAGAACTTTTCTAAGTTTTTGCCAATTGCGTGGCTTAGTTAAAGGTAACTTTTTCTCGATCCCATTAAATCGAAGTATTAGAGTGTGTTGAAGGTTTAAAAAGGAAAAATAAACCTTACCAAAATTTTATAGTAAAAACTCAAAAAGAGCATTTACGTATTGTGTTTTCATTCCTTAAGCTGCATTAATGAAGACTAATTCTAAACTTCCGTTTACTCATTGGATCCTTGATCCTCCCAGGATTCCAGATTCCCTTTTTTTGAATTAAGAATTATCCAAGTTTTCTCGATGGATATTTTCACATTCTTTCTCAAATTTCTCAAATAAGATTTATTCAATATTCTTCTTTTGAATAAAAGATTCATGGGATTTACAAAAATCAATTCTACCCATATTTCTCGATAAAAATGATAATACTCAGAATTCTACTTTTGATAAATACTCATATTTTAAATTATACCAAAAATTCCTCTTTTAACATTTAATTGTTTAGATCTCGAATATCATGGGAATCCCTCTTTTTGCATAAAAATAAATTTATCAAAAAGTACTCTTTTCTCTTAATTAAATATTTATGCATAAATACAAAAAGTATTCTTTCATGAATATGATGAAAATCATTCTTTTTGCATAAGATCTCTAATCCTAGAATATGGTAGAAATTCCTCTTTCAGCATTATGCATTAAAATAAGATATGTATTATTTTTTGAAAAATTTACCATAGCTTTGCTGTTATTACACTGATAATTCTTAATTTTTCTAAAAGAATAAAAGCTTGTAATGAAAATATGATAGAAACTTCTCTTTTAAACTTGAAATTAGATTTATGCATTCATACCATAATTATCACCATAATTAATACGTAATTATGATTAATTATCTAGATTAACCCAAATAATCATTCCTCATTTCTAAAAACTTTAGCATAACCTCCTTTCCATTTAGGATGAATTTATAGGATTTTTCATATCATAAACAAGATTAAAAGAATTAATCCTTCTTTTTTCTAGATTAAAAATCATGAAAAATAACTAATCTCTTTCTCTAGCTTGCCAAGCTTAGAGATTAGCTTAAGATAAAGAGATTATGAAATAGAATCATCCTTTTCTCAAGATCTAGCCATAGGAATGACTAATCTTTTCAAGAGAGAGATTTTCTTAAAGAAAAACATTAAAATTAAGCATAAAATTCAACATTAATCTAAATAGACATTAAGAGATTTTGGGAAAGATTGATTTGAATAAAAACCATCATTTTGAAAGCTTCTCAAGCTTGAGAGGGGTTGAGAAGAAGAAAGTCATTGAGATAATTGAAAAACCATAAAATTAGTTTTACCTCCAAGTTTGGCTTGATTCTTAATTAGTAGTGAAGTCCCCAACCAATCAATTGGTCACCAAGAGGAGAAGAGCAAACTTCAAGAGTTGTTGGGGAGAGAGAGAAGCTCCAAGCTCCCAAAAATAAGAGAAAAATTAAGGGATAATAGAAATATGATAATTTTAAGATAATACTGGCATGGTATAGCTCCCATGTGAAAATACAACGGAATGAGGGTCCACTTATAGGTGAGGGAGGCCACTAACCAAGTCCAAATGGGTTCTAGAATTTTCCAGCTTTAGTTTGACTCAATTTGGACAAGATTTGGACCAGTTTGGCTCCCTTTTTGATCTAGTTTGATCCAGGAGAGAGGAGACATAAAAATATCACATTTTTTTGAATTAAAAAACCCAACCACTCATGTGAAAAAGGTGCCTACCTCAAGAGTCTCCCTCTCCTTACCAAGGTGTCAAAAATGCATCATTTCTCCAAAATATCTCATTTTTTTATACTAATAACTCTTAATTTTTAACTAATAAACCTTGTACTCAGTCAACTCTTCATCTTATGTGAGCATTTACTCATATTTGGGTATTTTCTTTTATTCTTTGGATTTATCTCATCCCAACACTTGGATTAATTCAATTGGCCCATTGGAACCTTAATTGGACCATAATTCAAAAATTTCTAAAAATGTAGACCCTTAGGCTAAGGTCCCTTATACCATTTTCAATTAATTCCTAATGCACATTGGAAAGTTTATTTTGAACTTCTGTTTCAGGGGAATCCATTTTAGACACAAGGACAATTTTATATCCAAAGATATCTTAATTTTGAATTACTTCTCTCTAGACATTCAAAGTTGGAGGGAGGAATCTTACATCCTATCCCACTTAAAAAGGCGAGATGTCCTCATCTCATAGCTGGAGGATAATCTCTTTCAACTTAAGATCCAACTGATTATGGGGTTCCTTATAGTTTGGTCAACCCTCACAGAATCCTAGGATAAAGATTCCTTCTACAAGAAGAACATACAGGACTCATTACCAAAGAATGATTCATTACAAGAAAAACATACAGAACTCATTACCAGAGAATAATTCATTCATATTCTTAACACAATAATGGTCCATCAGACCGAAAATTCCATCTGAACATTCCCCACTGAAATTTTAGTTATGCAGGTTCTCAATTTGTCATTCCTTAATTAGACCCACTGGGTCAAAGGTCAAATAGCAACAATCTATCCTCAGCACAATCCACTAATCTCATAGTGATCTGCTGAAAGTCATAATCGTCTTCCAGTTTACTAACATTATCACTGGGATTCTCTCCATTCATTCTCATTGTGGCTTTATTCAACTTATCTTCTTTCAACCAGAATTCAGAAATCATCATCTTTCAATCAGAATTAAAATCAATTCATCAATTCTCAACCAAAATTCTAAAATCATATCAACCAGCATTCGAATTCATCATCTAGATAGCATTTTTGCTTATAATTTCAAGGTCTTAGATTTACTCGTATATATTGTCAGTAAAGAATACCCGCGGTATATACAGATAATCACGATCCTTGTTGGAACTATAAGGTAAATACCATCATATCTAGGCCTCAAGCAAGTCAAGGATTCCACACAATTGCGGTACTTCCATCTGAAGACCCAATTTCGAATTTATGAATCTTCATTAATGAATATCAATTTGTATGAATTTCATCACATAATTACAATTTTTTAGTGGTACTTCATAAAATTTTGACATTTCTTGCTTCTTGGTCGATGAACTTTAGCCAATTCGCTCTGATACTAGCTGAAAGATCCCTGTCCCCACCGCGCATCGAATTTGGGAGTGCTAGTAGCGGAAGTAGCACTTCTTGTGCAGGGGCAGAGCCTCTCACTCAAGGTCTCGCCCACACGGATATCCAGACAAGAGACTAATCCCTCGGTTCTTCCAAAATCGGACCTGGAAAAAAACTTCAGAAAGCACGGGCGATTCTCTAGGAAAATTTATTCTAACGTAGTCAAGAGCCTTAAATTTACCCATTAACATTCCAACCAAACCCACAGGTCACATGGCCGGGTCAAGGGAGGAACTTACACTTGGATCATAGAGACTAACGCCTTTTTCCTCACATCATCAAGAGACACAGCTGTTGATTCTTTTCCATAGAACAAGGATTATCCGTGATTTTACTTTAACTATCGTAACATAACAGAATTGAGTCTTATTTTAGGGATCCATCAGTCCAACCTAACCCCATCCAATCCATGGGTTAGCCAACCGCCCAAACAACCACTATATTGATAGGATCCATTTAGAAATTTGGTTATGTTTTGCCCCGAGTACTAGGGAAAAGAGTTCCCAGGCCCCCTAGCCGGCGCTTCAAGCAAAGTTCAAGATAGTCACACCACTTACACACCCAATATGAAATTACCTTTTTCACAGATTCAGTTGTCTTTAAAACAATCTTTTAATGAAACCATAGTATCACTCATCATAATCCTCCAAAATATCTAGCTTGAATTCCAATTTCCAATCATTCCTTCATCGGTGTACCTATGGCTTCATTGGCAACTAGAACGCTCACCACCTGCTCACTCATGGGCCTTTTCAATAGTTCCTAGCTTATAGTACTCGGAAATATAATCACATAAGAAGATCCAAATGGACTCTCCATTGAATATCAGCAAGATCAACCAACAAATCCATATAAAAGAGCCATGGACTCATCCGTTGAAGACCAGCAAGGCCAATCAACGAGATCCATGCCTGTGTTCTCAGAAAACAACTCCAACTCATTGTTCCATTTTCTTCCTCAACGCATGTGCGGGTATCTTCGGCAACCCAGAGCCTGCCGAACATCGTATGGTCAGCACCCTCTAGGCTCCTTCGTAGGTCACCTAGCGCTTCACTCATAGGCCGCTTCCTTGGTCCCTCATCTAACCTACCGGAAGCTCACCATTTAAATCGAACCGAGGCTGGTCAAGACCTCGGCCGACCTTGCTACGCGAGACGTCCTCCATTGACTCTCTGTTAGCTTGCAAATTTTTCACTTAGGTCGACCTCATTCACAAAATGATCAAAATGCTTCCCCATTATTCTTGGCATAAACAGTCTTTTAAAAACAAATTTCATAGACACAGTTTCTAACAAACTCTCATCTTTCCACATTGTCCACATTATTTCTCGTTATTCCACATTCTTTTACATCAATTCAGATTGCTTATTCCACATCCAGTCATATCTATTCCCATCATCCTTCATCTATTCTCATCCAATCACATCATATTACATCTTATCACATCTATCCACATCACATCACCTTCATCCATTCTCATCCAATCACATCATATTACATCTCATCACATCTATCCACATCACATCACATTCATCCGCATCACATCTCATCACATCCATTTACATTTATTCAGATCCTCATCACATCTCATCCATTCACATCTATCCTAATCCACATCACATCTCATCCATTCACATCTACCTAGATCCACATCACATCACATCCATTCACATCACATCTTATCCATTCACATCTACCCCAATCCACATCACATGCATTCACATCACATCTCATCCATTCACATCTACCCCAATCCACATCACATCCATTCACATCACATCTCATCCATTCACATCTACCTAGATCCACATCACATCACATCCATTCACATCACATCTCATCCATTCACATCTACCCCGATCCCTATCACATCACATCACATCCATTCACATCACATCTCATCCATTCACATCTACCTAGATCCACATCACATCACATCACATCTCATCCATTCACATCACATCTATCCACATCATATCTCATCCATTCACATCCATCCATATCTCATCACATCCATTCATATCTACCTAGATCCATATCACATCACATCACATATTATTCTTATCCATATCTCATCACATCCATCCATATCTCATCACATCCATTCACATATTATTCTTATCCATTCACATATCATTCACATCCATTCACATATTATTCTTATCCATTCACATATCACATCACATCCATTCACATATTATTCTTATCCATTCACATATCATTCTCATCCATTTACATCACATGACATCCATTCACATCTCATTACATCCATTCACATCTCATCACATCCATTCACATATCATCACATCCACTCACATCTCATCACATCATTTCACATCTCATCACATCTATTCACATATCATCACATCTAATTCTCATCCATTTACATCGCATCACATCTATTCTATTCAGTACGATTACTCTACTTTTGATACTGATAGAACTTTTCAAAAGTCTTTGCCAATTGCTTGGCTTAGTTAAAGGCAACTTTTTCTCGATCCCATTAAATCGAAGTATCAGAGTGTTGTCGAAGGTTTAAAAAGGGGAAATAAATCTTATCAGAATTTTATAGTAAAAACTTAGAAAGAGCATTTACGTATTGTGTTTTCATTCCTTAAGCTTCATTAATGAAGACTAATTCTAAACTTCCGTTTACTCATTAGATCCTTGATCCTCCCAAGATTCCAGATTCCCTTTTTCTGAATTAAGAATTATTCAAGTTTTCTCGATGGATATTTTCACATTCTTTCTCAAATTTCTCAAATAAGATTTATTCAATATTCTTATTTTGAATAAAAGATTCATGGGATTTATAAAAATTAGTTCTACCCATATTTCTCAATAAAAATGATAATACTTAGAATTCCACTTTTGATAGATACTCATATTTTGAATTATACCAAAAATTTCTCTTTTAACATTTAATTGTTTAGATCTCGAATATCATGGGAATCCCTCTTTTTGCATAAAAATAAATTTATCAAAAAGTACTCTTTTCTCTTAATTAAATATTTATGCATAAATACAAAAAGTATTCTTTCATGAATATGATGAAAATCATTCTTTTTGCATAAGATCTCTAATCCTAGAATATGGTAGGAATTCCTCTTTCAGCATTATGCATTAAAATAAGATATGTATTATTTTTTGAAAAATTTACCATAGCTTTGCTGCTATTACACTGATAATTCTTAATTTTTCTAAAAGAATAAAAGCTTGTAATGAAAATATGATAGAAACTTCTCTTTTAAACTTAAAATTAGATTTATGCATTCATACCATAATTATCACCATAATTAATACATAATTATGATTAATTATCTAGATTAGCCCAAATAATCATTCCTCATTTCTAAAAATTTTAGCATAACCTCCTTTCCATTTAGGTTGAATTTATAGGATTTTTCATATCATAAATAAGATTAAGAGAATTAATCCTTCTTTTTTCTAGATTAAAAATCATGAAAAATAACTAATCTCTTTCTCTAGCTTGCCAAGCTTAGAGATTAGCTTAAGATAAAGAGATTATGAAGTAGAATCATCCTTTTCTCAAGATCTAGCCATAGGAATGACTAATCTTTTCAAGAGAGAGATTTTCTTAAAGAAAAATATTAAAGTTAAGCATAAAATTCAACATTAATCTAAATAGACATTAAGAGATTTTGGGAAAGATTGATTTGAATAAAAACCATCATTTTGAAAGCTTCTCAAGCTTGAGAGGGGTTGAGAAGAAGAAAGTCATTGAGATAATTGAAAAACCATAAAATTAGTTCTATCTCCAAGTTTGGCTTGATTCTTAATTAGTAGTGAAGTCCCCAACCAATCAATTGGTCTCCAAGAGGAGAAGAGCAAACTTCAAGAGTTGTTGGAGAGAGAGAGAGAGAAGCTCCAAGCTCCCAAAAAGAAGAGAAAAATTAAGGGATAACAGAAATATGATTATTTTAAGATAATACTGGCATGGTATAGCTCCCATATGAAAATACAAAGGAATGAGGGTCTATTTATAGGTGAGGGAGGCCACTAACCAAGTCCAACTAGGTTCTAGAATTTTCTAGGTTCAGTTTGACTCAATTTGGACAAGATTTGGACCAGTTTGGCTCCTTTTTTGATCTAGTTTGATCCAGGAGAGAGGAGAAATATAAAAATCACATTTTTTTGAACTAAAAAACCCAACCACGCATGTGAAAAAGGTGCCTACCTCAAGAGTCTCCCTCTCCTTACCAAGATGTCAAAAATGCATCATTTCTCTAAAATATCTCATTTTTTACTAATAACTCTTAATTTTTAACTAATAAACCTTGTACTCAGTCAACTCTTCATCTTATGTGAGCATTTACTCATTTTTGGGTATGTTCTTTTATTCTTTGGATTTATCTCATCCCAACACTTGGATTAATTCAATTGGCCCATTGGAACCTTAATTGGACCATAATCCAAAAATTTCGAAAAATGTAGATCCTTAGGCTAAGGTCCCTTATACCATTTTCAATTAGTTCCTAATGCACATTGGAAAGTTCAAGGGAATCCATTTTAGACACTAGGAGAATTTTTATATCCAAAGATATCTCAATTTTGAATTACTTCTCTCTAGATATTTTCTCTCTCTAGGCCAAAACAAGGTAAAACAAGATCTTTCTTCTATTTCAGAGAGGGGATGATTACAAGAATAGAAGGGGAGGTTCTTACACCTTTACATCTCAAAAGCTGGAGGGAGGAATCTTACGATTCAAGAATGCACATCTTCCATTGTAGGAGTCATAAAATCGCATATAATGAATATCAAATGGCCTAACCACATCCTCACATAATAGAGCTTGTTGTTGCACTAAGAAAGTGGTTGCCATGTATCCACATCAACAAGTAAATCCACTAAAAATGTGAACAATCCTCTCATAGATGAATCCCACCACCAGGGTCAAATGGAAATGTATCCTTTTGAAATGTCTTGTCATCCAAATGTGACCATTATTCCAACCACCAAGGTCAAATGGAAAAACTATGAGTATTGTCCCTAAGATGAAGTAATCCACGCAACTATGACCACATGGATGAAATGTAAATCCAAGCCATGTAGAATCCAAAGTAATGGCTATTAACTGCCTGGATCAAATAGAGAATATAGAAATCCCATGTCGGTGACACAACTAGCCAATCCTCCTGGTGGGTTGAATGGACAACTACAATGTAGAACATCTAACCACCATGAAATAATTATGTGACCTCCTAGATCAAAAGGAAGACATAACAGTGCATCCAACAATCCGAAATACAAACCACCTTGGTATGAGAAACTCCATCATCAATGGTCATAGCACCGAATCCTCCTATCTCATAGAAACCTTTACTAATGATCACACTATGCTGTGGTGTGCCATGGCATGCCACATAATCATATATCATGCATCTTAAGTGACATAAGATTCATGTGAAAGTGAATGCTCCACTCCCATAGATCATAGGATCACGTTGGCATCCGCAAAATGTAAAGGCACATGCCTCATAACTAGCATCCCCATAAGCATGCATGTCATCCTCAAGATTGGAATGTTTACTACCAATGCACACTTCATCATTAACATGTAGAGCATGTGTAAAATCCATGTGATATTCATGATCAATAGGAGTAGAATATGTCACCTCAAGACTATCATCATCTCCATGAACAACATGTGTACTACCCATATATGTATGTTCATCAACACATGTATGGACAATCTTGTCATGAGATAATTCTCCCGTGTATGCATCATGATCCACATCTTCTAAGCCTTCATAGTCAAACAAAAGACAATCATATGTCTTTTAATCCAAACTTGAAAATGGCTCATACAATGCATTCTCATGAATCTTCCACGAATCACTCAATGTGTCACCTAATGCATGAGCATCACATGTATCATCAACAAATGATTCATCATCCCATTCGACAAATGAGTACTCATCCAAAATGTCATCAATTACCATGTACTCACAATCTCGTGGTGTCATATCATGAGCTGAAAATTCCTCAGTCAAAGCACTTATGAAAGCTGTCCAATCATACCCATTTTCAGCTTGCGTATCCCATTTAACCACCACGGATACATTGGTGACTTGTCAAGAATGATTCGGCAACAAAGTATCTTCATCTTCTTGCTGTCCATAAATTACAACAAGTGTCTAATCCACTTCAACACCCACAATGTGTGCATAAAGACCCAGAGTCATAATCTATGCAATGACCAAATGTGATAGTGAATGGAAGTCCTCTTTTGCATTTTCTCAAACCAAAATCTTGCAACATTGAGTGCATAGTAGATCTTCTATCCCCACTCAAAACAAGAGGAACACCAAGTGTAGGTATTAACAATTCACAAATATTACCCTTGTTTTTCTTGGCTTCACCTTGTAGAGATTTTAACATCAATCATTGCACATTGCCTTCTTCCAATCACTCCCTTTGAAGAAAATAATGTTTGACTATGTGCTTCATCATGTACATCAACTTGATACATGGGTATATCATTTTTATTTGTCCTACCTTGTTGCATAGAAGTCCTCAATGCACTTGTCCCCTCTTAATATCTTTGTCTCCTTGTATCCAAGAAATCTTGCCTAGAGGACATCAAGTCCTCATTTCTCCTCCACCACTAGGCATTGACAATGCATAGCTCCTTGCTTGCATTGCATCAACATCCTCTTCATCAATAACCTCATCAAATGAGAGTTGCATGTAAGTATTGACAAATTGAGCAAAGTATTTATACTCCTTCTTAATAAAAGAAAGAAATTCCATCTAATTAACATAAAGTTCCCTATGCCTTTCGGTGAATGACATATACTCCCAATCATACTCAACCACATCACCATCAACATACAACTCCTCTTCAAACATAGAAGATTGATTTCCCTTGGGATGTGAAGATACTCTTTTAGGTTCTCCAAGGTTTGGTTCCAAATGTGTAGACCAAGATGTACGTTACTTCCCATGTAATTGGGAGGGACCGGCTTGGAAAAATGTAGGCTTCATTTCCCTCATGAGAGGTCTTCTAGCCTCTACCATGAATCCACTTGAGGCATTCCTTGTAGGATTCTCATGGGGGGCCTAGCCCTTGTAAAAGCCTCTCACATAGTTTGCTTGCCTTCCTTGTGACCACCATGACAAGACTCTTGCATAGCTTGCTTGCCTTCCTTATGACCACCATGAGAAGCCTTGTGCATAGGCTACTTGCTACCATCATGCATACCACCAATTCTACCATCAATAGCATCTTCATGGTGTTGCTCCAAGTGGTGACAATAGCCCCAATCTTGGTAGTCATGAATTCAAACTTCATATTTAAGGTATGGTTAATGGCATCCAACCTCTCCATAAGTGGCTTGAAATCGAGTCTTTCCACAAGTAATTGCAAGAGGGCATCATTTGAAATGGCTTGTGCACCTTGAGATGTGTGCTTATGAGTGCCTCCTATATTTGCCTCCTCATTTGCCTCCTCTTCAATTTGCTTTGAAGCTTTCCCCATTGATGGAGAAGTGCTTTTGTGAGTGCTTATCACAATCAATTGCTCTTCAAACTCCTCCATTGCATCCATGTTGCCATGCTCCACTAATGCCTCCCCTTCCATGTCTTCCGTGACCAATGATAGCTTTCGGGGATGACCTTTTGGCTTGTCGGCCATAATGGACTATTTTGAGAAATTGTTAAAAAGTAGAGCTAGGGTTATCCGATTTGAACAAACTAAGGCTCTATGTAAAGGTAATGAGATGAAGAATACGCCTATGTGATTAGTTTAAGTTCAATCTCTGGGCCCTAATACTCTCTATTTTGGGTTTTTATGAAATAGGAATTTACCAAAAATAGGCCATAACTCCCTACTCAAAAGTTTGATTTGGACAATCTTTATCTTGTTAGGATTCTTTTGAGGAGTAATACACACCCATCAAGTTCAATCCATATGATCACTTTTGGTTTACAAACTGCCAAAACAGGGAAGCCCCATGAAAACAGGTGTAACCGCTTACCCCAATAGCTCTAAATGGTATGTCGTTTGGCTTGTTTGGAAGGTGTTAGGATGGGGAATGAAGTGTAGGTGTCCAATTTGGATCAGCCCAAAACCTCTCGGACTAAATTGCACTTTTGCAAAATCTACAAATTATGCCCAAATGTCAACCGCAAGTATCCCCTTTGCTTGCACAAATGCATTTCAGCATACCCAAAGCATCACGTGGCATCCAAGTAGCATTCTTTTAATGCATCTTGACTCACTTTTGAAAAAAATTTGCCATAACTTTGTTGCATTTACAAGCGGATCATCTCAATCCATGTTTGGAAGGTATTAGGATGGGGAATGAAGTGTAGGTGTCTAATTTGGGTCAGCCCAATTCCTCTCGGGCTGAATTGCACTTTTGCAAAATCTGCAAATTATGCCCAAATGTCAACCGCACTACAAGGGATCGGGCTCATACCCGCGCTCCTAGCCGCTAAAAATGACTTGTGAAAAAAAGTAGCGGGCCTGTGTATTAGCGCGTGTATCATCGCGGCCAGAGACATGCGTGTAAAAGCGCGTGTATAGGACTTCTCAAATGCGCTCGTACACAGGCGTATACACGCATCTTGTCAATTCAGATGCATTTAGACGCGTTGATACAAGCGTTGATACATGCGTTTTGTTAATGTAGATGCGCTTATACACGCGTATTTCTCAGTTTTGATGCGTTTATACACGCGTGTTTTACAGATTATCCGCGTATATACACGTGACTTTTAGCAATTCTGACGCGTTTATACACGCAAACAGAGAGCAAAAAAAAAAATCCAGAGAGTGCTATTTGGTGCCTGAATACTATTCCAGCATTCCAGCACCCAATAACACTCTCTGGATTTTTTTTTTTGGTGCATTAGACCATCCACGAAGAACATATGCACGAGGAAGATTAAGACAAGAACGACATGAATGCATACATTGTCAATACACGATTCAAGACAGACATGAATGTAATACTATCGATTCACGATTCAATATTACTATCAAAATTTCACACATATATACAAGGGAGTCCATATCTCGAAGTAGCCCATGGCTTCAGTTTACAAAAAAATATATACAACCACATCCTCAATATGGAATGTGATACTATAAGTCTGAGTACTACTCAGACCCAGATGATGACTCGGTGCTCCCTCCATGCTCAGATGAGCTCGGTCGGAATGTCTGATGAGTAGTGCTCACGTCTCGCTCACGTCCACCCTCTGTAGTGGCGGCGGGTGGATCATCAGCAGCTTGTGCCTGTTCAAGTAATATATAGTATATAAGTATATATATATGTAATTCAATAAACCAAAATCATTCGTTTAGAATTTTCAAGTACCTGTCGACCGTATGGTCTCATGGCCATCTCAAACTGCGTGTCCGTAATACGTCCCTCGGCTCTGAAGATGGCCCACGTGTCACGACTGCTATGCCGGCGAGCATACGCAGTATCGTGGGTTGTGGGCTTCCTCCCCGTAACCCGTCGTTGTATCATAATCAACACAATTTGTAAGATTAAAACAATTATAGAATCAATGAATTAAGTAAACAATCAAATAAAGTGGCAAGATACTTACGAACTCTGCCTCCCATGACTCAACGCCGCCAGATCCGAAATGCGAAGATCCAATGGTCTCCATCTGGATCCGTCGTGCCTCCACATGCTGCCTGCTCTTCACGTCGCCCTCTGCTCGTTTCTTTGCCTCCTTCCACTCGCGTTTATGCGCAGTGGTGGCAGGTTTCTCGGCAGGATAGCCACCCGCAGCTACATTTAGCCGGTCATCGTACGCGAGCTTTTTAAGGTGAGATCTTTTATTACTTAAGATCTCCCTTATTCGCGTCCTTCCCCATACATCCGAGAATGTAGCATGTGGGGGATTGGGGTACCGACTATGTACAGCCTCTATCACCTCCCCAACTAATTGGCTATTTTGATCTTTAAATTTAATAAAATAATTTCTATACAAGTTTGATACTACCCCACGCATGTACTCCATAACCTCCCTCCCCCTCGCATCCATCACTATCCCGCCCCTATCCGTCACATCATAGCAGATCACTCTCTCCACCTCTCTCATCTCCTCCTCTTTCGAACTGTCTCCTCTAACTCTTCTCCCTCTATCTCCTCTCTCACCGCGTGCCCTACTACCTCCCCCACCTCCCCCACCTCCCCCACCAAAGCACCCGCCACATCCTCCACTCCCACTCTTCCTACTGCTGCGGCGGGTGGAGTCACGACTGGGGGATTGTCTACGTGACGGTGGCTGTGAGCCCTGACGTGACAGTGGCTCTGAGGGAGCACGTGATGGTGGCTGTGAGGGTGTGCGTGAGTGTGTCTGGGACGAGGTATGTCTCCTCGGTGGACGTGGAAGAGGAGAAGCTGCATGCCGTCTCGTCGGACTCGTAGGCATAGACGGCACTGGAGTGCCCTGGATACTCGCGGTAGGGGTATAGACACCAGGCATGGAAGGAGGGGGATGGGCATACATATACTCTGTAAGCTCAACTGGACCAGGATGGTGCCCAAAATGATTTAGCATCTCCATCAGCCAATTGCTGTACGCAAATGGATCGGACGAAGAACCTGGAATATCCATAAAGAACCTGCAAAAATAATCCTCATGTACATCATGGGCTATCTCTTGACTCACACAAATATCATCATTCAAGTCACCTATCAGCCTGCAAACCATAGAAACAGGAAACGCAGTCTCGTGTATACACCCGTGCAGAAACGCGTGTATACACCCGTCAAAAAATGCGTGTATACATCCGTCCAGAAACGCGTGTATATCCGAGTGAACAGACTCTGCAGACAGGATGCACGCGCTTTTACACGCGTTTCTACACGCGACCTGCGCAAATTTTTTTTTGAAAGGGACCGACCTCCGACAAAGTGTCCTTATAAAAGGCCCACTGTCGCCCCTATCAGAATCGTTCACCCAAAATCGTGTGCACAGAAGCAAAAGGACGGAGACAAACCCAAAAAGCAAAGAGAAAATAACATAAACAAATCTGAGGAAGGAGACAAGGCAAAGGACAAAGTGACTCACCTCTGAAAAAGTGAGTCTTCTTTCTTGCTCGGTTTCCTCCCGTATGTGCTCCTTCTCTGCTCCCTCCTTGCACTTAGGTTTCGTTTCTCTTGGAAGAGGCAAAAACGAAAGCAGTGTTGATATGTTAGTTCAAAATCTTTATTTGGGGAAGGCGGGCTATTTTTAGTTTAAACAGATCGTCGTGTTTATAAACGCGTGTATGTTCGCGTGTATGATAATTTAGCTGTGTTTATACACGCGTTTTGCAGGAATTACCCGCGTTAATACACGCGATTTTTAGGAAATAGCTGCGTTAATACACGCGATTTTTAGGAAATAGCTGCGTTAATAAACGCAATTTTTAGGAAATAGCCGCGTTAATACACGCGATTTTTATACTTCCATTAAAAACATATTATGATTTTGTGTTTTCTGGTTTATACATAGGATGTCATCAACCTCCTCAAGCAGTTCTGGGGAAGATGAGACAATGCGTCATCGTAATCGCGATGTGTGGTTGGGACAACGGATCAAATGTATGTGTAATCGATGTCAAGGATGCATTGTACGAGCACGTCGAATTACCTTGAATCACATCTCCATGTATGGAGAATGGAATCAAATAGGTTTAGAGGTGAGTAGATGTAAATTGATGGTATTCAAATGACTCATGGTATCCAAATTAAATTAATAGAGTTATAATATATAAACTCTAATTGAAGCAGGATGCAGTACCACACCCTAACATGGTGCCCTACGCGCGACGAGAGCACGCAAAGCGTCGACGAGATGATGCTGGAGCTTCGGGATCTATTGTCAGAGATGAGTGGGAAAGGGATGACAATAGCCCTGCACCCCACGAAGTTGTGGAAGAGGAAGTGCTTGATGATATGGTGCGAAATCTTTTTAAGGATGATCCCAACAAAGGTATGGACGACGATGATATGGAACAAGAGCATCTTTACAAGGCTTCATCGACACCGGTTTTTGAAGGGTGCACATTCTCTATTTTACGTGCTTCACTTGAACTACTCAATATACAAACAGTTTATGGATGGAGCAATGCAAGTCTTGACGCATTATTGAAGTAAGCATTCTAACTTACAAATTTGAATTAGTGGTTTAAGGTTTAGGATGTGGTACTGTGCATGCACGTTGGATGTTCTTCCTAGAGCGCTTCATGAAGACCTTAAAAGACTTTGTGAGGCAAAGTGCAAGGCCTGAAGGAAGCATGGCCGAGGGTTGGTTGATACAAGAGTCTCTTGTATATATTTCAGAATTTCTTGGTCAGGTGGACAGCTCTTTGCCACGACTATGGAGCAATGAAGAGGACTTGAGGATGACCTCTATTGTGCCTCAAGGAAAAGGACAGAGTAAAGTAATTGACAGAACATTGATTGATGATCTCAATTTCAATTGTATCCTTAATAGTGATGTGATGAGCAGACGGGTTACAAGATATGAGGATGCAAAGACAAAAAGGCAAGCAGAAAGAGCTCTCTTTCGGAGGCAACATGGCTCTCGTAAGGCGTACCCTAAGCATCTAGCAACACTTCCGAATGATATCCATGTTGATTGGTTGCATGAGGAAATGGAGAGAGCAGAGAGCGACGAGGGGCTGCATATCACGGCGGAAGAATGGGAGTATGCACGAGGATGCATGTTAAAGGTACATAGAACTAATGTTTTGCATTAGTTGTAAGTGATTTGCTTTTAATATTTATTCACATTGCTTACACAAATATTACTTCTATTTTGGTCCAGTGCACTATGTTCAATGCTATATGTGAAGGCAAGCATTTTCGAACACAAAGAATTGATGAAAAGCGAAATACACAAGATTGCGGTGTCATTAGTAGCTTTGAGGGAGCTAATGGAAAAATGGATGATTATTGTGGCATAATCCAAGACATATTTAGGCTTGACTTTCGTTGCTTCTTTGTGTATGTTTTGGATGTCAAATGGCAAATGAACGTGGTGGAAAAAGGGCCTGATGCAACGATAAAACGCCATGCAAGTGGCTATGTAACTATTGACTCCATAAAGTTTTGGCAAACAAAGAAAGATAGGCTCGTATTGCCACAACAATGTGAGCAGGTATGCATTTTTTTACTAATGTGTTTCATGTATATATATATCTAAGCTCGCGTACCCCTTGACTTTTGATATGCTAATTAATTACTGTAGTATGTGTATTTGAGTAGGTTATCTATCTACCAATGGTGCATGACATTAAATGGTGGTACGTCATCCCTATTGCACCACGTTCCAAAGTGATGTATAATACATTCACTGATATGGAGCATATGGAGGATGTAACAAGTCGCAATGAAGATGATGTCAAACATGCCAATGAAGATGTTGTGATCGATGATCAAGATATAAGAGATGATCATGATAATGAGGATGAGCGTGCCATTTCTCATGATCATGAGAATGACCCTACCATTGAGGATGATGGTGATGTTGATGAGGATGATCAGGACATCGATACCGTTATCAATGGAGTACAGAATATCGATAGTGGAATAAATTTAATCGTAGCCTTACAAATTGATCAAATGGATATTGATGTTGATCGTTTGGCAAGGATGGATCTTATTGAAGATGAGATCGAACCCTAACCAATCCGTCACTGTATCGTTCTAAATTGATGACATTTCTATTGTATGTGTTGTCTTTTAATTATCATCTCATATGCATGATTTATTTTTGAATATATTTCATTGTTGTAAATGCATGTAGTGGGATTGTGTAATGATGTATACTGTAATGTACTATGAGATGGTTTAAAGAAAATAGTTCTTAATTTTGAAAAGGAATTCAGTTTTTCTTCAGTTTTTCTTTACCATGCGTGTATTAATGCGTGTATAGCAGCGTGTATTGATGCGTGTATTATTGCGTGTATATAAACGCGCTTATACACGCATTGATAAATGCAAATATACATGCGAATTTAAATGCCAAAAAACACGCGCCCGATTCTATTCAAATACATGCGCAACCATACACGCGCTCGTAATTTATCGCGTGTATGAAACGCGTGTATGGCAGCATTGTCTTATAGTGCCGCAAGAAACTTTGTTGCATTTGCAAGCAGATCTCAATCCATACAAACCTAATCCAATGCAGCCAAAAAGATCAACTATGCATCCTTGCGTAACCACATTGTGAACCATTGATTGCCATGTACATTGCTAAGTGTCCTTGAAACCATTGTGACGTGATTGGATTGAGGGAAGTCGGTGTAGAGCTTTTCAGGTAAGTCGGTATAGAGGTTTTGCTTGTCGATCTCCCGGCCAAGCCTTCTCACCCTCTTACCAAAGTTTAAAATCCAATGGCAAGAGTTGAGGCCATGTCTTCACTCCATGTACCTAATCCTCCGATGTATCACTTTTTCAAGGCACTCATGGCACACTGGATTCAAGACATTCTCCCCTTGGCCTCTCCACCAATTGCCAAGGTATCCTCACCATATAACTAGCTTTCTAATAGTGCAAGAATCAATGGAAATCATAGAAATGGATGAGATGTTGAAAGCATGGATCGAGCTCTCCTAATGACAAGACATATATCTAATGATAAACTAATATACTAATCACAATGCTAAACTAGTCTAATAACATGGCTAATCTAAGGTGGATAAAAATGAAGGAGACTCATTGTGATGAGTGTGTGCTAATTAAGTTTAGACTCAAGTTCAGTTAGGTTACAAGATGGAAACTTGTACTTATAAAAAGACTTGAGATGTTGTGCTTGTTTTCCATTACTTGAAATGTCCCCCTTTTATATAAGGAGAGTACAACTTAGCTTTTCTCTTGCATGTGGGATACTTCTCACTTGGTTCAATGTGCCTTCTCACACTCATTCCATACTTTTCTTGTGCTCCATGGCACCATATTTCTCAACACCCCCCTTGGTGCCAAATCTTTGGGCTACTCACGATGGTTGGATGTCGGTTACAAAATTTTGTTTGACTTTTTACTTTATACATTCCCCTATGTACTGTGAGCAACTTTGGCCCATGTGCTACTTTGGCACTTCCCCCCCTTAATGCTACTTTGGCTCTTAGGTGAGGGATGAATTTGTAGCTTGGGTACATCATCCCAGAGGCTAGATACAAGCACTTTTTGTAGGAAGTAGATTCTTTTACAACAAATGTTTGTTTAAGAGATGGGTAGTGAGTGGATTTTTTATTACGTGCTCATTTGGCCACTTACAAAGTATTTGAGAATTTTTGATGATGGGATGGCCAATGTTCTTGGCTCACATTGATTTTGTGAAGTCCATGAATTTTTTTTAATTTTTGTTCGATAAGTTTGGTGTTGATCTTGCCGATGATTTCCATGATGAACATGTGCCAAAGCTTTGTTTGATGACGGTTTCAATAGTGCCCATGTGAACTACCTCTTAAGGGAGGTTCTTTTACACCCAAAAAAAATGATATAACCTTTTCTCTTTTTTTTTCCTTTTTTTTTCTTTCAAGAAAGGTTTTTTTTTTCAATCTTATCCCTATGCTGCGCTGGTGGCTGCTAGTGATCGTTGGTTCTCTCTACTCACAGCGGCCGACTCCATGCTTCGTTCCCCGGCTATGCGTTGATGGAGATGAGCTGGAGATGTTATAGTAGTCGCTAGACTGCCAGCTGCTGGTACAACAATGCGCGACTACTTGGTAATGTGATGGCTGCTATGTCTAGCAAGATATGGCTGCCTGCTCGGCCTCCAATTTGCTGCTCACATGTTTTATCACAGTACTGCTCACAAGTGGCCGATGCTGCTCACAGTGCGTCAGCTGCCCTCTCCCCTTTCTTTGCTCATCTCTCACTCGTCAATAGTGCATACAGCTGCTCTCTCCTCTTTCTTTACTGATCTCTCACTCGTCAATTGTGTTGTGCACTAGCTTCCTGCCAGTTGATGTCGCACATCATTTCTTTGACTAGATGCTTTGCTTGTTGGTATCCAGCGCTTCCCTCCAGAAATGGAGAAGATGAATGCTCCTTTTCTCCACCCATACAGGTGGCAAGATTTTGAGATCTCTATGCTTACTTGTGTTGAATACTCCTCTGCTCCACCTACCACAGATGGCAAGCTTTTAAGATCTCTATGCTTACTTGCTGAGCTAGGAAGTGAGATTTTGATCTTGAAATTTACTATGAGCTATGGAGAAACTATTGTAGGTTTGTAGCTTATTAGAGCCTCTAAGTATTTCTCCTATGCTTGAGTAGTTGTTGCCAGTTTTCTTTAGAGCTGAGCTCTAATGATCTAAATCTAACTCACACACCAAAGTGAATCTCTAAACACAATATCTAATGGGGAGAAATCTAAACACTTATTTGCTAATGATCCAAGCCCTAATGTGATCTAGGAAAGAGAAGAGAAATGGAGTCTAAAGGAATTCTAAATAATTGCTAATCACTTTGTAAACTCTAATCAAATACTAATGATCTAAACCTAAGCTAGGAGAGCTAGACCTAAGCTATGATACCACATTGAAAGCATGGATCGAGCTCTCCTAATGAGAGGACATCTACCTAATGAGTGATAAACTAATCCTACACTAATCACAAAGCTAAACTAATCTAATGACATGGCTAATCTAAGGTGGATAGAAATGAAGGAGACTCATTGTGATGAGTGTGTGCTAATTAAGTGTAAACTCAAGCTCAGTTAAGTTTCAAGATGGAAACTTGTACACATAAAAAGACTTGAGATGTTGTGCTTGAATTCCATTGCTTCGAATGTCCCCCTTTTATATGAGGAGAGTAAAACTTAGCTTTTCTCTTGCATGTGGGATAATCTCACTTGGTGATGTGCCTTCTCACACTCACTCCATACTTTTCTTGTGCTCCATGGCACCATATTTCTCAACAAACAGAGAGCATAAGAGACATACCAATGGCATTTATAAAAACATGACAATCATTACAACTCATAGATCCAATAGCCTTTTGCTTGTCCCAAATGATTCCGGTCCGAAGCCCCTCACCATGGGCTTAAGAGTACAAAGAAAGGCATCTACATTGAGAAATGGCATGAGCCAAATTCATCATAATGCATCCATTATTTAATCATAAATCCCCTTTTCCAATACACATTCAATCAAGCCAATCCAATGACCATAATGTGGCTTCCATGACTTTCTTGGCAAGTTTATTAACATGTAATCAAGGCTTAATCCATGAGATTCAGGTTTCTTCAAAGAAATCCTTAATTCTTGATAATGGATTCAAGAACTCAATAAATCCACCAAATAATGCAAGAAAATGTGTAGCAATTGATAAATGATTACCATGAAGCCTCCAACTTGTGTGTTGATGAAGAAAAGCCTCTTTCTTATGTAGATTTGTGAAGCTCAATCTCTGTTTTGGCCCTCTTCAAGAAAGCTCCAAGAACTCCAAAATCATCAAGGAAATCACCAAGAATGCCTTCTTTAAGTTCCCAATAGCAATGTTAAGCTATGGAAGCCTCCATATCTTGCACCAAGTGTTGGTTGGAAGCAAAATAAACTCCTCCTCATGCAAAAGTTGCCCGCCAACTTCTATGTAACTTTGGAGATGTTGTAAAGCACACAAACTATACTCAAGATAAGGCTCTAATGCTAGCATATGGTGAGTATGATGGATCTTGAGCCCTACGAAAGCTTAAGAACACCATTTCTAGGGTTTCTTGACTCATGGGAAGAGGGAGAAAATTAAAAAAATCCAAGCTTCAAAAATACCTCAAAATGGTGCTCTATGTGTTTTGCTAAAAATGGCCCCGATCAAAGCCCCAAGGTTATGTGTGGAAATGACTACTGTCTGATGAACCCTAGCCATGGAAAACTCAGAATATGGTTATATAGCCAGTCAAAGGAACTGGAAGGCATGTGGTCTACAAGCCAACATAGGTAGAATAGACAAAAATAATTGTATATAGCTGCAAATGCGTCATCTTTAGAAACACATTGCTTTTTCATATTTTTAGTATGCATGGCCTCTAAATATGTAAAAGTACTCTAAATATGACCTCCTATCACCTAAATTTGGAATTCTATTTTTGGAGATATTTATGTCTTAATATATCTATTCTTGTCTTCTTCTTCTTTTTTTTTCCAGATTTCTGGAGCTAATATTTTTACTCTCACTTTCTTAATGTTTCTAGCCTTATATTATCTCTCTAAGTGTACTCTCTTTCTTCTTAAAATCTATATTAAAAGAGAATCATTACATGGCTTGGGAGGGATCTTACATCTTCCCCACTTCAAAGATTTGAGATGTCATCTCGCGAGCTAGGGTAATCTCTAAGTAAATCCTCCTCTCTCTCTCTCCCAAAGTGGTGTCCCCACTAGGTATTCTTTTATCTAAACATTGTTCCTAAGAGTCTCTTCTTTCATGTGTTTAGCTTATTTTGTTGAGCTCCCAAAATGTCTTCATTATGCTAAAGTTAATTAGCGTTATTATCCTAAGTTCGTGCATCCATATACACTCTCATATGATACGAATCCATTCTTTATTATCCCTAATTCTACCTTACAAATTCCTTATTCCATACCCCCATGTAATATAAAATGTAAGGGGATCAATCCTTTATGCGATCTAACCTATGATAGCAAGATGCATAACCTTAGCATCGTCTCCTAGAATACCTCTATTGATCATGTACATTACTTCACATGAATCTTGCACCAATCATCTTCTATTTACTTATAAAAACACTTGTTGAATTTGACTATCATTAACCCATCATATGTATAATCTATATAAAAATTTCTAACGTAATCTCTCGTTAATAATCTTATCATAATCTCTATAATACTTCCTAACACAATCCCTATGGTAATCTCTAGCATACTCCCTAATATATTCTTAATTAAACTTTGATTAAAGAATTAATGATCTCTAGCTTAATTCAAAACAATCACAATTTGGGCAACCACTTCCTACTTTGGATATTCTAGGCTTTGTATTGGCCTCATTCTCGCCTCTTGGATTGATATAGGCCCATCCTATTGGGTTTCCCCTTTCCATGATTTGGAAAGAGGAGGGTCCTTGGTTAGTTAGGGAAATCTTTTCTCAACGGTGGCCATGTTGTTTACACTTGAAGCATTTGTTCTCATGGAAAATCTCGTTGTGTTGTCTCATACATTTATTCTTGATGTATAGTTGAGGGAGAGCTCTTCTTTCTAATCTTGTTATCTGAAAGATTGGTCTTTCTTCTGATTTGGCCAGGGATGATCTCCATAGTAAAGGGAAATTTTTTCCTTGATGACCTTGCTGTTGGAATCTAAAACATCTTCTTTCTTGAAAAGTTCTGATGTGATGTTTACTTGAAAAATACTCGTCCGTGGACTCTATCCAAGCCTCTACTTCTTCTCCCAAATTCTTTCCTTCACCTTTGAATGATTTCGGTTGGGCTCTATGAAGGACTCCTTTAATGCCATTATCCAAGCTTTCTTGGTGAGACACTTTATCTTGCCTAAAAATATCCAAGAAGTTTGTCAGACTCAAACTCTCTTTCTGAAGGAAAGGTCTTTACTTAGTTGGTCTATATAAATTTCATGGTATTTCCTATATGATATAAGTACAACAGTTAACATGGTTAACTGCCTACTAGGACACTCTCCATTCACACTGATAAGTCTATTCATTTAAATCTATGACTCCATAAAATCTTACCTCATATATTATAGGAAGAGTAATACTCTCCTTAGATTGCTCTAATAGGCTGAAAGCAATAATTATTTGTTATCGTCAATGATTGCTAACTAACTTTACTTATATCCTTGGTCATGGGCATGTTAATCTATAATTTTCATCACAATAAAATCATGAAAGGGTAAACTTTCAAGTCTCCCTTGGTAATACTCAAGATTTTTGTTCAACTATTTATTTATTTATTTATGGTTTTGAGTCACCTTCCTTTCAAGAAACAACCTTCCTAGAATTTTGACCCTCCTATTCTTGTTGGATAAAAAAGATAAAAAGAAAATCATACAAACTTCAAAGAAGGACTAAGTGTCATCAAGAAAACAATTCCAACTTTAATATTCCCTCACCATCTACCATAAAACTATCATCCATGAAAAGTTCAAAACTATCAAATACTTATCATAGCACCACATCTGAAGGCACTCAAGATTAAACTCTTGGGAGCTTCATTTTTTGGGAATTACACATCTAGAGTTAGACCCATGTTTTCATTCGAGATAGGGTCAGGATCCTGGACAATTGTC
Source organism: Cibotium barometz (assembly GCF_041138505.1). Lineage (NCBI taxonomy): Eukaryota > Viridiplantae > Streptophyta > Polypodiopsida > Cyatheales > Cibotiaceae > Cibotium > Cibotium barometz. The sequence continues at coordinate 10,733,976 of NC_141083.1, forward strand.
CTAGTGTAAAGCATCCAATGATGGCATTCACACGTCAACTATTCAAACCTATGTTGGTACCTTACATAGGTCTCTCCTTAATGGAGTTATAATCTTAATAATTTACAATATAAAAATTAATGAGATATATCCTAAAAAATGTCTCTAAACAAAGTTTTGGTCTATCCTTCTAGTCGTTTAGTCATCATCACTAATTTCTCAATTAGATCACCCTACATTTTTTCTCAAAATATTTCCTCCCCAATATTATTTCTCAAATTTATTGTACAAATATCTTGTGTGTGCACCCCCAAGATACAAGCACAATTTCATAGGATCATTGTCTCAACATGTGCGGATATTCAAACCACTTCTAGGGCTAGTAGGAGATGATTGATTCATCCTCATATGATAAAAAATCACTTGTTTTAATCTCTTAATAGATAACCTTTAAATAACATATCTTAGGAACTAAGATTGGCTCTGATACCAATTGTAAGGTCCCACCTTAGCTGGGTTAAGGGGATCCTTTTGATAGGCAGCTAAGTCCCCTTGTCTTCGATTGACGACACCTCGATCTCTTGAAAATATGAGGATACGAGCAAACGGAGGGACCTAACTCTATCTTACAAGGGAAAACGTAATTATTCTAATAGGAATCTATTCCTCTGATCAAATGGCACTCAATGTGCATGATCGAGGATGGAACAAGTCTGCAGAAGCAGCAGCATAGCTGATTCATGGAAAGACAACGCCTTTTTTCTCTTTTCTTTATGAGGCACGACCACTGGCTCATTCTCCTAAAACGAAACTTGTTTGGGCCCTATTCTATTACAGATCGACTAATAATAATTATGTTGGAAAGTTACTCGACTAATAGGGTCCACCCATCCATAGGATGGTGCCGTTAGGGCATTCCATTCTCCCACTTTCCACCCAACTCACATTTCAATTTTGTTTTCTAATTAGTCCTACCATGCTGTGCAACATATATAATACACGAGAAGACATGGAGAGAAAAGAAAACATGATGAAAATTAAGGTTATTAAAATAGTATAAATGCAAACAATCATGCATGGTGTTGACTCATTAAAAAGGTTGGTGACACGTGTTAACATAAGATTTGTTTTTTCAATAGATAATCATTCGTGAATTAGATAATCATGATGTGTATAGATTTTTACTTTGGGTTATTAACAAATTTTGGTTGTTGTTACACCTTGGGGAAGTTATATGTCACAATGATTGATAGATATGAGACACTTTTTTGGGCAAGAAAAAATGGGGATATTCAGAGTGTGAAGATTGTCCTAGTTTTTCACACCAAATGATCTTTTAATTTCATGATTTTGAGGTGATTTTATTGTCACCACCTAATCACTATGAAGGGCTAAGCATGATTCATGCTTCTTTTGGAACACCTTCTTTGGGCATAAAAGACTTGAGATACTCACAGTGTAAAGATTGTCACTAGTTTGTCATGCTAAATGATCTTTTGAATTTCATGTTGTTGAGGTGATTTATGGTTCAGTTGATAAGAAAGCCATCAAAGATTCACAAAACATTCAAAGAAGCTTAGACAAGTAAACACTTTATTCATTACATGGTAAATAAGAAAGATCTCTCTTAGT